>NC_081558.1:157328849-157702867 GCF_022355385.1 Mustela nigripes
GAAGAGGGAAGGAGAGAGAGAAGAGGGAAGGAGAGAGAGAAGAGGGAAGGAGAGAGAGAAGAGGGAAGGAAGGAAGGAAAAAAGGCAGGAGGGAAGGAGGAGAAAAGGAAGGGGGAAGGAAGGAAAAAAAGAATGATAAAAAATGCCATTTTACTCTGTATCTTGTGGATTCTGGAAGGCTCCATTGTACCTTGAGATATGGTGATACCAAACACTGTCAATCCAGAGTCTTCACACCACCGTTCACATCACGCTGCTCATTTCTCCTGCATGGAAAACTCTGTTTCAAGCAGGCTCACCAGGTTGCCACACCCTTTCACAATTTGCCAGCTCTGATTTTCTGCACGTGTGTTTTTCAACTTCCGGAAAACTCACTCCTCCCAGTAAGTCTTTCCTAATATGGAAGTCCCTTCTGTACTGTCCCTGTAGCTCCTTTGTGGCCTGTTGGCTTGTGTGTGCACCCGTGGCTTCGATGGGGCCCTGTATGTAAGCAGGTGGTGCTAAACTTCTAAATTATCAGGGTTTTTTTCCTCATTTATTGCTTCATTAGATTCTTTTAATAAGGAAGTTAAGTGGACAAACCTTATAAAAACTGAAGGCTGTCTTTTCTTTGTTTTTTAAGATTTTATTTATTTATTTGACAGACAGAGATCACAGGTAGGCAGAGAGGCAGGCAGAGAGAGAAAGCAGGGAAGCAGGCTCCCCTCTGAGCAGAGAGCCCGATATGGGGCTCGATCCCAGGACCCTGAGATCATGACATGAACCAAAGGCAGAGGCTTAACCCACTGAGCCACCCCTGAAGGCTGTCTTTTACTTTCTTCATCTAGAACTGAGCTGTATGGCTTTGGAAATGCCCTGTTATCCATTCTCAAACTCCCATTTTATACTCAGTAGACAGAAACAGAGCAGATTCTGAGAGCTGAGAGACCAGCTAACGACAGCATCTCACGGCTCTGTAATGATAAAAGCAGACATGACTCATTAGGAACCTGAGCTCCAGAAGCCCACAGACTGGTTCAAACCTCAGCTCTCTTTAATAACATTGTATATTGGGGCAAGTTCTTTAGAGCCTTCTCTAAACCTGGATTCCCTTGTTTCCTCATCGGTAAGCACTGGAACACAGTATTGTGAATTAAATGAGATAATATCTGAGCCACCTAGCCCTGTGCCTCGTAAATGTTTATTAAGTGCTAGCTCTGTCGACAGTTACTCTGCAATATTTCTGGAGCACCCCAGCATCCAACGTTGTGCTGCATACCCTGCTGGGAGGGGTACAATGATGAGCAAAACCAGATGTGGACCCTACAATGGAAGATTTGCTATTATCAATACAATTCCCCTCATAAAAAAAAAAAAATGGAACATAGGGAATCCTAATTTCAAGCCTAGCATTTAGAAGGGCAGAACAGTTTCTAAAAACTGACACGAAATAGGAGGTAATGGTTAAGTAGGAGTACAATTACACAATGTCACGCCCCAGGAATAAAAATGATGTGTAGATGGTGGCTTCCGGTTGGATGCTGAGCTCAAACTGTCAACTAGCTGGTTTTTTTGAATGTGAAAGCAAAAAATGCAATCCATAATGAATTGGGTCTCTCTGGATGCCAAGAAAAAATAATGCCAGGGCGTTCTTCTTCATTTGGCTCACACTCATTCATAGAGCCAAAGCCAGTTGTGAATCTTTCCTGGCATTGTGCTTGCCTCTGGTTTCTGGGTACTAACTACACCCTTTGGGGCTGCCGAAGGCATGGGGCCAATCTGCATAATCCACACCCTGTTGTGTCTTCCTATTCAAAGGGGGAACATTTCTACAGCAGGGCAACCAACCCCTTCCCTTCCATGTAGCTCAAATATCTCAATAGTCAAATACCTCGTTCTCTAGAGAGCTGTCTCTTTCATTGCCTCCAACTCTTCCTTAAAATCATCCCTATTGGGGGTGCCTGGGTGGCTCAGTGGGTTAAAGCCTCTGCCTTGGGCTCAGGTCGTGATCCCAGGGTCCTGGGATCTGCTCCGCAGGAAGCCTGCTTCCCCCTCTCTGTCTGCCTGCCTCTCTGCCTACTTGTGATCTCTGTCTGACTTGTGATCTCTGTCTGTGAAATAAATAAATAAAATATTTTTAAAAAATCATCTCTATTGTATCATCATTGTATGTCTTCAATGCAGTGCTCCTCCCGGTGTCCCCTTATTCTCTTATGATTGCTGCTTCTGACGAGTGTGTCTGCCCCCACCCCTGTCTTCTTAAAGTCATGGATCATTTACCAGCCCCCTCAATCCTCCCATGATGGGTGGTGAGAGGTGGGGATGAGAAGCTGTTTCAACCTTTGGTCAGAAACACTGTCAAATGCTAAAGGATCTCTCAGCTGGGTTGTGAAGCTGAGAAACAAAACTTCAAAGGGTCTAGAGGGAGACATGGCTGGAAATACAAACAGAACCCCATCGAAGGCATATTTCTTTTTAGATTTCTTGTGGGTTTTTTTTTTCCTCCCTTCCATTTTTTTAGCATGTTTGTATAGAACGTGATGTGCAAAAAAAAAAAAAAAAAAAAAAAAAAAGGGGAAGGAAGCAAAGACAGGAACATGTGAGTATGTCCTTAGGGAAAAAAAAAAAAAAGACATGAAACGTATTGTAAGAACAGAAACTTGTTACAGCATTTGAAGTTAGCACAGAAAACTTCAAATGGCATCACTGATTTGCAATCCTTTTTTCTTTTATTTTTAGAGGTAGAAGTTCATAGCTTGCTTTTGCTCGCCCTGTTCACTCTTCTTTCCAATCACAGGCCCACGCAAACACACACATTCGAGCACACATGTACCTTACAATACAAGCTCCATTCCTTTGCTTTTCATTAATCTGTATGTGTGTTTGTGTTAAAGCTAATCTGTTCACATCTACTTGTAAATACTCAAATTTAGGAGAGTAAAGAGAATGTCAATCCCATTTCTTTCTGTGGAAGAATGATCTGCAGAGATGTTGTGCTAAGATTTCTCAGAAGAGGGAGGAAAAATGATTTCTCCCTTTCCTAGCATGAATCTTTGAATTTCAAAGATTCATTTATGACTTTTTGCAAGTCATAAAATGCTCAAATTTTAGCAGGTTTTCTAAAGGCCATTTCCCATACCTCAAATAAAGATAAAGAAAGATGTCATGATGACTATTAGGATAGTAGTCTTTTTCTGTTTTGTTTTGTTTTTATCTCAAATAGGGCACTTTGTTGTCCTCTCTGGGGAATTGTCAAGAATAGGCCTGTTCTGTTTAATAAGCAAATTTTTGGGTATTAGTGAATTTGCATGCTATTTCCTAAAAGTTCAAGTGAATGGTTAAATGTGAATAAATTGTTATTTGTCCGCATGCACGTGTATCTGTGGGAAGGGGAAGGTGGGGTGGGGAGAGAGGGAGGGAAGAGAGAAAGGGAGAAGCAGGAAAGCAGTGCCAGGGAAATGTATTTCATTTCAAGTGGCCGCGTGCTTCCAAATGCCTGGTTGACCTTGGAAATCTGCATCAATCAACGTTTTGGATGTGAACTCCCCAAGTTTCACCAAAGCACAATATTCCGAAACTGCTAAGACGCTGGCACCTGGCATACTTTAATTGGCATGATTCCTGGCTGATTTGCTTCTACATTAGGGAACACAGAAGAGAACACTTTCCTCTCGCCGTTAGCTCTAGGCCCTTCTTTCTGACTTATGAAGAAATATTAAAAGAACTAATATGTACAATTTGAGTAAACAGTGACTACGAGGGGATATGCTAATTATGTGCAGGAGTTTGAAAGGCGCACCCACCGAGGAGGACGAGCCGTTATTTAGCCCGGTAGCTGAAAATTGCCAGGAGACACAAAAGCACATTAAGCAGAGGGAGATTTAAACTAAACGTCAGATCCCAGAATAAATACAACACTCGACGACGTGAGCAGGCTTGTGGAAATAGGTTGAGATGTTTAAAATACCAAAATATTGAAATTTGCATTTCAAGTAAACATTTATGCCAGGGCAGAAAATAACAGGAACAAGAGAAGAGCCCACGTTGTAGCCAGAGGGCTGTGTTCAGCTGGAGAACTTTGCAAGAGGTCAAGTGTCACGCTCTGACCCGAAAGCCTTCTTGAGGTTGAGAGTAGAGGGAAATGGCAGCAGGACCCTTGGGTTGAGAGCAGCTAGTCAGAGCGAACTGAAAGAAAGGAGGGGGAAGTGCCCTGAGGGGGACAGATATGGTTGGGGGCGGGGGTAAAGGGAAAGGAACAAGAGGATCTGAGCCCATTTTAGAATTCTGACTCAAGGGGTGCCTGGGTGGCTCAGTGGATTAAGCCTCTGCCTTCTGCTCAGGTCATGATCTCAGGGTCCTGGGAGGTCATGGTCTCAAGGTCCTGGGATAGAGCCCTGCATCGGGCTCTCTGCTCAGCAGGGAGCCTGCTTCCCCCTCTCTCTCTGCCTGCGTCTCTGCCTACTTGTGATCTTTCTTTCTGTCAAATAAATAATAAAATCTTTAAAACAAAACAACAACAAAAAAAAGAGTTCTGACTCAAGGTGAACAACATGTACTCCATCCTTTGAACAAAAACTTGCACTTGATCAGATAAAAGGTGTGTCATGGTGACTGTTTCCACTCAAGGGCTCTGTTGGTATTGCCACACTTTTTTTTTTTTAAGATTTTATTTATTTATTTGAGAGAGAGCACAAGCAGGGAGCAGGGGTAAAGGGAGAAGCAGGCTCCACTGAGCAGGGAGCCCAATGCCGGACTCAATCCCAGGACCCTGGGATCATGACCTAAGCTGAAGGTAGATGCATAAGTGACTGAGACACCCAGGTTCCCTCGCCACACCCTTTTGTGAAATAACTACACACAGCAAATACACCCTCAGGGCACAGCCAGAGATGCCCTATGTAGCTTTTCAACAGCAGAGGACTCGGCACACTCTTTCTCCCCCAGTGAAAACGTGCTCTGTGAGGATCATCGAAAGGAGTGGGACTGATACACCAGCTTCTCTTAGAGAATTACCGAGCCACCTTTCAATACTTCATTCTCTTGAGTTATATGATGTCTTGAATCTGACTCTAGTTTCTATTTGTGTCTCTTAATTTAGTTCAGCTAACTCAACAAACTAATCTGTGCCAAACCCTGTGCAACAGAAAAGCTCCCATTTCCTCTCAGATCACTGTGGCTTAATAAGAAATGCTCAAGGGAAGTAGGACAGATAATGTGTTGTGGGCCGAGTCCCTGCGGGTGTAAGAAAAATAGACCATCAAGAAGTGCCATGGGACTCTGGATGGCTCAGTCGGTTAAGCGTGGAACTTTTGATTTCAACTTAGGTCATGATCTCAGGGTTCTGGGATGGAGCCCAAAGTCGGGATCTGTGCTGGGTGTAGAGCCTGCTTAAGAGTCTCTCTCGCCCTTTCCCTCTGCCCCTCCCCATGCTCCTGCTCTCTCTCAAGAGTAGGAATAATAATAACAACAACAACATTAAAAAGAAGTGCCAGGAAGAATAAGAGTTTCAACTGAAGGACTGAAGGATCCAAAAGACAAAGGAAGAATGACAAGAAAGGCCCAGAGGTGTTGTTTAATACTTTAAATTCTTATCAATGGATGGAGGAAGACCATCTATCTTCTCTTACCTGTATTTTGTTTGTACACTGAGACTCCCCAGTCTACTGAAACAGCTCTGAACATGTGTGCTGGGGAACAAGGGAGCAAGAGAAGCAAAATGATCTTCCCGCCTTATGGATGGGGCACATAAGAGAAACTCCCCTTTGTCTTTCAGTGGTATTGGGGGAGATTTTTCCTGGACATGTGGAATTAAAAACTCATCCCATGACGCTCTGTTTTATTATCAGTTTACCAGAAAAAGCGGGATTATTAATACCTATATTAGCGTGTAAGAATCCCAGGTCCAAAAACCCAATAAACGCCACTTTATTTTCTCTAGTTCATCTGAGTGTGTACCCTCATAGGTTTATCATCTTCCCAAACTGCCTTAATTCATACTGCCAAGAGTCATCCTCCCTCTCCTGGAACAGGTTCATATTCTTTAGAAATTCTAAATGCAAGGTAGGGATTCACTACCCACCATTTCTAGGTATGTTATGTGAGTCAAAAAGAATTCAGCATTGTTGACCATCTCTAAGAAGACTGCATTGGTTCTCTCTTTCACTGACATCTCAGGACCTACCCAGGAATGAGGTTGATGGGTGTGGGGTCCCAGCAAGGCAGAAATCCTACACCATTCAGATATCATTCTGAACCCTTCTTCTTCTTCTTCTTCTTTTTTTTTAAGATTTTTTTTTTTTTAAGAGGGAAAGTACACAAACAGGGGGAGGGGTGACAGAGGGGCAGGGGGGGGCTCAGCATGGAACCTGCTGTGGGCTCCATCTCACGACCCTGAGATCAAGACTGCGCAGAAACCAAGAGTCAAGCACTTAGCTAACTGAGCCACTTAACTAACTGAACCGAACTAACTAACTAGCTAACTAACAGAACCAGACTAACCAACTAATAGACACTTTACTAACTGAACCAAACTCTTATTTTATTACAATCCACCATTATTATGAAAATCAGTAATGTTGTCTTACTATCAATTCCACGTCTGCTCTCCAGATTTTTTTTTAAAGATTTTATTTATTTATTTTCGCAAGAGAGAGAGAGAGGGCACACAATGGGGGGAGGCAAGAGAGAGAAGCAGGTTCCCCACTGAACAGGGAACCTGATTTGATTCAGGACTCAATCCCAGGACCCTGAGACCATGACCTGAGCCAAAGGCAGACACTTAACCCAGTGAGCCACCCAGGCGCCCATGCACTCCAGATTTTTTAATGAGTTTACACCTATTTTGGCCTGGAGTTGTCAACATTGCCATTTGTCTTCACGGTATTTGCATTTAGCCATAAGATTCTAGCATCAATTAGTTGACACAGCTCTCCATCCACAGCTGCAAGTATGCAGGAAAGAATTTTTTTTTTTTTCCTTTAAGCCCAAATTCTTCCCAGCTCATCCAATACAGTGGACTAGTACACTTCCTAAGATTTCTGTTTTCTTTCCTACTGCATTCTCCTTCTGTGATATGTGAAGTCAGGTCTGGCTGCTTCCCTGAATGTAGAGAAGAAAACAGGTGAAAACACAGACAGAGGAAAAAAATTAATCTTTGATAGATAATAGGCAGCTATTTCCTTAATAGACTTATTCTTAAGCATTTTCAGTAGAAACATGTGTTAGATAATGTGCAGGACTCGAGTACCAGATAATTCTATATAACTACTGCCTTTTATTGTTAGGATCGTATAGTTTCCTCAACACAAGTGATAATGACAACTGACAGGATACTTGAAGCTTGGAACAGTCCTGACAGTTGTGTTATAGGATGTTATCAAAGAGGCCCTGTGTTCTATTGGGATCCTAGTTAACAGGCTTGGCTGACATATTTAGACAGTGAATATGTCTCTGTGCTAGCTGTCTGCTATGTTGATTTGGCCATTGGGGAATTTCCAGAAAAGGAAAACAGCTTGTGGCATTTGAGTCAAGCTATTAATTGGTACCATTTAGTGTGGGATGACCAAGAGCAAGATTTCTTCACGGGACAGGACTGTGTCCTTTTGCACCCTTCCCAGCTGCTTTAGCCTAACCCAACAACAATGGGGTTTTGTAATTTGGTGTAAACAGGGTTCAGTTTAGCTGGAGTTAAAGTCAGGAGGCCTTTCTGGCCAAGCTCCTCCCCTGATCAGTCCCCCTTCCCCTTTCACCTTCTTTTCCCTTGGTTCCTTTTCCTCTCTTCCCGCTTCCTATTCCTTCTCTTCCTACCCCCACCCCTCTCCAAGAAGAAAGTTTTTTAGTCAATTATACTCCACCGGAGGGGAATTAAACAAGCCTGCCTGCCTTGAAATTCCATGACTAAATTCATTACTAAATGGACACATCCAACTTCATGGAACTTTCCAAAAAGGACCTCCAGAGCCCTAATACCAACTGATGAAGCCAGGGATACTGAGCTCCCTACCACAGTCGGTCACAAAGCACAGCATCAGCAGTACCTCCTTGTGGATCTGGATCCTGGCCTGAATGAAAGTCTCAGTGACGAAGTAGTTTGACACCGAGCACGGAAACCATAGCTGCAAGACGGGGTCTTGAACATGACCTTTGTAAACAGAATTCCACATAATCTGAGGGAGAAGACTGAGTTTCTCAAAAGGAAACCACTTTTCCTAACAACAACTTTGGTCAGAAGTGTGCTTTGCCACATGGTGTATTTAATAGCATGGTGTATTTAATAGAGCTTTGACAGTAGCCCCTCTGAACCATTACAACTCTGTGTCCAATTCCCACATGTTCTGAGCCCTTAGCCAGTGACTAATGGTTGTAGATGCATAAACACTTCAGCTTCTTGAACACTCAGTCAGGACAAGTTTGAGTGGGATATGTGCACTCCCCAGACCTCCCTGATGGATTAAACCAAGTTACTCTCTGAGGGATGTGACCTGCACCCTCTCTTGGCTTCTTCCTCTTCCAGGTCCCATTTTTCCACTCCCCTCATGGGTTTTCCCGAGAATGTTCCTTCTGTGATCACATTCACGTGACTTTTTGTCTTGGGGTCTGCTTCTATGGGACCTGACCTCAGACAAGCTCATTGTCAAATTATTAAAAAGTCATGGGCATTTACTGCTTCTGTAAAGAAAACATAGGTGTCCTATTGCATATTTGAAACTTAAAAAACAACCATGCAAATCTCTGTTTTTCAGGGAGAGAGTTTGAAGGAGAAGAAGAATATCTGGAAATTCTTGGCATCACCAGGGAGCAGTCGGGCAAATATGAGTGCAAAGCTGCCAACGAAGTCTCCTCGGCGGATGTCAGACAAGTGAAGGTCACCGTGAACTGTGAGTATGGCAAAAGCCAGCAGGTGCTGTGTGCCCAGGGCCCACCTCCACCACAGGCAAGCTCTAAAGATCCCATTAGCAAAGGAACATTGCATTTCAAGCAGATGCTCCTCGGGTCAGGGATGCACATTTATACATTGGACACATCCAAGGACAGGACTTGGCCCTTGAATGAGAGAAATCAACTCTACCAACTCTAAATATAAACCATAATGCATTTAACAATGCAATCTGTCTTTTACTGGGACAACAGAATTAAGAAAACATGATCAGACAGCCCTAGCATTTCTGGCAATCACTATTTTGGTCTTTGTGGAGAACAAGGTCACACCACTTTGGAAAAAGAAACAATTCAATTCTGCTTCAACTGGAATTTCTCTTATTGCATTGTTTATCAGAATGCAATAACCCTTCCTCTGCTATTTAACTAATCGGCCTTGAGAACAAATTTAAGTCACTGTGGTCAGGTATCCGATGTCCCTGACGGCTACAAGGGATACCTGATAAATTAGTTTGGTTATCTATTTGTCCCAAAGTATGGGCATTAGAGACGAAGATTTCACTAAGATGCATAGGTAATGGGCATACTTTGAACTTCCCAGATGAAAGGATCCTTAGATGTAGTTCAAAAAGACAGGGGGCGGGGGCGGATCCATATGATGTATGTCACCCAGCAAAGGAATAAAGAGAATTCGTTTACCCTGTTCAGTTCGGAGTGACTTTTCACATCATTCAAATTCAAGTTCCCTCATCACACAATCATGGTTAGTGACAGGGACAAAGGAACATCCTTATAGTTCCTATGCATTTGGTGCACACACACAGACATACACACATACCCTACACACCCATACATACATCTGCACATATAACACACATACATGCATGTATATAGGCACACAAAGACACATGCACAAACACATTAACCCATGTTTGAAAATATAGTTTAGACCATGATGAGTTACTTTCCATTATTTTAAGCCCTCCGTGAAGTCACCTATATACCAGTGATTCTATATAAATTCACTGTCATGGTAGATAGAATTGACTCCATTTTAGGGTTTAAGACTCTGAAGCCCAAGGAAGTAAAATTGACTTTCCAATGTGGAAGCAAGTATAAGAAAGTGGATTCAGATTCTGGCCCATTTGATTCTAAAGCCAGTATTCTCAGGAGGAAGAGGAAGAGAAGACATTTTCAATTCTTAGTGCCTACAATGTGCAGCACTGGACTAATGGAATTGTATTTAATTTTTACATGAGATGCGTTGGTTATCTCATGGTTATCAACGCATGAGATAAACATCATCAGTTCGACTTTATGAATTTGGAAACTGAGGCATAGAGAGCTGAGGAAACCTGCCTAAAGTGACCTGGTCTATGCCAGGCTGCTCCATTCTCGTTGCCCTGCTTTAACCTTGCAGCCTTCTGAGACAGTGAAATCTTCTTCACCCCACCCCTAGAAGAATCCAGTACATAGGACTCTGCCATAGATACTTATGGCAATCATTTCCAAGAAGCAAGGGATACATTTGATGAGCTCTGAAGTGCTTTTATCCTGTAGCTGCCTGCGATTTTTTTTTTTAGGAATAGAGTTTTGAAATGCCAGTATTACTATTCTTTTTCAGTGCTGGGTGTGTTTCAAAGACACATTAATGATCTCAGTGTTATAAAATGCTTTAGGATCTTTTTTTTCACATGAAAGGCAATTTCTGTGGGTGTTTATATAAGTTTATAATGAGGTTAGTTAGGTTCTTTTATGTACACACAGCCATGCGGTCCTCCTCCACCTCTTCTCTGACTTTTAGAGTTAAGATTTCCTTTTCTCTTAATTGACCTTCATCTTAATTAGATTTCGGAAAGTCCAATCATGGAGCACATAGAAAATATTTATGCTTCCATTGTGTGAAACATCAAAGTGGTCTGCATTGCAGATGGTTCCCAAGATCAAAGCCAGACGCCCGGGCCCTATTATTATTAGCGCAATTAGTCTGACATTGCTCCTTCTTGACTGTCCCCACAGTGTAACTTAGAGCAGAAGAAAATACTGATAATTTTTAAGAAAAAGCTTTTATGAAGATGTGAGCTTTTCCTAGTGATGAGTGAACCATGGAAGAATATAGACAGAACCTCAAGATTCTGAGATGTCTAACAATAAATTACACAGAGTTTTATAATGAGCTTAGTTAAACATACAGAATGGATGCCCTAACCAGCAGCACCTAGCACATACCTGACCTTATAAAAATTGCTCAGTGAATGTTGACTGAGTGAGTAGGTAAAAATCTCACAGGTAAGGTCTGCCCTCTTCACATTTCTCCAAACTCATGTCACCTTTTTTTAACCAGCACTTCATCAGCTGGGTTTGTATCACATTAGAACAACTAGCCATGTACTTGTTGTACTGTTCATGCAATTTGTCCTATTTAAATGTAGTTGTATTAAGTAGATAAAGTCTCCGGGATTGAATTACAGAACCAGGTCTGGCTAGCAAAACTTGTTCCTACCAAGAAATACCCGGTATTACCTGTATCACTTCATCTAAGCCTATGTATTGTGAAAGTGTCACATTATTTAAAGTGATTCCTCTTCCTTTTCAAAACTCAGGGTCTGGAATTAGTTCAGGGACCAGGATGGCTAAGATAAATAATGACTAAATAGCTTATTGTAATGAAACAGACCCTGAGTACCACTGGAAAAAAAAAAAAAAAAAGTTCTAATGCTGGTAATTTTCTCCTACGAGCATTTCATTGATTCATTTACTCAGTTGCCAACAGATATTTGTTGCTGGACACTGAGAAGTTAGAGCAGTAAGTAAAAGATGTAGACATAACAGTTTCCCCTGTTTACCTCACAAGCTGGATTCTACGGCCTCTCCTTTTTATTTCTCTTGGATAATCCTTCTTCACAGTTGGTTTATAGCATTGCATATAGCCATTTGACATGCAACATCTATTTTCTAAGTCGTGAGAGGTCCTGGAGTTTACAGAAGCTAAATTATTGACTTGAAATCTCTTCAACTAAATAAGCTTATTCCTAGCACAATAGACAGGACTTCTAGTTTCTTGTGTCTTACAGCACAGCTGCTTATTTCTTCCAGGTACCATCCCTAGAGACAACTGTCCTTTCTGACAGATTACCTCAATTTCACTTCTCACAGTGGATTAAAAGTGGCTGCTTATGGGTTTACCTCATCTTAGTGGCCCAGTATCCTGAGGATCATATCTAGTGCATAGTCAACGTTCAATAAATGCAGACTGTTAAGTTTATTTGGATTCTCCTTACACTGAACTCTTCCTATTTCTGCAGAAATACTTCTCCAAAGCTGCCCCCAATTCTCAAGACTTCCCTCCATACCATTAACCAGCTAAGATTCCTGCTTTCCACCTTCCCACAATGATGTCTCCAACTAGGTTCACACTACCAAGCTATAACTTCTTTCCCCCTCTACTTGTCTCCATATGAACTCAGCTCTGCCTCCACACTGATGTCTAGAACTAATGAACTCAACACAGATGGGGAGTGGGGCATGAATGCTGGCATTTCTAAGGCTCACCCTTAACCTTTGATAGCCATTTACGAGAGGAGGCAGAGGTTAGTTACCATAGAATTTACCACTGGGACTGGAGACATCCTTTGTTTCAACTGCATTTAACTCAGTGCTTTGATCCAAAAATCACCTAATGATGAGATTTCAGGAAAATGACTGCTCATTATGGAACCAGACTGGCTACTTTCTCTGGATATTCACAACTACAGCTATGCATTCTCCATGCCAACCTCTAGTTTATTCTTATATTTGGCATGGTGTCAGTAAAGACATATCCTCATGCTTATGACTCCATTATGGGACCCCCAGAGAAAATAGTATGCATCCAAAGTTATTACAATCTTACCATAACTTTGCAACGTGAACAAGAACCATGATTTTCTGAATTCCTTCAGAGTACCAAGACTGTGCTAGAGATTTTGTATGAGTCACTGTAATCATGACATTGACAGTGGCTAACCAAGGAGGGAGGTGTATTGGGCCTGAACTACCCCAGCAGGGAGGTATTTACTTTATCACTGACATTATTTACTATGTTAAGTTTACTATTTCTGGGACATAGTGATTAAAAAAAAAAGATTACTTTGAGTTCATTTTATTATTATTTCTAAATTCTCTAAAGATAGTACCTTTCTTATTGCCTCTATTCTCTGCCCCTGCTCTGTTGGTGCATCACTGCACACTAATCCCAAAAGATAATCAAATCATCCCTCTTACAGAGAGGACACAAACAGAGCTCAGAGAATATAAGCATTCTTGGCCATAAAATCAAAGAACTTGTGAGTGGTAAGAAGAGTTGGGATTCTAACTCAGGTCTAACTCCACAGCCCTCTTTCCTTACAAAACACCATGTGAATAATAGAAATACAAGTAATAAATATCAAATGATAGCAATAATAATAATAAAAGTAATCACTTCAGGTGTTAAACATGCTCTCATATACATGATTTCTTTCGATCTTTACATCAAACCTGTGAGACAGATCACAAGGGTCATCAACACCATTTATAGGTGGGGGACCCCAGGAGATCAACATGTCACCCCTGGGTGATGACAACCTAAGTGGCACAGGCAGAAACTGAGCCCACAACTCCTGATTTCTAATGCGGGTTTATACCCCTTAAGTCACTGCATGCTGTGCCATTTTTGATACCTTTTAGTAATAGAAGAACATTTATATTTTAAGCTACCAACATGTTCCCCTAACTGGCTATTTGTCCCTATTAGGAATTCATTTCTTTTTAAAGGAGCTCATTGAAATGGAAGCCCGGAGAGGTTCAGAGCATAGGCTTCAAAACATGGGTTCAGATCTAGACTCCATCAAATGCTGGCTATGTGAACTTGGAAAAGTTTTTAACCCTGTGTAGGTCTGTCTTCTCATTCATAAACTAGGGTTAATAAGCCTTATGTCCAAAAGCTATTATTTGGATGAAAAGAATACCAAAAGCCTAGTAGAGTGCTAACACATGGTAAATGCGCACAAGTTGAGACCTTTATTAAGAATTTTTTTCTTTTATATTATTATTCCAAAAATTAGGATGATTGAAAGAATGATGTTTTGTTTGCTAGGCTACTGTCACTGTTATCCTATTCATTCCAATTGAAAAACTCTTGTTGTTGGTGATTTTAGAGGAAGAAAGTCCTTATTAATATTTTGAAGTAATAAAGACTGGAAGAGTCTTTTGAAAATTGTAGGCTATTCCAAAGTCACATAAAGAATAACAATGAACTCTGCAGAATTTTTATTAAGCTACATTTTTATTATAACAATATTTTGAGCAGGGACATCTATTATTTTTACTATACTAGGCATGCTGCAATGTGATTTGTAATAATTTTCTTAGCCTCACCTATACAAAATTCATTACAAATGAATTTTGAAATGTTCATTCCAATAAGCCATGAGTGAACAGAACTGCACCATTGTGTCATCTGAGGAATATTAGAAACAATGACTTCTTTGTACATTTATCATTATCTGTGAATTTACCTTGGTAGGAGAAACATCCTAGATTTTCAAGGAGAGAAGCAAGTGTTTGGCCTTTGTAATTGACCAGTGTCATCCTATCCTCAAATTAATACACCCTAATTTGCTATCACCTTTACAATCCTGGTGTCTCTGAGGAGCTAGTAAGTAACTTACTACATAGGTATTCAGGTTTACACTAATGGAGAAATAAGTAAAGGAGATGTATGAGAGGCCCAATTGCCCCCATTATTAGAGATCAAGATGGTTAGCAGTGGTACTTAGTGTGGGGGACTTATCTCTCCAATCATGGCAGCCTTGAAATGGGGCAGGAAGGAGAGAGAGCCTACTCACCTGAGAGCAGGAAGGAGAGGGCCCGAATAAGAGTTTAGTGTGGAGAAGCAGAGGAGAACCTCTGTTCCCTGCCAGAAGGTTGGTCCCAAAAGGAAGCAAGGAAAGAGATGGGCCAAAGAAATCTCATTTATTCTTTCCAGACTTTTCAGTCAAAGTAATTCCTTCCTTGTGAGTCTCAGAACAAGGAGGTATACTAAATAAGCTCCTACCACATAGAAGGAAACATCCAGAGTGAGGAAGAACTCTCCCACAAGATGGATTCCTCATCCCATGGTGGAGGGGCTGGGGGCCATGTTCCATGGCCTTATTATGTTGAGTTGCCACAGACATGAGTGTCAGAGGTGGAAGTGATGGAAAGTATGGAGTCAGACCCAGGTTAGGGCTGGTTTAGCAAAAAGGTAGGCATCATTAAGGGTTTGTCATTCATAACCATGTGGCTTCAGAAACTCACAAACACTGGTTAAAACTCCTTTTACACATTGAGAAATTAAACAAATCAGTAGAATCACAAACAAGATTATCTCTTTGGCCAGCATGCTACATATTGTGGATTCATTGGCAGCTTCAGAACCTACTACAGTGAAGAGGTAAGGAATGGGAAACTAGTATTCGTTCATGGTCATCCATTTCTCTGCTTACAGATCTTTTCACAATGGATGGCATCATTAAATCCCCAACCCAGAAACCTGACATTGCTCCTTCTTTCCCTTATCCTTCATGTCTATTCTTGTCAATTCTGAGGCTTCATATCTCTCAATTTCAATTCTGTCCTTTCCCTTCCATCCCCTTTATCACAAACCTAGTGCGGGCTATCTTGGGTTCCTTCAGTACTCTCCAAGTGGACCTCCCTGCCTCTGGTTCCAGCATCCTCATTTGAGGAAGGTGAGGCAAAGTGACTCTGGACAAAGCATGATCTTCTGTAATGAGGAAGGACAGTGAGGTATAGAGCCTGGATTTGAGCTCATGTCTATCAAACATTAAATCCAAGCTCTTAACCTCTATTCAGTGCCCCATCTCTATACAAATACCTCCCCCACCAGCACCACTACCACCAATTATTCCATGATCTTTTGAACTAATGTGTTCTAATGATCCGTACAGCAAATCACCAAATGAAAGAATTTTAAATGGAACCTTGGAGATCATTTAAAGCTAACTCATTCTTTCAAAAGAAGAGAAAGAAAAAGTTCAAACTGGTGTAGACACTTGGGCAGGCCATAGTTCTGTTTAAGAGAAGAGTCAAAATCTGACCTGAGGTTTCCTGTTTCTGACTGTTAATCCTGACTCCTAACTCATGGAACAGATAAATAAACTGTAATTTTAAAAGTTAATAATTTAAGGGCTAAATGAGTTATGGGTATGAACATACACCTGGGTCATAATGATACCAACTGCCCATTTGTGAATGATGGGCAGTTTTGACTAGAATTGTTTTTTGGATTTTTTGTTGTTGTTTTTTGTTTTTAAAGCTGGAAGGGTTAGTAGAGGTCATTAAAGTGTGGTTCCCTTACTTTATAGGTAATAAAACCAAGGCTCAGTAAGATAAACTGTGTGATGGGAGGTCCACGCAACCAAACTGAAATTAAATTCCAGGACTCCTAGCTTCCAATCCAGGGTTCTTTCCACTCATCTGGCTACTTCTTTGTGTCTTTACAAAAATGAGTAGATGGGGGGCGCCTGGGTGGCTCAGTGGGTTAAGCCTCTGCCTTCACTCAGGTCATGATCTCAGGGTCCTGGGATCAAGCCCCACGTCAGGCTCTCTGCTCAGCAGGGAGCCTGCTTCCCCCTTCTCTCTATGCCTGTCTCTCTGCCTATCTGTGATCTCTGTCTGTCAAATAAATAAATAAAATATTTAAAAAAAAATGAGTAGATGGGTCTAAAATAAAACAGCCATTTCCACCACCCACTTTGGCACATCTGTCTACATATGGCTAGTGATGCTTATCCAAATGTGCTTTAACTCCTCCTGTCTCTGGCAGTAATTTCAAGATGTCCAAGCTGATATAAAAATGAAATGGAAGAGAAAACTGCAAACCTCATGGTTTTGTGTGTCCTTTTAAACTAAGATCAGAGGGCGCCTGGGTGGCTCAGTGGGTTAAGCCTCTGCCTTCAGCTCAGGTCATGATCCCAGGGGCCTAGAATCGAGTCCCACATCGGGCTTTCTGCTCAGCAGGGAGACTGCTTCTCCTCATCTCTCTCTGTCTGTCTCTCTGCCTACTTGTGATCTCTCTCTGTGTCAAATAAATAAATAAAATCTTTAAAAAAAAAAAATAAGATCCGAGTCTTCTATAGGCAGGGAACTTGGAAAACAGTTTTGTGTATGAAAATAAAAATCAAAACTGAGTGAGCCAGACCAAGTGCTGAAGAGCAGAGATTTAAATGAATTTTGTGTACTAGAGTTTATTTTGCTAATTTCCCTAAATAAGCTTTCTCCTCTACAAAATCTAAATAGACTGTTTGGGTCTATTTTTGACTTGTGAAAGAGCCAACTTGCCATTTCCTGCCAAATGACCTTTGGACGGAAATGTCCTTTTCTCCTTGAAGGTCCATAACCTGTACAAATACAGCATCATCAAGGCAAGAGCTTGTATCTACCACCCAGCTCAGCCATCCGGACCTGTAAACACTTGTTCCATCCTCTGTAGGATTTTTTTAAAGAATCATGGCAAATTAGAATATAAGATGTGTTTCTGAGCTCATTTCAAGGCTGCTACAACTTTGCAGACCCAACTCTAAGCAGAACATATCAAGTGTACAACTCCCCACCAACACAGAAAACTGACACACCAGGCAGGCTTCTCTGCGCCAGGGTACACTTCAATTGCACACTCACACACAAAAGCACAATTTACTTGGGTCCTAGCAATAAGGAAACACTTAGAAAAAAGAGGTCAGCATCTAACACTAGTTTGTTTTTCTGAATCTCTGCAATGATTATCAGGCTGAACTTATGTTGGGAGAACTTTAATCCTCTATCGCTTTGACCAGACTTCTTACTACCATCTCAAACTATAACAATAATGGTGATAATAATAATGATGAGAAAGAAAAATTGTTCAAATTAGACATTTAAAATCCCAAGTCCTTTGGTATCACCTCTGAATTTATGAAAAGAAAAAAACACCTAAATATTATAATCTATGCTTGAAACAATTGATAGTCTATGGGAGTAGGGAAAGAAATCCTAAATTCCATCGCCATAAAACCCTATTAAGTATCCCATTTAAGTAAAACAAGTCTATGGTTTCATTAATCATCCCTTATTTTTATTTCATTTTCTAGTGATCAGTGCCATTCAACTGATCACAAAATTCATGTAAATGAGGCTTGAAGACGATTCCTTTCGTGCAGTTCTCAGATCAGACCATCTTTTCTGAGTCCGTCTAGCAGGGAAATTCGGCAGCACCCTCTGACTCTAGTGTCAACAGTGTGCCTGTCTTTTCTACAGATCCTCCCACTATCACAGAATCCAAGAGCAACGAAGCCACCACAGGGAGGAAAGCTTCACTCAAATGTGAGGCCTCGGCAGTGCCTGCTCCTGACTTTGAGTGGTACCGGGATGACACCAGGTATGTTCCAAATGAGCAGGGCCCCCATCGCTCCAACAGGTGATCTTGGGGACAGAACCAAGTTCCTCTGTCATGATGTGGGTTAACACTATTAAACTCTTCTTTTTCTCATCTCTGTATTAAGTGCTTTGGGGCCTGTAGTTCTTAACCCAAAGCCCCAAGGCATTCAGGTTACATGCAAAGAGGGAGGTAGGTGCTTAATGGGTTGTTTCCCAGAAAGTTTTCCTAACTTTCCTAGAAAGACCTGCATGTCTTTCTTACCTGTAGCAGAAACCAAAGCCCGATAAACTCATCCATTCCAGAGTTTTCTCTGTCAGTGGACATTGATTCTGATGATATGGGGTTGCATGATTAAAATAAGGAATTGAGCAGGAAACCACAAGCTCTAACTATTACATTTCTTTCTAAGTCCGCCAGTATCATGATGAAAAAGGGGTTACTGCACCAAGTCTTCATCAGTGTTTCTTTTTACTCTTCTGTGTTTGAACTCAGGATAAACAGCGCTAATGGCCTTGAGATTAAGAGCACGGAGGGCCAGTCCTCCCTGACGGTGACCAACGTCACTGAGGAGCACTATGGCAACTATACCTGCGTGGCTGCCAACAATCTGGGGGTCACCAATGCCAGCCTAGTCCTTTTCAGTAAGTATGCCAAAGTAGGGCCTGACTCACCAGAACAAGTCAACTAGTTCTCCAGTGGAAAACTCGAATATCATTGACTTACCTTATCATCTATGTTACCTATTAAAGGTAAACTTGCACAAAAACAAGAATGTAGTCACTGAAACAAAAACACAGGCCCTTCATCCCTATGCATGAGGCAGGATTTACAAATGAAATAATTTCTCTCTCCATCTCCTGGCTTACTTTTGATAACTACTTTGTGGTTTTTTGTTGTCGCTGTTGTTGTTTTTCAACTTTTTAAAAAAATTCTGTTTTGTTTTATTTTCCCCCCGGTTGGTTAACTATAAGAATATTCAAAGAACAGAAATCTCCCTAAGGAACAGAGGTGATGTAAGATCCTGGAACATGGATGGCAGTTAAAAAATGGCCCTAGTAAGAGTGATTGAGGAAGAAAAATTCCATGAGTCTGGGTAAGGTGCCGGGAGAAGGGAGAGGCTAGGAAAAGAAAGTGTATTTCTAACAACACAGGAGAAATGATGGAGTGAATGATTAAAACATGATACAAATCTAAAGGAAGAAAAATGGCTGCAGAAAGATTTCTATACGACAGCAGGAAACACTACGTACCTGACATATTTTTGGAAGAGATAAAATCGTAGGAGAGAGGAGCATTTCCAAAGACCAGAGAAGATCCTAAGGCCAACTGAAGAGGACTCAGTTGTTTTAACTTCCTGGTATTCGTAGGAGAGCCCACGTCAGAGCCTGACTCTGTAGTAGCTGTTACGTCAGCTATCTGACCCCTCCCTTGCTGGCCCTGAAGCTATGAGCGTAGACACAAATGCCCCCTGAGAAACAGAAGGATGACGGGTGAGATTAGGAGAAGATGACACATTTGGAATAGGAAAGCAAGTCTACAGTTCCATTAGTAATCTCTTATTTTTACATAGTTCTCTAGCGATCAGTCCCATTCAGCTGATCACAAAACTCGGGAGTAAGAAAATGGAATTTGGAATAGGAAAATGTTTATCAGAGAGAGTAAAACAAACAAATGGGCCAGAAAGTTCATTTGACTAAGAGATAGTCCAAAAGCTTTACTATTATTATTTTGGATACTCTCGTTTCTCTTCAGATCGCATAAATCTTTCACCTTTTACTATTATGATTTTGGAATAACAAACCACAAGGAATTTTTTTTTTCCTGCACATGTTCAGTTGGAAAAGCTAGAAATACTACAACCAGGAGAGATGTTTCCATCTTGCTTTATCTGATTTAGATGAGCCTACAAGAATATATATATATATATATATATATTTTATTTATATATTTTTTTTTCTTGTAGGCTCATCTATATATATATATTTTTAGGATAAAAATCAATTTAAGTGAAAGTTCTCTTGAGATGAAGTAGTAAAGCCATTTTATAACTGTTCAAGATCCAACTCTGCTTATAAAAAACAACCGCCACAAACTATTCTAAATCTGGGCTTCAGTTTCTCACCTAAAACTCGTGTTGACTTCGACCTATCACTGTTTGATGGCATACAGTCATACAAACTCTTGAAGTTTAAAATCATAGGAATTTTAATACAAAGTTTAAAATTCATATCCCTGTTTACTTGTCTCCAAAGACCAAACATCAGTAGTGTTCTTTACTTCGGCTAGAGACACCAATACCTCAAGACAATTGAGAAGGTATTTATTAAGAAATGTAGTTACTTGTTTCATTCTTGGCATCAGGGATTCCATAAACAGGGGGGAAAAGCCTCCACTCTGCATCCGAGATTCTGATGTATCTAACATAACCTGCTGAAGTAGAACGACATACACTTACTAAGAGGTTCTGTAGGGACACTAAGAGGTTTCATACAGAAAGTGGAACCGTTAGGTTAGAGAAAGTGAACAACTATAATTTGCATTAAAGCATTTTTCCTTGTATCCCACCCAGAAGAAGCATGCTAATATATTGCAAATAGTAAAATGACACCTATAGACAGAGAGAGGACGGTGGAGGAGGATGGAAGGGTGGGCTAGGTCAGAGATAATGGAGATACCTACCGCTAGTGTGCTGGTGGTGATGAAGGGTAATCTCCAGCCATGGATTAGTCATAAAAGTCCAATACCATTGCCCTAGTCATAAAAGTCCACTTAAAGGACCCACCCATAAAATTAAGAAATGCCAAGAATCTTACAGAATCTCTGTTTGTAAGCTGAGAATCACAGACTTGGGCAAGTGTATCAAAATCACATTGTGACTTCACAGAGCTCACCTGAAATTATATGATAGGGAAGTGCACAGCACCATAATTAAAGGGACACTGTTTCCCCTTGGGTCCACACTGCCCTCTGCAGAGCAGCCTTCTTAGGCATCAACTCTGCATTGGGCAGCACATGCATCAGCATTGGGTTTGTAACTGGTTTCCCACCGTATGGGAAAGTTTCAGAGGCATCATGATGAAAATGAGTGGAACTCCTGCCCTCTTTCTTAGACCCAAGACCCAAATATGGACATGTTAAGGGGGAAGCTGCACTTCTTAACCAACCGAAAGGGCACTTCCACCATGCCTACCTCACTGTGACGACAGGGAGGCCCCTTGTGACAGCCACGATAGCTGAATCCTTGGGAATACAGCTCTATGGAACTCTAGTCACACAGGCAAGAGAGAAAGAGAGAGGAAGAGGGTGGGAGGAGGTGGGAAAGGAGGGAAGAAGGGGGGGAAGGAAGTACCTAAGTGAACAGATTGCCCATTACGTGGACTCAAAGTAGATGGGTTGAATGGGAAGAAGGAAGACACTGCTGGTGGCGGTACTTTTCCACAGAACAGAGTCAGAAGGGGAGAGATGCTTGGGAGGGGCGGCTACCACAGCCCTGACAGAGAGTACTGTGTGGGTAGCGGGGAGCTGTGCTGACCCAGCTGGTCCAGAGCAGATGAGGCAGCTGGTGAGCTGCTGCCAGCCAGAAGGAGGTAGCCAGGAAAACTGGAGGGCCAGAGCCCCGAAAGAGTTCGTGATTATCCATCTTCACAGGGGTGTCAGCACATTTCCAGTGTCCACCTCAGTGACATGTGCTGACTTTTTACGCAGGGTCAGTTTGTGGTCACGGATTCTTCTTGTCCTCCACTGTCTATTCAAATATTGCTCTCCAGAAGGGTCAAAGTAATTAAATGAAAGTGCAAGAATACATTGTATTCACAGTAATTTTTTCCTAAGCCAGTGGAAGCACTCCTTTTTCCTTTGTTTCCTTCTCCACACATTCCAGCATTGTTTTACCGAGAACTGTACTACCTCAAGCTGTATCATATCCAACTTTATATATTTTTCTCCATCCTGGGAAAAGCATTACATTGTGTAATTTTTCTGAACACATTAGTCCAACAGTACAGTGTGTACCAGCAAAGATTCAGCTCCTTAGTCCTCCTCAGCTGTGGGGATATGCACCACATGGAGGAAGTTTTCTGTTGATGCCAAGAGAAGGTCCATCTCCAGCACATGGAACATCACAGATTTTGTTTCCACACTGAGGACTACCATGCACCCACAAAGGAAACCTATCTTGTTTCCATGCTTATGTTGAGTTACTTTTAACACAATGGATAGGGAGGAAGGATAAGGTGATGAATTTAATGTGGTCACTCCTGATCAAGTCAGTTCTTACAAGGTGCTCTGCACCTGCGCCAAACACTTAACATACATGATCTCATTTCATCGTAGGTCCTAGTAGGGACTCCTACTTCTCCACTACACAAAGAGGTTAAGCAACTAGAGCAGCTAAGTAAAGCTGCTGGGATTTAAACGAGTAATCTGTTTCCAAAATCCAGGCTCCAGATCAATATGTTACCTAAGCTTGTGTATGTGGAGAAAATGTTAGGAAATGTATCTTTTGTAATTTGGAAGTGAGGCGATAGATAATTTCTTTCTCCCTTTTTTCACTGATCAAGGTCTTCCCAGTACTAAATATTGTCACATCCTTTCCCACCTCAGACTCTGTGGGTCACCTCCCATTTCATTTCCATTAACCCCCACCAACACGGGTCCCCTAGATTAGTTAGACTGTTGATTTATCTTTGGCACACGGAGATTCCTAACTAATATTCCAGCCTAGTGATCAGGGCTTGACCTCAGGACGGGAATATTCCCATATGTTAACGGACACTCCTCCTAATCAATTACCCTCTGCTTTAGAGAAATGTGTGATTGGGAAGGCATTTTGAAGCTATAAGTACAAAAAAATAAAAATGCAGAGAAATCTACACTGAGCCATACCACATCAGTGTGTAGGAGGTTTTCAAATTTTCTTTTGAATTTTAGAAGATCATTAACTTGTAAGCCTATACTTGATTAAATTTCCAGTATTACCTAAGCAACCCAGCACTGGAGGAAGCCCTTAAAATGAGGGCTTCCCCTACTTGTTTAGAAACCATTTAAGTTATCACCTCAGGGGTTCAGGGTTTAAATATATACCACTTGATGATTCTAGTTAAGACTTGGCAAAGCCTCTTAACCAGCTATGTCTGGATGCCACATACACATAATAAAACAATGTGAGCCGCTACTGGAACACTACCACATGTGGTTTGAAAGGACTGGCGGCAAACTTTTTACAAGGGCTCTCTGTGGCTACAATAAGAAATAGATGGGCATTTGGACATAATTTAGTTTCAGAAATAGGTGTGGAATGTGCTGACTTCCAAAAAGTTTACAGAACATCCGCAATACCCATTGAAAAAGAAAAGAAAATCATATCTCAGTTAATAAATTACCTCCATATATACACCTTATCATCAACTCCAGCCTTTGTCATTCAAGTGCTTTTAATTCAGAGGTTCTTCGTAAGTGTTAATGCCCCATTTATCTCATGGTGTCCCAGCAGAATCAACCAATCACACACATACACACACACACACACACACACACACACACTCTTAACAGACAAGAAACCGATGATCAGAGTTAAGGGTCTTAACTAAGAGCCACAACATATGTTTCTGGGGTCAATCTTAGGGCTCTGTTCCTAAGAAACTTCCAATTACCTGCTAAGCTCGGCTGACTTCCCCAAATGTTAGTAGCTCAAAGACAAAGCACATAGCAGCTAAGTTCCTACTCTCCCCTACTTCTGAGTTTCAAACGTTGAAGAATTTCTTTTTCATTTTAAGTGATCTCGCTTCCCATTACACTCTTCCAAGAGCCCACAAACCCTGGGCATGAATTATAAAATGCAGCAGAGCAATGACAGAAGAATAAGGACGAAAAGCTGGGGTGGGGAAGCATCTAAAGGAGTAAGTAAGATGGAGTTAGAGGGTGAGAGTAACCAGTGGGGCGTGGTAGGGCTGAGATGAGGAGAATTAGGGTGGAGCTAAGATGATGGTAACAAGCTGAGAAACCATTGAGAGGGCGATGAGAGGAGGGTGAGTGAGATGATTTCGGGGATATAAATGGTCTTGTGGAAATGAGGGCAGAGTGCATTTACCCAGCTGTGAACACTGTGATGAGAAAATATTAAGCTGAATCATTTAAACGGTCTGAATAATAATAGTAATAATAAAAATAAAATACAGTAGATAGAGTATCGTATGGGACAGTAGTCTCCAGCTGCTCCATAAATGCTGAAGGCAGTTTAGCTATTTATTTTCAAAGCTGGAAACTTAATACCAAGTAACCAGTGGAGGCTTAAACCATTTTTCTATTTGACACTTGTGTAACTAAGACACAATTGTTCACTGTGCTATTATTGACCTGTTCCATCTTAATGCACTTAGGAAACTTTGGCGTTTAAGCTACAACTTTCAGCCAAGCTAGAGAAAAGCTCCTTCCGCAAGGAGACCGGGTTTTCTTGGCATCCCGATGTACTGAGTGTCCAAATTCCAGGCAAAATCTACTCTTCCTAAACTGACGGAGCGAGATGGCAGGCAGATCAAATTTGAATATTATCTTGATTTTTGTTGATTTCAATTTATCATTAGTCCTTATTTAACCAAACAGCTAAGAGGGATATAAAGTGCAGGCTAATTATGTTGCCCTATAGGGTTTCTGGGCAGCGAGGAATGCATGTGACCCCAATACACCATTCTCGCTCTCTGAAAGAGCCTCAGAGGAGGATTTCGAGTTAAACCTAGGGTTTTGATAAGATAAATAGGGGATATCTTCAAGTCTGAGCTCTGCTTGCAGCATCAATTTATGATCAGTAGCTTACGGATGGGTCTGTGAGTGACACGTAAGCTCAAGTTCAAGTGTTCAAAAGAATGCTTTTTCTTAAATAAATAAATAAATAATTTTTAAAAAAAGAATGACTTTTCTTACTCAACAGGGTATATCATCAAGTAAATTTGGTTGGTTGATCAAATCTCAGGTGAGATTGTATTATCACAAGAGGTTGTATTACCACAAGAGACAAAATAAAATTGTCATGTCAATTTACTTATTTCCTTGGCATTACCCTTGCACTGGTGTTAGAATCGAAGAAATACCTGAGGGAAAAGTTGAATTAGTATTACCCAAAATAAATTTTCTACATACGTGGCTAAAACTGATAGGAGCTGTAGGACTCAGGGAGGGGAAAAGTGTCCTTAGCTATCATGGGTCCATCTCTCATGAGTTAAAGAGACCAGAACCAGGACGAAGTTGCATGACTGAATGTGATCATGACTAATTTATATACCTTCAACCCAGCCCTCCAAAAAACTTGTAATTTCGGTAGTTGAGTTTTTTCACTGTAGGGTAGGATCCCGTGTATAGGATTGCCACAATAAATGTTGTTTCCTACTCTAGCTAATTTTTTTTAAAGGCTTTAGATTTAAAATTTTACTAATAGCTCTCTGATACTTTGGTGTTGGCAGGAAGAACAGACAAATGCTTCACGGGAGATATAATCCTATAAGCTTGGAAATTCTTCTATTTTGTAATTATCTGAGTAGCTGAACATGAGTAAGATATATATAGAAAGAGATACAAATACAGATCTATATAAACTCTCCATGATGCTTACTATTTTTCCCCTATAGAGCGTGTTTCACCCACAATCCCCCATCCCATTCAAGGTCAGTATGATTTTTATGACTGTAGTTCTGTTGCTGGGTCATTCTCCATCATCTATAATGTGCACAACACAAACCGGGGAACACAGATTCACAAAATTCACATACAATAGAAATCTTTTTTTTTTCTTTAAACCTTCAAAAGAGAGTCCATCCATTGTCCCCACACCAGCTGATAGGCCTCTAACAGACCTGTCATCTGACTTAAGTTGGTCAGTTGCTGGCGAGATGACGCCAAACTCAGAAAGCAATTTTCTCTTCAATTAGTATGTATGACAGGTGACTGTGGACTCACATATTTGGAACACAGCCAGTTACGTTCTGCAGCTCATAAAAATACGAATCCTCCAACTGGCCACCCTCACATTTGGAGACTTATACAATCTGAATCTGAAGTCCTTGGAATTGTAGAAATGAATTTATCTAGTGCTGTCAAAGTTTGAACTCAGCCATGTTACAAGGACGTTCATTTTTCTGAAAATCTTGGCTAATCTGAGGGCCTTTCCTTTTAACCATGCCTATTTTAGAAAACTCAAATGAAAAAATAAGGTAGTCATTCTGTATTCCTTTTCATAAAACTTTCCACACACTCAAATTAAATTTTGCCTCCTACATCACATTTAGATGCAAGTTACAGCCCCAGCCTTCTAGCTTGAGGCTATTTAAAGGCAAATTGGCAAATAAAATTAAAACAATACAAAAAACTCTGAAATGAAACCAACCTACCATTGAAATTAAATTCCAGAAAAGTGATTTGCAAATAACGCTCAAAGACCTGAGAAAAAATGGAGAGTAGGCCATGCGGGGCCTAGTGTGGAAAAAATAAATCCAATTAAACAAGATTATTGTATACACTGTAAAGGAAGTGTGCTGAGAATTAAAGGTAGAAAGCTGCTGTTTTATAAGTTTGAACACGGATCATGTATCATTAACACTCACCCAAACTAAAAATTGGGCCAGAATTTGGTGAGGATGTTCAGTGTCAATAACGTGATGTTTTGCATATGTATGTATTCACATATATGCAAACTTATTTTAATTATATTTGCAATGAGGATTGCAAGGTTTCAAGGATCAACTAGACAGCTTAATAAAAAAAGTTATTCTTAAATTTTAAGAAGGGTCCAAACTATTTTTAGAACTCTCTTGAATAAAATTGTTCCCTGAAACATTAATGAAATCTGTTTCTTATCCCAGATACTAAAAATAAGACTTAAAATGTGCCTGTTTTTTAGACTTGACATGAAACTTCATGTTCGTGGAAAATATCCCATTTTGAATTCCTGACATGCCACAATTATTTTAAGACATTTATCTTCTAGTTTTGCTGCAAAGATTGACACCATTTTATCATGTTGCCATCTTGCAGATATCTTGACGTGACAAACACACACATACACATGTGTCCCAATGGATAACATTTTCAAAGAGGTCATGCTCCATCCAAGATGAGCTTGGAACATTGTCACTGTGCCTTTGTGAGAGCAGTTCTGCAGCCACAAACTCACATATTTATCTGATCATGCTTTATGATGTATATAACATGGAACAAAATGAAGTCAGTCACGATTCACAAAGGACAGCTGTTGGATATTGAAAAACAGTCTGGACCTGGAATGGAGCACGTTGGATTTTATTGAACTTGATCTTTTTTCCCACACACTGAATTGTTGATTGGAGAATGACCCGGGTTTGATTTGACGTTGTAGATAGACTGTAGATAGCTTCTTTAGATCCAATATAGAGACTGTAGTTTATCTCACTACTAATACTTCGGGCTTCTGCTGGTAGAAATTGAAAAGCTGTTCATGGAGACTTGGGATAGCTGATGTGTGAGGCTGAGAGAGAAAGATAATGCCCTCTTAAATCCCCTGTTTCTTACAAGGACTTTAACTTTGTAGAAATCAAATCCTTTTTTTTTCTTCTGTCCAATCAAGATGGCAATCCATGTGAAATGCAGTTTTCCATGGGAACAAATATTAACATATAGGATCCTTAACTCTTTTTATAGTGCCACTGGAATACCAAAATGTCTATGAAAAGCATGCCTACCTCACTTTGGTCGTATCTATAGGACAAAACACCTTCATTTAACTAAATACCATATATTGTCATCATCTAGGTAAAAAACGACGTGTCTACCATGCAGTGCCTGAGGTGTCTATAAACAGTTGGTTGATGCAAAGGTCCTTTTCCATCCCCCCATCATAAAAAGAGAGAACTTCCCCTCCTCTGTTCCAGTAACAGAAATGCATGTTTAATTTCAGCTGCTTCACTGTTAATATCTTTCACTGGAGGGTCTCCCCACCCCCAACCCCACTCTACATGGCTCATCAAGCTGACTGGGGATAAACATCAGAGTCGCAGCAGGAATGCAGTCCTAAACCCCTTCAAGCTGTGATTAAACAAAAACAAGGCTCAATAAATCAAATGTATTTCTCCTGGGCTTCCTTCATCATATTGCTTGATTTTCTGCAGTGATAATAATAATACTGGAATTACACCAAAGGATAATTTGTATGGTCTGTGACCAATCAGAAATTTTCAAATGTCCTTTCCTATTCAGCCAAAACCAAGACCCCAAAAAAAAAAAAAAAAATCTGTGTACTTCCCTGCTTCTTAATTTAAAAGATATACATAGATAAATAAAATACTGTTCCATCCTTGATCTGTTTCTGATAGGTGTTTTTCCCCATTAATTTTAATTTAGGTTTATTTATTCTGAAATGAGTCCTGAATTGCATATATTTGCATAACTACCTCTGACTATATCACTGCAGAAAATCCACTGAATTGTAAAATGAGGAAAGAATCAGCTCTAAGTGACTGAGGGAACTTTTCTCATTTTGTTAGGCTCAGATCCTTTCCTGAGGCCTCTGAATCCTGGGAAGTGATGCTACTGCTCTTGTCTCCTCCCCAAAAGCTCACTTGTGCATAGCCTTTCATGATGCTTCAGGGCATCTAGAGAGGCCTTCACGTTGAGAAGGACCACAGGTTCAAAACAAGGGGACAAAACCAGCTGCAGAAAGTTAAAATGAAGTAGAAGAAGAGAAAGGACAAAGACAAATTACCATTGTGTTGTTTTTATCACCCTTAGGTGAGGAATCCCCTTGAGTGGGGGATTCTCTGGACTCAATCAGCCCATCCTTCTCCCACCACTGCAACTTCAAAAAAGAAAAAAAAAAAATAATAATAACCCTGGGTTGAGTCTCACTTGCTTACCTCCCATCTGATTATTTATCCCAAGTGAACAGCCTTTCCATTCACTAACCCTGCGTGGCGAGTGGGTTTGGGAAATGTTGAGATTATCTTCCAAGCTCAGGCTTTGCACTGGGTTTGTTCACAGCTGCTTGCCATTCAGTTCCTGTTTTTCCATTGATAAAACACATTGCACATGGCTGGGTTTGCATGATTAATACAGCTGTCTAAAGCTTTCTCAGAAAACAAAACAAAACCCCCAAAATTAAAGTGTAAAAAAAAAATTAAAATCCAACCCACAAACAAACCAGGCGTGCAGAAATCTGAGGTCCACCTGGCATGTTTCCTCCCAAAGGGAGCCGGGCATCATTACGGGCGGGCCTGGCATCAGAACAGCCAGTAGGAGGAGGCCACATACCTGCTCTCACCTGGCACTCTGAGACCAGACTCTACTGGGATGGAAGGAAAGTGGGAGAAAAATCCTAAAATCAGTGCATGCCATAAAGATAACTAGACAATCCCTACAACTTCATTTATTTTCCATAGGATGTTATCCCAGGTATCAATGAGAAAATGCCTCTTTTCAGCTCCTTATTATAACAGCAGTGCCATCTCCTATAATAATAACAATAATAATAACAATAATAGCTAACATAGAGAGTGGGCATCTCATGTACCAATAAAGTTCTGAGGGTTTTTGCATGTATTAACTCAATTAATCCCCACAATCCTAAGAAACTAATATGCACCTTCTCCCACACTCCTTAATGATCAAAGTACACTCTACACCTTGCAGCATCCAGGCACATATATAATGCACCTATAGTGCATTATAAATAACCATTAGGTATGCTTCGTCATTAGATATGTATCTAATGAATTGTAAACACTCATCTAATTTATTTTGAGTATGCTTATAATACACAATACTTTTACCTTAATACCCATACACTCTTACAAAGTCTATTTCCAGACATACTCAACACAGAGACGTATGCCCGACTCACACAGAGATTTATATGAAAGCAGTCGTCTTTAAAAAACATGAGCCGAGGTATCTGGCATCAGCACATCTAATTTCACACACTTATTCAGGCTGATTTACATACACACCTCTATTAATCATGGATAATTACTAGCATTGTTCTCTTTAATTCAGTTTTTCCAACTGTGAAATGGGAAAGAAATTATATTTTTCATGCCTACAAGCTCAGAGTGTTTTTTAAACAATATACAAAAGAGAGCTTCAAGTTCCTAGAAGGAAAGCACACTGAATTTAAAATAATCGTGCTCAAATACACATACTTCTTACATTTTTTAAAAGTGCTGATATTTAAAGACACACTTGCATCCGATTGCCTGGATATTAGCTATTTACAAGTTTGGTGTGGCTTCATCGTACTTTGAGTTTTGACTGATTCTAGGAATGTCTGAAATGCTCCCTGCTAGCGGGTTTAAATACAGAAGTGTCCCACGGCCAGATAAAAAACGTTGTTTATTGTTTTTCACCAACATCATAATATTACACTTAGAGAAGCTTCACATCGCATCCTTCTCTATTGTGTGGCGTGCGTGTGCATACACAGACGCATACACACACACACATGCTGATACTTTCAGCGAGACCTTATCATGCACATTACCACCTGTCGGATCAATCCAGCATCCTCACTCTACAGAAAGTGCCCTTTTTCCTGGTCCAAGGTATAAAGCACATCCCAGGGAAGGTTTTAGTTTAGTTTTCGCACTAGCTGGTGGAGGAAAAAGGGAGCCTTGCTTTTTTTACTGATAGTACTTGGAAAGTAGTGTTAACGCAAATTTACAGCAAAATCATGGACCGAGACTAACACACATGAAGATCGTTAAGAGCTGACGTTGGTACCTGAGGACCCTCTCTGATTCCCTTCCTGGGAACAACAGGCTGACTTCCTCCTGATTTTCTTCAATGGCTGGGAACCAAGTGGGATAGTTGTGCCAATACCTCACCTAGAATCAATACTTCACCTGCCAACACGGTGATGCAACCATGGTGATTCAACCAGCAACCCAACTGTTGAATCCACTTCTGTGCCTTACTTGTCTCAGCTCTGCATTCTTCCTTCGGCTGTGTTCCCTAAACAACTCTGGGCCTCTCCCTGTTCAAATCTGCCAGCAAGACTAAACCTGAAATGTATTCACACTATTATTTAAATGTCCAACAGCAGCTTGGAAGTGTTACCTCTCAGAATTTACATTTAGCTTCAAGCTAAATGGCTAACAATCCTACAGCATCCGTGTAAAGGTAGGAGAATTTTTTGTACACTAATGCCTTTTCCTATTTTCCCAGTCTGTTTCTGCCTATGCCAGTCAGACTCTCCCGGTGAGCCTCCTGTACTTAGGCTTTGCTGTGCTATGTAGATTTCGAGAGTCAGCGGGGATTTGAAGATGAATATTTTTTTTTAAATCCCAGCTCCCACTAAATTTTAATTTGATGGAAATATTTCTCTTCTATGAGTTTTATGGGAAAAAAAAATCTTTCAAAGTAACAATTACATTTGGGGATTAAGTTTAAGTAATTGACAGTCTTGTCTTTTTAATTAAAAGGAATAAAGCTGCCTAAGAAGAGCTCAGTGAGATTTGCAGCAGAAAATGTTGGCATGACGCCCCAAAGGGTGAGAAGACCAGGATCTGGAATGGACAGAAAATGCTGATGCAGGTCTCTCTGGTCTTTCCAGGGAACCCCCAGCTGAGCTGGCCCTGGTGTTTGCATCAGTGTGCCATTTAACGGGAGGGCAACGTGGTGCTGTGAGGAGCTGGATAGAGCCAGGAAGGAGGCCCTTCTTTGGGAGCTTGGCTCTATGTTCAGAGACATTGTATGGAGCAAGTCCTTCAAGTCCTTGAAAGAAGTGGCACTATTTAGAGTCAAAAAGAAAGAATGCATACCCTCCAGGAACTCAAACATCTGACAGTCTCAGCTCCTGAGGAATGTCCTCATGTAACCCCCAAAGTGTAAACTTGAATTTTATTTTTTTTTTAAAGATTTTATTTATTTATTTGACAGAAAGAGATCACAAGCAGGCAGAGAGGCAGGCAGAGAGAGAGGAGGAAGCAGGCTCCCTGCTGAGCAGAGAGCCCGATGCGGGGCTCGATCCCAGGACCCTGGGTTCATGACCTGAGCCGAAGGCAGCGGCTTAACCCACTGAGCCACCCAGGCGCCCCTAAACTTGAATTTTAGTCTGCCCTTGAGCTCTCTCTATTTTACCTGAGATTCATATTCCTGCTCTCTGTACTTCTTGATTTTCTTTTACTCTGTATTTTTCACCATATTCACCTCACCCGACATATATACTTTTTCTTTGACATCCTTCAAATGAAACCAAAGAAAAAGTTTTGATAGTAATAACATTCACTTCTAAACCCTGGTTAGCAGCTATGCGAGCAAAGCCATTATCCCATCTATCTGGAGGACACATCTACTTCTGAAGAGGCAAGATACAAATTAACCTTAGTAACAACTTCCCTTACACAGTCACTCTGTCCTCACAGTGGTCTTTCATCATCACAAGTCATTTGTAGGTCTTAAATGAAACAGCACCTCCGTCGGGGGGAGGCGGAGATGGGCTTACGGGGCCCCACCTTACATGTCCCCTTGTATACTGCTGTGAAGAAACACACCTGCCAAGGAGGAACACAGCACGACATAATGAGTTTGGAATTCCAATTTAAGGTGTTCATATGTACCCAGATGTATGATGGGAGTAGGCAGACCACTCACTAGGACTCCACTGAGAATTGTCAGCTTATATCCACCACAAGTCAGTGGGGGGAGAGACTTCACAAGTCATTCATCGTGCTTCCTAATTGGACCCTGGGGAGCCAAGCATCACCATAGTTGACTATACTGTTCTGCTTATTACTATGCTGATTGTAGAAGAAAACACTTGCCCCATCTCTGTCACACATATGTGTGTTTTAACCCCTAGACAACACCACTAACAAAGTATCTTCACTATAAATCATAGCTGTCAGTCGGTTCTACTCTAACCGTCCCATGCTTGTAACAATGGCTCTAAATGAACCACTCACCTTGCAATTGCAGTTCCGGGATGACTTTTTTAACAGCCTAAGAGACATTGTTCAGGGCCACAGTAGCATTTAAAAAAAAAAAAAAAATAGTAAAAGGAAAGAGTTACGTCTTGGCTGATTGCCCATTCTGTGTACCATGCCATCCGCCTTAGCCCACAAAGCACAAGCATTCCCAGCCATGTTCTATGTTGGAAAGTTGCTTGACCATTCTGAAATGTTTTCTCGATTATACATGTAGAGTTTGTATGACTTGGGAGCAGGGAAGGTTCGGAAAACAGAAACACCTCTAGAAAGAAAGGGAGAAAGAAAGAAAAAGAAAGGGGGGTGGGGGAAGGGAGGGAGAGAGGGAGAAAGGGAAGGGGGGAGGCAGGAAGGGGAGAGAGAGAGGGAAGAAAGAGAAGAAGGAAGGCAGGAAGAAAGAAATCAAAAGGAGGGAAGGAAGGAAGGAAGAAATCAGACGGTATCTTTGTATGTTGAATTGCAAGTTAGAGAGGAGTAACGTGGGAGGTTTGTTCTATTTTCCTCCCTGGAGTTCCAGGACACAGGTAAGTTCGTCACTGAAAGCTGCTCGTTGTTGCAATGCTGAAAAAGAGCGGTCTCAGTCACTGGAAGTCGGTCTTCCCTTCGAGAACCAACCCTGCTAAGTCAGTTCCGTTAATAGTGTGACTTCTTGTTCTGCATTTACATGGACTCTCCACTTGCTTTTGCTTTGTCGAGTTTCTTTTAGAGTCCACGTTTTCTTGTTCTCGAGATTTCTAACCATTAGGAACACAAGAAAGAGACTTCATTCTCAACGGGCAGTGCAGGTTCATTTCTGGCTCAGCTTACCTGACAATGCACAGTATGTCAGTCACCCCATTCATCCACTCAGAAACACAACTACCCTCGTACTTTCTATGTGAAGCAGGCATGAAAAAGGTTTGCTAAGTTTAGGGTACCTGTGGAGTATTCAGGGAGCACAGGACAGAGACAGCTTAGCTAGCCCAGAGCAATCAGGGAAGGCTTCCAGGTGAAAGGGACGTTTAAAAGGCAGAAAGGAGAAAAGAGAGGAGCAAACATTCCAGTCTATACCAAAGTCTAGAATTCAGAGAGAGCTGAATTAATTTAATTAAGCCTAATTAACTTTCAAAATCTGAAAAAACACACTCTTTCTCAAATAGTTTCTTACTTATCCTATTTTGCATCTGGCCTGTTTTAAAAAGAAAAGAAATGTGATAAAACAGTGGGGGTTAAAAGTAAGGGAATCTGGGGTGCGTGGGTGGCTCAGTCAGTTCAGTGGCTGCCTTTGGCTCAGGTCATGATCCCAGGGTCCTAGGATCGAGGCCCGTATCCGGCTCCCTACTCAGTGGAAAGCCTGCTTCTCCCTTTTCCTCTGCCTGCCCCTCTGCCTACTTGTGCTCTCTCTGTATACATCTCTCTGTCAAATAAATTAATAAAATCTTTAAAAAAAAAAAAAAAGTAAGGGAATTTACATTCCCACCTCTCTGTTACTCTCTTAGGACAAGAAAGCATCTGCTGGCTTCATTGTACAGACATGTAGTGATACTGCATACTGGGTGTAGGTAGCACTATCTTGGGTGAATTTTCTGGAAAAAAAATGCTGAGAGCCTATTTTCTGGATGAACACCCAGAGAAAACTTTCAGTCGCTCATCAGGGAGGTTGGATGATAAATTTTAATTTTAGTTGTGGGAATGGTCGGGTTGCAAGGACCCGTCAGTATTTTCAAGGAGCTGCTCCAGAAGCTGGTGGCGATGCTGTAGTTGGAGTCAGTGACACGGCGGGAGTATGAATCCCTGAGGCTTCCTGGCATGCTGAGTAACAAAGTCACTTGGGAAAGGTCCAAAGCAGAACCGCCTTTACCAAGTTCTGGGCTGTGGGGGTTAGTGCCAGAGACATAGATGCAAGGGTAACACAGAGCACACCACCATTTGTAATCCCGTATCTTCTAATTTCCAAGAGCCTTAAAAGCTGTAGGAAATCTCACAAATTCGTTATCTCTGCATTCAAATTCTGGAGGCCTGTCATCTTGTTTTATGGTAGCTGAACATTTTTTTTTTTTAATTTTGAAACATACAAAATGAAAACACACCTTACATGGATTAAAGACAGTCTTGAATTCCTTAGAATTTAAATCTAAAATGTATTCTAAAACAGATCTGCAATTCACAATTCAGGGCTGGGAAATGAAAAGAGAGGAAGAAAACCAGAAAGAAGGAAAATCTCTAGAGACTTACCCAGACCTGTGCTTTTAATCCTTTTTTAGCAAGTCAAATAAAGGGAGGCACAAAAGGCTTTAAAATATACATAAAATGTATGTTTTTAAACACGGAAAATATAATCTACTTTGTACCAACAACTAAGTAGATTTGGGACTGGGAAGTAGTTCTTTATTAAATGAGAAGAGTGGTCTTTAATTCCACAAGGGCAAAAGGCCAGAATTGTACCTACAGATGCAAAGGTCACATTCTAGATACACGTCTTTCTCTCAAAAGACAGAAACTGCATGTCTGACCCTATTATCTTACTGACTGGGACGCCTGTGTGGCTCCATGGGCATTTGCCTTTAGCTCAGGTCATGATCCCAGTGTCCTGGGACAGAGCAGGGCTTCCTGCTCGGCGGGGAGCCTGCTTCTCTCCCTGCCACTCCCCCTGCTTGTACTCTCTCTGTGTCAAATAAATAAATAAATCCTTAAACAAAAAAAAAAAAAATAAAAAACAAAAAACACAACTTACGGACAGCTGATTTAAATAAATTTACTTCTGGAGTTTTTCTAATTTTTTTTTTTAAGTTTTTCTAATCTTGTATGTATTTTAAGGTGGAGTGGCCCAGGGAAACCCCTTTATTAAAGTTAGACCCTTGGGCATTCTCTAACATTTTGATTCATTAATTATTAAAAATTAAATTTCTCAGGCTAAATAAGAAACACGTAGGATTTGAGAAAGCTGACTTTCTGTAAGAGACTTACTGGAGCCCTCTCTTTATGGTGGGAGTGCTCGGCAAATCTACACTTTCTGGAGCAACTCACATCACCACTGAGCAGATCCCACAGTCGTTAAAGACACATCACACACCCCCTCTTACTCGACAGTGCAATTATATCAAGCCTGTAGTCTGAGGACCTCATAAGCCCATATAATACATTTTTTATTGCGTTGTCAGTTCCTGTTGTTAAGACTATGTTCCTTGGCCTTACCTATCTTAGCTTCTGTTTGGTTTTGCTCTATGACACCAGCCAACTGAAAAAGCGAGGAAAAAAAGTTTCAGCCTCCTTGTAAGGATGTCAGCCCAAAGCCAAATATTATTTTCTTTTCCCCAGAGTTAGAGTGTTTTTAAAATGCATTGTTTTGTTTTTATAAATACTTTTCTATTCATTATGGAAGAATTTGAAAAGATGTGAAACTATAGAGAAGAAAATAAAGATCGTATATAATCTCTCTCCTCAGAGATAACATAAACAAATGTTTCATCTGGAGGTTTGAGCTTAAAATACTTGAGTTAAAACACCTAAGCCTTTATGTTTTTTTTGTCCTTTCTGAGGATGGGTGTGTTTCTGTGACTTGCCCAAGCTTACAGCTCAGGCAGGCCCAGGAGCAGCCCTCTGGCCCCAGATCAGGGCTGTCTCCACAGTGACAGACACACTCACAGCTCTCCCCAATCCCAGTCAAACCAGACTCTTCCTATCAGAGGTTTCCCTTGTGTCCCTTCCAGGATTTCCAGTGAGAGGTCCTCCTTTCAGATGTGGGAGTGCCTACATCCTCTCTCTAAATTGGTGTGTTAATATTTCCCCCTTCATAAGTTGGTCTCTTTTGAATGAAATGAGCATTAAAAACATTTTTTTTCCTGATGCCTTTTACTGTAGAAGACTTGGTTTCTAGGGGATTGGTCCATAAATTCATGAGAATAAACAGTGAGTCTCAAATATTTTTTAAAACACTTTATTTATTTATCTGAGAGAGAGCACAAGCAGGAGAAGGGGCAGAGGGCAAAGCAGACTTCGCTCTGAGCAGGGAGCCCAATGTGGAACTTGATCCCTGGACGGGTCATTCCTGGGATCAGGAGCTGAAGGGAAAGCAGACGCATAACCGACTGAGCCACCCAAGTGTCCCTGTGAGTTTCAAATATTTTATTCACATTACACAATAAGAAATTATGTCAGAATTAATTTTGGTTTGGGCTTATTCTCTCATTCAACAAGAAGTTATCACCACATTCCCAGAGTGACAAATATTTGACTAAATCATTCATGGCTCCAGCTCATTCCTAAAAAGCATCAAACATGTGAAGTTCATTTTAGGTCAACTGTTAAGAGGGAAAAAAGCCCCTAGAAGTATTTGGAAGTGTAAGATTCCTTTCATGACCTAAAGTTAGCTAAAGGAAGCCAACATCCTTTCTCAAATATTGATGACACACTAAGACTTCTTGGTTTCCCCCAGCCAGTTTGAAATAATTCTCTGAGTAGTTAAGATAATAGTCCACCTATGAACTAACTAAGAAAATAAAAATCAGGGCACCTGACTGGCTCTGTCCACAAAGTATGTGACTCTTGATCTCAGGGTCCTGAGCTCAAGACCCATGCAGGGCATAGAGCTTACTTTTAAAAAACAAACGAACAGCAACAATAAAAAAAAAAAAAATACTAAAACTAAAACTAAACAAAGCAGGAATAGCCTTAAGGTTAAGGTTTAGACCTATTTCTCTGCTTTGGCTTTTCCCCTGTGAACTACACCCAGAATGGTTACTGATTCTCAGAGAACATTTTTCCAGAGGTATTCGGAATTAGGGTTCATACAACATGAATATAGTAAGTGGAGAAAATAAAAAACTCTAACAACCTAAACAGAAGTCACAGCCATATCTTTTTCTATGTCAAAAAACAATAATAATAATGCTTGTAAGTAGACGTTGCTGTTGCCTAAAGCCTCTGAATGGAGAAACCTGCGAGAAAGAAATTAATAACTTTCTAAGCTTGAAAGAGGCTTTGAAAATTGAATTAATAAATGCCCTGCTTTTAAACCACTATAATAATAAGGGTTTTGTTTTTAAAAACTGTGACAAAAATAAATAAATAAAAGTCAGAGCACATAAAACATAAATTCCCATTAAAGAACCTTATAAATGTTATGTTTCAGGTCTTCTTCATCAGTGAAGGAGGAAGAGGCAACACGTCGAATCTTCCTCATTTCCTTTATTAAGTTTCTTAAGGATTTTTACGCCGTACCTCTCTCACTTGTTCCAGGCAACTGGAGGGTAAAAACTCCCATTGAATTTGGACCTTCCCTCTCTTCTGTACATACAGTCCTACTAGATCTCCCAGAAGCGGGGGAGTGGGGGAGAAACAGTGCAATTAATCATCTTAAATCCTCAAACTAACATGTCATTTTCAAAACCTAAGGCACATCCGATGACCAGACTTATACAAAGAGTTGTGCCATATGCAATGGAAGGCAGAGTATTCCCTTGTTCAGATGGCAGTGGCAGATTAGAACGTGGTTCATTCATGTTCATGTAAACATGGAACAAGAAAAACCACACAAGAAACCACACAAGAAAAACCACACAAGAAAAACCACCCCAAAGTTCTGTACATCCTCCCCAGGGCTGGGAGTAAATACTTAGAAGCAGGGACTTTAAGATAAGACGCGAAAAGTCAAGAGTCAGAGTACTGAAAATCAATGCTTCTTTTTATGGACTTGTTGGACCCTCATCTCCTCTACCACATAGAACTCAAACAAGGCAAAATGACAAAATTGTTCAGAAATATAGACTTGAACATTCCCTCGGACAATAAAAGATTTTCCAAACTGTAAACCCTATAGAGTTTCCAGGGACACATCTCTCTCACTTTCATATCACTCACTTCAGTTTTTGAACAGAGAGAGAGAGAGAGAGAGAGAATGAATCACACCACATCATGGAAGATGAGAGGTAAGAAGTCTTCTGGTCTCTGAACAATAAAACAAGCTTGGGTTTCTATTTCTAAGGTTTTAGTTTTAATTAGTTGAGAGGATATTCTCTTTTTTATTCCTTTTTTTTTAATGTTTTCTTTTTTTTTAGAGAGGGAGAGATGGGGTATAGGGCAGAGGGAGAGGGAGAGACTCTTAAGCATGTCCTACACCCAGTGCAGAACCCAATTTTGGATTCAATCTCACAACCCTGAGATCATGACCTGAGCTGAAATCAAGAGTCAAACACTTAACCAACTGAGACACCCAGGCAACCCCTCTGCAGAGCATATTCTTAAGTGAAGCTCAACCACCCAGAAAATTTTCTACCTGACCTAACTTGGGGACTGATGAAAGGACTTCTTCAACCCATTTGACTCTCCAAATGTTTGATTTCCCAGCAAAAATTTTGCCTTTCCACTAGGGCATGAGCTTCCAAAAGAAGAATAGAATCTTCCTCTACCTAGAATCCTAGCTAGGATAGATGTTGAGGTACTAAATGATTCCATCAGCCTTTTTGTTCATTCCTTCATCCACTCTTCTGTGCACGGGCATTCATTTCACAAATCTGTGGGACACCTACTCTGTGCTAGAGAAATAGTGAGCTGAGACTACACTAGTGAAGATGGAAGACATGCTCTGTGCCAACTGAGAGGCTGAATGCTGCAGGTTTGCCTGACATGGCTGTATATATAGAATCTGAAAGTTAAAAGTCACAGACAGATTAGCATAAATGTGTCATAACACTTGCCCTTTCTGGTATTAAATTCTCTCCCCCATTGCCCCTTTGTACTCCGTCAGGAGAAACTAAAGTCTAAGCATATGGCAATAATGCTTCTAGAGAATTCGAGAACTTTCTCTGTACTAAACTCCCCCAAAGTTTTATTCACTGCTATGGTAGATTTATTTTTATTCTTTGGCCCATACTGCCATGCTTACTTGTTAAATGTATTTGCTTAAGCATATGTTTTTTATACTTTTATACCTAAGACGTATAAAAATAATAGGTTTCAAGTGTATTCTAATGAGTGTTTCCAAGAAATCCCTAGAGAAATCATATCCTTGGCAAGTCAGTTTTACTCCAGAATTTGGTATCACCTTAGCACTACAAAAGGAAGAATAATTCTCAGTTTTTTAAGGACAACAATTTTTTTTTTTTCTTTTCTGTCAGAATAGGAAAGACTCCTTTTGGAAATGTAACATTTCTTGCTGGCTGGGACTGGAAAAAAAAAGTTTTTATTTTCCCCACTATTGCCACCTGGTGGACAAAGGCAATTCCTTTAGACAGCACATAGAAACATGTCTTTGTATTACCACAAGATGGCAGCACACAACCAAGTTTTCAAAATGCCAGCCAGGCTCAAAACATTCAGGGTTTTGCTTCTCCAAACAGAATAGTCTATTCCAACAGAAGAGGAGGAATAGGAAATAATAGTACAAAATAAGCACTCTGTTTTTTTTCCCTAAAGATAAATGAAATTCCAAGTCTAAAGATCACTAATCAGTGTTTCAATCAAAGAGAATGAAATCTTGCCATTTTCAACGACATGGATGGAACTAGAGCGTATTATGCTAAGTGTAGTCAGTCAGAGAAGGACCACGATCATGATTTCACTCATATGTGGACATTAAGAAACAAAATTGATGAACATAGGAGAAGGGAAGGAAAAATAAAGTAAGATAAAAACAGAGAGGGAGCAAACCGTAAGAGAATCTTAATTGTAGAGAACAAACTGAGAGTTGGTAGAGGAGAGGGTCGTGGGGGATGGGCTAGATAGGTGATGGGCATTAAAGCACACACCAGTTAGGATGAGCACTGGGTGTGGTGCGTTGGTGATGAATCCATGGTTCTGCTCCTGAAACCCCAGGGCTGCACTGTATGTTAACTAACCTGAATTAAAAAAAAAAAAAAAAAAAAAAAAATTAGTATTTCCCAAACCGGTTTATTTATTGCAATAGGGAGGGCACCTAAAATCTGACTCGTAACCTCGTTTGCTTTTAAAGGTATGCATATTTTTTTTTTTTTTTAAAGATTTTACTTATTTATCGGGGGTGGGGGGAGCGAGCACAGGCAGACAGAGTGGCAGGCAGAGGCAGAGGGAGAAGCAGGCTCCCTGCCGAGCAAGGAGCCCGATGTGGGATCCTATCCCAGGACGCTGGGATCATGATCTGAGCGGAAGGCAGCTGCTTAACCAACTGAGCCACCCAGGCGTCCCGGTATGCATATTTTTTTATCTGGTTCTTGTGCTATTTTTTTCATAGAATATAATATTTGGGCAATGTTTTAAAATCCTTCTTTTAATGAACTTTTTTAAATTCATTAGTAGGGGAGTTTCTATTCTCTAAGAGAAATATTTAGACATGTAGACTCTTAATCCAGGCCTGCATCACTGACTGGTTAACCCAGGCTTATTGCTGGTTTTCCCTTTACCTGGTCAGTCGGCTTCCCTATCATTTGGGTGTGCTAGCATCTCTTAATGTTTCATTCATCCTTACTGCTACAGTAGATTTTTTTTTCATTATTATTATGCTTTGGATCGCACTTCCATAGCTTATGTGTTAAGATATATTTTTCTCTTTTCCACCAAATTTTCACTGAAAGTCCTCTGTAGAGGGGATTTTAACCCAAATCTGATGATAATGACTCATGCATTGAGCACTTACTGTGTATCTAGCAGCATTCGAAGTACTGATGTAATGATAATTAGTTTATCTAACCAGTACCACAAATTTATCAGGAGTGTGTTGATTACATGTATTTCACAGATAATGAAGCTGAGGCAAAGAGAAGTTAAGTGGTATTTTCTAGCTTAAGCAGGTCTTCCTGCCTGCACAGGTTCCTGAACACTTGCTTGGAATTATTCTCATGAGACCTGTGGATCAGGGATGGAGCAAGGCAAACCAAGTATTCTTGACATGAAGATGGTCCCATTAGGGATCTAAGCCTTTTCGGGTGAAAAAGCAATCATTCCATGACCTGGTAGCCTCCTTACAAATTCCAAAGAATGATAAATTGAAAGGCTTGACCAAAGAAAGAAGGTCAGTTGCCTTTTGCACAAGAGTAGAGCCAAACTGTCCCCAGCTGATACTGAATCATTGAAATATCCCATTGAGAACCCTGGAGTTATACAGGCTATAGTTACCTAGCCTTGCTTTAATAAAAACACCAGAGGGGCATTGTAGGATAGTGGACAGGGTTCTAGTTGGAGAAGTGAGAGCCCTAAATTTCAGTCTCAGCTTTACTCTGTGTGACCCTGGGTAACTGATCATACTAAGCTAAGTACATTCTCTACAGTGCCTTTTCAACAATTTTTAAGGCAACATATTTATTTCAAAGAAAAGTAGTCAGAGTCGGTATCATGAAAGTGGCTGTGTGTTTAATATACAATTGAAACATCAGTAGTCACATGATCAGCATAGTCAATAGGTAGAGTTGTTTGATAAACAAAACAGTGTTTTATATCCTGATGGAATCTGGCTTCACTTCTGGGGTAAGAGTGACATTGGTTTCTGGCTTCTGCTAGGAGAGAAGCAGAATTATCACTGCATCCTTCTGTATGGGCTTCCACACAGAAGACTTCAGTACTTGTGCAAAGAACAGACTAACTCTTCAAAGACAGATGGACAGGTGCCGGTGGCTTTGAGCATCTTCAGAAGTGCCTCTAGAGGACCACCAGCAAGCATCGTACAAAAGAGCATTCACACTGGGATCCCCCCATCCCAGACTGGACTAGTTTAGGCAGACTGTCCTGACTTGTACCTACAGCTCGCTGTTAGAAGCAGCCTGGCTGCTGAATTGTCACCAAACATTTTCAAACGTCAGACTCTAGGAGAATTGTGCCCTCTTATAGCCATCATAAGAATAGCAGAAAATGGCACGCTGTTGGAGGGCTTCTTCTTGTGACCTCCTTTGGAGAGACAAATGGAAAATCTGTGAAGGAAATAGACTGCACCGAACCTCAGAAATTTTGCAGACCTGATTCTGAAGGTCTGAGCCCTTCGTGCTGCATCAGATTATAAGTAAGCTACTCAGGCTCTCTGTTGTTTTAACCGTCCCAGGCTCTGTTGGGAGGATGCGTGGCCTGTATTTATTTTTCTCATATTTCAGAGATTCTAAATCTTCTCTGGCCCATTGTGCATTCAGAGTGCCTTTGTGCATTGGCTGTACTACAAGGCAGAACAGGAGTAGAGACAGCACTTGCTTCCTTGGAACTCATAGTCCAGTAGCGAAGACAAACATTAATCAAAACCTCAGACAAAGGAACTTAAAATTAAAACTGAGATGAGTGTCATGAAAGAGAGCAGAGCTTATAATAAAGGGACTTCATTTTACTAAGGAGACTGAGAAAGTCTTCCCTGACTTTCTGAAGGAGGAGTGGGGTTACTAGTAGTGATAACATTGGGCCATCGGCCCTACAACAACCACAAAAAACATGATCCCAAGGAGAATGAAGGAAATTTTGTGGGCTGGGATGCAGAGATGATACACACTGATGAGGCTGGAGAGATGAGGTAATAGGATCTGGGTCCTTATCCTGGAAGACACAAGAAAGCATTGGACAAGTTTCAGTCTGGAAAATGAGGTAACCAGATATCCAATTCAAAAAGCTCTCTTTAGCTTCAGAGTTCAGTACTCTGAAAATTTTACTTTACTTCCTGAGTAAAAGTGTGTTACTAGGGGGTGCGAAGTCATGTCCTGATCACGGAAAAGGCAATCCATATCCCACAGCCATGGTTTGGGTTCCTATATCTAACAAACCATCCACTTAGTCCTGAAAGTCAAAGTGGTATCCTATGGAAAGTTTCCACATTTACTTCTAAAGATATAACAGTATTGTTGTTTAGTTGATAAAGTCACTCAAAAGGGAATTCAGGTATTTGACCAGTATGAGTTCTTCCAACCCTGAGATTTATACATTTAACAAGTATTTACTGAACACATACTGCATGTCAGACTCTAATCCAGGCACAAGAATACAATGGTTGAGCAGACAGACACCTTTGCTGCCCTCATGGAACATATATATTAATGGAGGAGATAAACTTTAACCAAGCAAATAAGTAAATTCATAAAATGATACATGTAGTGATAAATGCTAAGACTCTTAATAAATCAGGGTAAAGGAATAGAAAGTGACCTGGGGGGTGTGCCTGGGGTGGCTCAGTGGGTTAAGCCTCTGCCTTCAGCTCAGGTCATGATCTCAGGGTCCTGGGACCGAGCCCCACATCGGGCTCTCTGCTCAGCAGGGAGCCTGCTTCCTCCTCTCTCCCTCTCTGCCTACTTGTGATCTCTGTCTCTCAAATAAATAAATAAAATCTTTAAAAAGAAAGAAAGAAAGAAAGAAAAAGTGATGCTACCACTTTGATAAGGTGATGAGAGAAGTCCTTCCTAGGTTGGTATCCTTGCAGTAGAAATCTAAATGAAGGGACTGTGCGGGCCATGCAGAGATCTGGGGGAGAAACATTGCAAGCACATAAAGCAACAGGTGCACCACTTATAAAGCTGGAAAGGATTTAATGTATTAGGAGAAAAGCAAGGTCACCTGGCTTGAGTGGAGTAAACCAGGAGCAAAAATGGCAGGAGAGGGTTGGAGGCCAGACACATTCCATCATTTCATTAAATTGCAGTCAAGTGTACTTCTACATGGCATTCTCAGTGTCCTTGTACTTGTCTATACACATAACATATAAGATCAAGTGTTTGTAGTTGGAAATTATTTTTGCCACCTCCAACTGCACAACATTTGTTCCAACAAAACAATCTCTCTCCGTGTGCCTTTCTTTCATTCTCTACCAGTACTTGTTCCTATTAGAATGTTCTTTCCACCTTTTGTCCTATTCTCCTTTCAGTGGAGAGTACCAGATTACTTTTGTGCGTATTCTCAATTGATAAAAAAAAATTTTATCTGTTTTTTCTTTTGCTAAATGTTTCTTTTTTAGAAATTGGCACCACCGTGCACTTCAAGCAAAAAGGTATGGTTCTTATTTCTGATTACCTACTGTATGTTAAAATTAAGATTTCTTAGCCATATATTAGAGTCTTATACACTTGAGTTTATTTCATCTCAATAATTTGTGGTAATAATTTCCACAACATATGTGCCACTATGTTTCCCGGGCTGTGAACTTTCTCAGTCACAAAAAGCCCTGATCCAACCCATGACTCTATATCATTTTTGACAGCTATTCATTTTTAAATCTCCGGAATTGAACAAGTTATTACCCCCTCCCACTTTCCATATCCCAAGCGGCCATGGTTAATTCTTGCGGAGCTGCACTTTTGACAGTGTTTGCTGCCCAGTGACCAGGCTCTCATCAGAGACAGAAAGCCTACTTGATGTTCTTAGTTGGCTATTCAAGTAGATATATTGCTAAAAGGAGTAAGAGTAGCATCTCCTAAAATGAAACACTTGAACAGTTAATATTCTCCCTGTCTCAGTGTTCTCCCAGGTCTTCCTATAACCTCCCCTTTTTATGGTACACCCGGCCGCTGGGGTCTCCCAGAAATAGCACCACATGCCTCCATCAGCCTTGTGTGACCCAGTAATCACCCACATCTCCTTACAAAGACAATGCAATCAGGTGAAAGCTTCATGAACTGGAACCTTCGCTGCAAACAATTACCAATTCTGAAGTGCCCTCTTTACAAGTCCAGCAGAAATCCTTAACAGTGTCTGTCCCCAGACTAAAGCTACAGAGGAACCTTCATGGCCAGACAGCAGCCTCCTTAAGTCCTCATGGCCACTTACTTGGATTGGTCTCATATGAAGATGTTTTCTTCTGTTGGCCTCAAAGGGGATGAGACAACCAAGGTCATTCTCAATTGTGAAAACTTTTCTTGTGGGACTTACACCCTACCAGTGACCAGCAGCCACAGAAATTTGGACACTTTGTTGCTTACTCCCTGGAAAGGGTCAGCGCCTTGTTTATGGCCCACTCTAGGAAGTCTTCACAGAGGGTTGCAGAGATGAAGCCATCAGAAATACATACATTGAACCAAGATCATTTGGGGCAAGAAGGTATAAACTCATGTCTCTTTCATCCCTCCTTTCCCCAATGCCATGAGTATCAATTACATGTGAATTTTAAGTGGCTAGTATTAGTGGAACATATGATACCTTAGGGTTTTGGAGAAATAGGGCATAGGGTTTTATTTCAAAGACCACCAAGATAAATTCCTAGTGTCACCCAAAGGAATTCTATGTATTGGCCTAAAATTTCAAAATTTTGTATGCCAAAATATTTAATGTTGCTTTGATGGGGAAGATGTGATGGACTTTACCGTGAGAATAATTAGGCTTATCCAAGACTTACTTTATACAGAGGAGAGATAATACATAAAGAATTATGTAGGAGTTGGTTTGTGAACATTGGGGAGGTTATGTGTTAGGGTGAGTGCTATGAAGTATGTAAGCCTGACGATTCACAGACCTGTACCCCTGGGGACTTAATACATTATATGTTAATTTTAAAATAAATAAATAAATAAATAATGGAGGGGGAGTGCAATTCAGCCTTGCCAATAAAAAAAAAAAAAAAGCATTATGTAGGAGGAGCCCAAATTTAACTCTAGACACATTGCTTAAATTAAATATCAATATATTCCCTCGTCTGTGCTCCAGCCTGGAGAATATAGGCTTTAATCCCCAATTCCTTCTTGCCAGAGGAAGCTGTACTAGCTGAACACAGAGAGCAGGTGGCGCCAAAGTCAACCTTATCAGACTTCCCTTTAAACATGGCTTCCCAGGACGGGGAAGCACTTCAGCCGGCACATCTAGGTATTCTAAGAGAGATTTTAGGAGATTGTTTTTCTTCTTTGCTTAGCAATTATTTTGTATTTGATTTTTTGTTTTATTTTCACTCACTCTGTCAGCCCTTAATAATTGTAAGAAGAATTCAAACTTAAACTCATCGGTCTTTCTTCTTCTCTTGTGTGGCTCAACTAACTACAAAAATAAAATTATTATTGGCCTTGATTCCTTACAGGCTGAAAGGAATGCCTGACGATTGCTGAAGCCGTGACAAATGTTGTGTTGTTGTTGTTGTTGTTGTTTAAGAAAGATTATTGTGAAAAAATCTAGTCAAAAATCCAGGTAAAAAGCCCTAAGTACTCAGGAGAAGCAACAGAAGTGCATTGGCTAGATTTGAATGAGTCACAAAGTGTCTCCAAGTGCATGCTCTCTAAAGCAGATGTTGGAAAATCACCTTACACTTTCTTTGAGATTTTACTGAAAGACAACCAGTTCGAGCATCCTGCATCGAATTTGTGTAGAGACTTGCTGAAAATTCTCATATCCCGCAATTTCAGGATGCTTTATCAAACCTTGTCCTTAATCACAGATTCCCTTGTAAAAGCATTGTGGTAGCAAAGTGCAGTCCAGCATTCCCCTTGATACAGAACCTCACTTATCATCCTGTCCTGAGGTTGAGAACCTTGACCTGGTGTGTTGACTCAAAATTCTCAATCTTGCTACAGCTGAATTTTTGCCCCTTCGGGTCAAACTTTAAATGCCTTGACCCAATTCACAAAGGCATTGCCTCTGATTCAGAAGTATTTCATGTCTTTCTATAATCCAGCCTTCTGTAGTTAATAGCAGTGATGATGATACTACCATTTATTGAATGTTTACTAGATACCACACATGTAAGTGTGCACACACACACATAAACACATATAGAATATGGCTAAATATGATATGATTTTTGTCTGTTGTATGAATTGTGGTTCTATTTGCCTATCTATTCTTAAGGCTAATTTATGTTTACAGACTCTTGCTTTCATTATATCTGTCAGTATATAAAAGCACTTGCTGAGCCTGGCCATCTGGTGTGGGAAATAAGATTTATCATTTGCATTTCCACAAATAAGCAGAAATTTCATAACTATGAGCTAAAACGTAATTAATGATTTTGCTGATTATTCTTCCCTGAAATAGCCATTAACTGAAGTAGTCTCCTATGCAGTCATATATATCTATAATTGCATACACACTTGTGATGATTCTCCAACTATCATTCATTTATCCTTGCATTTTTTCAAGCTATTTATTTACTCTCAAAACCAATTATGAAAAGAGCAAGTCATATAAGCACATCAAATAGCTATATGAGAGCACTTAATAAATAATAATTGATAGAAGTGAAGATACTCTTAACAGATCGATGAGATGCATTTCAAATATATAATAATAGTTCTACTAAGGATAAAATTAAGATTATTAGCACAGTACTGGGATTCCCTGTACATATCATAGACCAGCATGTGAAAGTAACAGTTAATTCTCAATTATGTCTATTAAAAGACCAATAATATGTGTGTGTGGTATGTCAATGCATATATCATATATATGAGTATGCATACATATATCTACTTCTCTTTGTATCTGCAAATATATGTGTGCACATACATTAGCAAAAATGTTAAATGTGAACATGTGTATGTATATATACACACACATATATATATGGTATTTTTCAATGACGGAATTTCTGCTTTCTCAAATATTTATTGCCCTTCACATAAAAGACTAGGTTTTTTAGACTTTTAGACTTCCCCAGGTACCACTCAACTCCAAGATGTCTGAGAGATAATCTAACCTATCCCAGCACTAAAAAATGAGAGTAAGGATATAGGCAAAATTAGACTCTTTGTAAAACCCACACTATCCCTAGGACAAAACAAAAATCATTTATGCTTGGTCCTGTGTGTGTGTAGTCTTTTTTCTGTTTTGGAAGCTGTCCTGACCCACTAATCTAAATGAGTGCCATGTAAAGCATTTAGAGGAATTAAAATGATAGGGAAATGTATTACCATCTGGCCAGAAGCCCTGGGGAGTTGCCACTGATGGAACTTAAACGCCCCAAAGGCCAAAAAGAATGGTGGTGAAGGGTGTGGAGGGTGGGCTACGAAAGGCGTGGAGCTGAGACTTTGAACACCTGTATACTATTGCTTGGTCACCAGTTCCCATAGGTGCTTTACGCAGGATACATGATCTTCTTGAACCTAAATTCTTCACAAAAAGCATGAACCCGAAGGCAGCAGAAGTTTCCTTTATTAATACAATCCTGTAGCCATTCAGAAACTTAAAGAATTGGCCGATTGGATATTCGAATTGTTTACTCTATATCTCCGTAGCTTTCCAGATAATAAAGCTCATTTTTTACCATAACTATACTGTTCAAAGTTTGTATATATTCATATTTTTAGAGCAAGTAATATTTTTAATATTCTCAAGGAGACATTCTAGTAAAACATATTCTATTGAAAATTGTTTTCAAAGGTAATGGATGCCTCCACGTTGTGTTTTGTTTGTTATGGCTCTTGTTTTAAAAACACCCCAAATTCATTTGCTGAACATGTGTAACTTGTTACACATTAACTCCTTCACTGTGTAACTTCACTGTGTAGTGGTGACAGGCAAAGACTGGAACCAGCTGCCTGGGTCAAAACCCCAGCTCCTCTGTGCACTAGCTGTGTAAGTGTGTGCAATGCCTCTTACTAGCTCAGTGTAAAAAAGGGTTCATTATAATACCTGTCTCATAGCATGTCTTACATGCGTAAATCATATGCTTACATGCGTAAATTATCTGTAACAGTACCTTATAGTAAGTGCTGTGTAAGTATTGGTTTTATTTAGTTATTGTTGCCATTATTTACATAAAACACAGATTAGGAGGACATTCTTGAATTCAGCATTTTCCCTGTTATTTGACCTTTGATTTGATATGTTTGTAGACACTTTTGGAAACATTCGCCTGTCAGAGGACCATCGTAGGTTTAATCACTCATGCACGTGTACACACACACACACACACACACACACTAGCAGATTAATTCACACATTGATCTGCATATATGTGCAAAACTGCGAAGTGACCCTTAATTAGTCACATTTATTTCTTTTTTGAGCATCATTGTCTAAGCGTTCAGTTTTAAATCTAAAAATCTTTGTTGTGAAAAACACAAACATTTTCTTCTTGTAATAGATCTATATGAACAGAAGTTTACAGAAGGAGAAAATAGAGCAAACAAAGCAGAGGAGACAAGCTCTTGGGGCCTACATTTTCTGCCCCAATTATCTCCTTTCTGTCAACACACAAGTGCCTTCTCCGCTTTCCTCCCCATTCGAGTCTCCCCCTTAGATCCACACCCACACACCCCAAATCGTGTCTGCTTTGGGAAAACTGAGGTGGCGGTGGGAAACACAGAGGCTGCCACTCCAGGGTGAATTCTGGGCAGGTTTAAGTCTGAGTTCTGCTTCTGGTTTGGACCTGCCCCTTAAACTCTCTAGGTTTGGTTGTCTTTGTTGTTGGTCCTGCTGCCTTGGCTTTTGATCCTTAAAGGGTCACATGAAGAGTTTGGATCAGATGATCCCCTGCTGTCTCTTAAGACTCTACAAGGAGTGGGCTTATTTTCCTACCTCACGGCTACGGTGCATTCAGCCATGGTGTTCCTTGGAAACAATTCCCCTTCCCATTAACAAATAAATAATTACCACTTCCCCCTGAGGAATGAGAGGTTCAGATTGGTCCCATGTTTTATTGATGGAGATACTGGAATGAATCAGCTGGAAGAGCCCATGTCTTGGGGCTGAAGGACCCTCACCGATGTTTGGCACCTTAACGGGGGCCGGCGTCACAGTGCCATTCAGAGCAGAGAGTGCGAAAGGAGGTTGGGTGAAGAGGACCCTGGTGCACCAGCAGGTGACACATGAGTGATAGCTTTCCCCAGCAAGAGCATTTCCTATTCAGAAGTGTTCAACCACTGATACCCCCTGAGATACTTACCACTCAAGGAGAAGGATTTAGGAAAGATGGGGAGCCCTTCTTGGGCTGTACATAGCGCACTGACCTCAAGGTGCTGGTACGTGGCACATTCTCACCTCCAATCCTGTGAGCTGTCACCTGTGACGTAGAGGGAGTCTGGATGTAATTATTCTCTTTTCTGTCTCTTTTGCCTTGCAGGGCCTGGGTCGGTGAGAGGAATAAACGGATCCATCAGTCTGGCCGTACCACTGTGGCTGCTGGCAGCGTCTCTGCTCTGCCTTCTCAGCAAATGTTAATAGAATAAAAATTTAAAAATAATTTAAAAAAACACACAAAAATGCGTCACACAGGATACAGAGAGAGAGAGAGAGCAAGATGGGGGGAGACTGTTTATTTTACAACTTTGTGTGTTTTTAAATGAAGGGGGAAATAAGAAAACAAAGAAGAAAATACACTTAAAACCATTTTAAAGTCCATCAATAAAAACTAAACTATATAAGTCAGGGTGGGAAAAGTTCTGCAAGGATACATGTATAGCGAAGCAAATGTATACTATATAAAGACTACATCATGCTAAGAACACCCGGATGTTGTAAAAATAAGACCAGTGAAGAAGTATCAGATGGATATTAACCCCCCACACACACTTTATCCTTCATTCATTCTTTTTCATCTGTGGGGAAAGAAAAAAATAAGGTCTTGCCTTTGGTGTTTATATTTCCATCAACTTTTTATTTTGTTCATTTCATTTGAGCTGACTCATAGCCATGTCAGACTATCAGTGGAATTCACGCTGGAATCCCGTGTTGAGCCTTTTACCTGGCTTTCCTGCCTCCACTATCTTTCCAACTGTTAAGACCATCTCTTGCCCTTCCAGTGTGTTCTATCTCCCCCACATCCAACTCAGAGACTCCCTTTCACCCGTCTTCCCCCCTGGCTGCTGCTTCTCTTCACCCCCTACTACACCCTCCAGCACTAGTCATGCCGCAAATGCTAGGAAGTACCATTTTAATTTTCTCCACTGTGCGCGCGTGCTCAAGTCTCTCGCTCTCACGTGGGTGCACATGTGTGTGAGCGTGTGTGTGTCTCTCTCTAAAGCATGCCAAGGGAATGGTCCATGTGTACATAGACTCATTGTGCTGTAGATACTGTCCCGCATTGTAACTGTGAGATGCGGCTGTGACAAGTTGCTGGGGGACATGGTGGGGAAGGAGGCATGGAGCAGGGCTCCTCACCCTCCCCCATGGCTGTCACATGACATTAGTGTGTATCAACACCAAGCTGTGCCCCTTCTAAGGGCAGAACCTCATATTCCTCCTAGTCCAATCATCAGAACCCAGTCAAGAGTCACTCAGAATATCACTGTAAATGAAAGTGCCTACTATTGATGGGGTGAGCAAACAGTAGAAAGAATCAGTGACGTCAACGAGGTGACCTAGGAGAGATTTCTGATTTCACTCTTGTTTCCTGAGTCTGAGGAATTCATGTATTTCCTGGCTTTTTGCAGGCTCGCTGCAGGAGTGAGTAGCATGTGTTGAGTAAATCCCAAGAACCAGGAAGGTCTCCAAGTGTTAACTCCTCATGAAAGGATGATGAGCCACATGGAGATCCAAAGCAGCCCTGTAATGCCCCTTCCCTGATCTTCAAATAACACTGCATTTGGCCCATGGATTCCCTTGAGCAGAGATTGTTTCCTATTTCAGATTAAACCTAGGGAGAGTGAGCAAGGCAGGAAAAATAGGCAGATGCACAGGTCCCTACTCATCTTGTAGAGATGTTGGCAGAGCTCTAGACAAAGCATTGACCATAACAAGAAGGAATTCATTCCTCGTGCTCCTTTGCAGATATTTGTCCTGGTGTTATAAGCTAATACTTTATTTGGTGGCCTGCACGATCTCTTTTTTGCTCCACTGGTAATGTTTGCAGCACCATTGTTGTAGTGGTCCGTCATTATCCTAGGCCAGGCCGCTGGAGTATATTCCACCTTCCCTGCTCACTTTTGGCTTCTGATTCCTGAAAAAGATACTGTGGGGGATACGATGTCTAAGTTTACATTGACAAGAGTCATCTGAAATGGGAGCTAGTTTCTTCATCAAAAGAACTGGGAAACTTGTAATAATTTAGGTAGAAGTTGTATGCATACCACAAAGCTTGGTATTGCTGCAACACCAGGATTTTCTTAGGAAAGGTCTTGCAGAGAGAGCTGGCTCTCTGTCTGTAGATATCTTTGTCAGGAAAAATAACCATTGCTTTCACTTAAACTATAGGAGGTATTGGAAGTGGTTTGTTTTCTGAAAAGACAGAGGATTATTATTGAGGTCATAATTAAATGTATTTCAGAAGAGCCAAATATGGTACCTCCTCTAGTTTCGGAACCTGAAAAATAGTTGTCACCGAATATAAAACAGGAAACTTCCTAACTGCAAATAGAAAAAGGAAGGAAGAGAGAAAGGAAGAGAGGAAGCGAGGGAAAAAGAGGAAAAGAGGGAAGGAAGGAAGGATGGAAGGAAGGACCTGAAATTTCTGATTGGATTTATTAATTGAAGGCTCTTTGCAATGAACCTTGTCTTTGAAGGTAATGATCTCTTTGATAAGCAACATTTTAAATCTGTTCTAGGGGATTCTATTGTTCATTTTGGAAAGCTTATCACCAGCCTTCTTTTATGATTTTGCAGCTTAAACATGAAACAGAAGGGCAAATTGGGCTTGGGGATGGATAAGAGTATTTGTGGCAGATCCTCGCATAGTACAGAAATTCTTATCCCAGAAAATAGCTTCTAACATATAGGGAAGGTGAGCCATATTCCTATCCAGCATCAGTGTATTGACAATCGGGGTTTCGCTAACATTTTGGTCTTAGTACAGGAATAAAAGTTTATCATCATGGATGATAAGTGTTCCCCACATATTGAAGAGCCAGTCACATCCTTAGGTGGAAGCTTTAGAGGAATGCATGTGAAATTAAAGATATATAAGAAAAGAAAAGTAGCAGGAGTTAATTTGGTTTAGTATCAGTTTCAGGAACAGATCCTTGTGGCATGTGACATATCTTAATCATACACCTACATTTCGTATTGTCTCCACCCTATCATAACGACAAGGTCTTGATTTTATGGAAGGAGATTCTCCACTGAAAGGAATGTCTGCCTTGTCAGCACCATTTGTTCTCTGAGTTTTAATATACTGGACCATATATTAAACATAATTAAACATACATTGAATATTGTGGTGTTTGCATATATCTCTGACAGGATCTGGGGATTTTAAAAAAACTGTCCTGGCTCCTGTTTCAGAGCAAACATTGGCCCCAGAAATCTCCTAGGTTTGAGAACATCTCTAAGCAATGTGAAGAATGGAGGAGAACATAATTTGGAGAAAGGTCAGGAAAAAGGTAGCAGCCAGAGGACTGACACCAAGAAATTGAGTCTGAACATGGGACTTCTTGGAATTTAGTTCATCGTATTGCTCTAAATCCCTTCAAGAATCTTTTCCATTGGTAATCAAAACTTGAAACCCTGCATTGAAAAGAACCAACTGGTTGGAAATAATACCCTGAGAGGAGTGAAATTCATCAGTTATTCTGAATGGCTAACATATTTAATGTCCTCTGTATGTAAAAGCGAAACTCCACCATTCATAAAACTAAATCCTTAGAACCGACCTTCAGTTAATGAAAACAGAAATGACTTGACCAAGGGCACTTCCTGAAGAATGAGAACTATCCTAGGTTTTACAACTGCAGAATTACATCTTCTGTGCAATTGTTCATCAGAAGGTGCTGCCTTGTTGGAGGAACAGCCTTACTTGTTTTGAGACATAAAATCCCTCTGCCCTAAAACAACTAAGGCTTAGGGGGAAATTGTATCTTCTGTTGGGGAAGAATTGTCCTATTGACCTTTGCCTTCTCTTCCAAGTCAGACAGACTTCTCCCTTGCCATGGGCATTTTTTTTACGACATATTCAGTCAACTGGGGCTATTCATAGAGACCTTGTAAAAGTACTCGTGATTTTCATGTTCTTGGAGAGAGAAACACAAATCTGTTTCTCCTCCAAAAATGGACTTACCTCCTTTGCACACAAAAACTAAACTCCTCAGCATGAAATTATTTCTGAGTTATTACCTACCGAGTTGTTAGCTTCTTAATTACTCCAGAGTCACAGTTTCCATCCCCAGGTTGGTTGTGGTTTGACTGTTTCTATTGGCTTGTCTCCCGGAATCTCTCCTTTTGTTTTTTGAATTATTTGTGGAAAAATAATATATATGTGTATGTATTTTTTTTAATCTTATCTTTACAGATGCTATATTTACAATATTGTATGTATTATAAGACAAATCTAGAATAATGGTTTAAACTTAAAAGGAAGAAAAGTACTGGATTTGGTTAAAAAAAAAGAGCTATGCTTCATTTGGAAAGATACGGAGCCCCGTTTTTTCTATTTCGTAATTACTTGTTTAAGAGGAATTTTTTGTGGACCAAGTTCCATGGGATTAACCATGGCCTTATTTTTCTCTCCATCTTCATAAGTTTTTAGCCTGAATTTATTCTTGGTTACCAGTAACTATCATTTTTTTAAAAGAATATAAGTGCAGTGCTATATCTAACCTATAAAAACTATTAACATTTTGGAGACAAATGTTAAAAGTACCACAAAAATGATGAGATAGGACCCTAAATTAAGAAACTCAAATTCAGTTCAGGAAGCCTTCTTCTTTTTTACGTACTTAAAATATTTCTCTTCCAAAGACTACATTTGCCCCAGTGATGTAAATTTTCCATCATGGTTGGCATAATATCTGTAAACATCTCACTAAATGCAAAATGGAGTTTACATTTATGTGCATACTAGTGGAAGAGAAGTAAACTATTCTCATTTGCATGTAGCTATGTTGTCAAAGACGGCCAACTGAAATTCAAGAGAGAATTTGTTTTCACCCAGCAATGTACATCACTTTCCTCTTGGCAAGGAAGCTGGTGTTAACGTTAGGTTTAGGTTTAACATTTACACCAGCGCAAATGTTTATGGATATTATGGAAAACTTATTTTAAAATCTTGATTTCCTTTCAGTGCATTTACATACTGTGTGCTGATTAATAAATTAGGCACCAATCATGTGTAAATCAATGTAAATCACTAGTTTATGTACATAATATAAACTATGTAAACTTCATTTTTCATGCAGTGCCCCGGTTCAGCTAAATCTATGAATCTTAACGAAAAAAAGTCAAATACAAATAAATAAAAACTAAAACATTTTATAGGTCAGAATGGGAAGAAGTATTACTAATGCCCCGAACAAGAAGGTTGCCTCAACAAGAGGAAGCAGACCCACAGGAACTATTAAAGCTTGACATCCTGCTCAAGTCACAGGGACATACATGGGTCCTTAGTTCCTGAGTGACCTAAGTGGATTTTCTCCCAACTGTTGCCACAGTTGTCTCATCTGACCCCAAAGCAAGGGAAATGAGGAAGGCATTTCAAGGGCTCATGTGTCTGTTAGCATCAACTCCCAGTGTCTTCTTGTTACTTCTTACCCACCATCTAGGATGGCTTATTTAAATAGATCCAAGGAAGTCGCCTATAGCCCGGTGAGCAAAATATTACTCAGTTTTTATTTTCCATCAGACAAAGACATTGGGAAAGCTTCTTTGTCATCTTGATTCGAAGAAATTATAGGATGTAAGAAATACGTTATATCCTTGAGAAATATCTTGCCAAGTTACCCTAGGAAATGGATACTTTTACTTAAGCTGATAGACCTATATTTCTACATATCTATCCTGAATATTGCAAATGAGGACAAAATTACTTTAATTGGGAGTATCTCTGTCAGGCACGTTCTCTTGGAGTCTTTTTGAAGGGTCTGATGTGTTTAAGAGAGTGACATATATGTATTTTCTATAATCTGAACAGCCACAAAGAGCTATCAAAGAGATGACTTTGGAAATCACAGGGACTTCCTATATGGACGTTACAGAAATAAATTTAGGTCAGATTAACACTTCACTTAAAGTCCTCCCGTCCACCCAAGATAAATGGCAACTTTAAGGTAAAGCAGAAAGTCAAGAAATTGGATTCTGGCTAGGGTCTGGCCACAAATAAGCTATGTGATCTAAAGCAAACCATCCTGAGACCTGATTTTCTCATCCTGAAAGTAAGGAATTTGGATCACTTCTCTAGGACCTCTGTCATCTCTAAACTCTGGTTCTGAATAAGAATTCCATGCTCATGTAGCCTGTGGCCAGCTGCTTGTCACCCTCCAGTTGGCCTCGATACCACCTTCGTTTCTTGGAACCATCATCCCATCATCTCCATTTCAGAAGCCAAAACTTTTAGAATACAGGGTCCCTGGACTGGTTCTAAAATTCTCTTCTGACCAAAACTTCTTAGCAATGTAGAAAAGGGACACATTCAGATGACACAGAAGGCTTTGAAATAGTTGGCGTTGTTTCCTTACAATAAAAAATCTAACTTGTTGAACTGTATTCTAATAACCTTTCATAGGAAGGAAAGTAGCCAGATTGAGTATAATGCATGTGGTGCATATGAAAGGAAACATCAGGGGTGTTTTTTGTTTTTGTTTTTGTTTTCCTCCTCCTGGGCCAAGTGCCTCATTTTAGTCAACCTGTGTCCTTGAAAACTCTGCCTGTGATGATGGGACCAGACACGTGGGACCAGGCAATTTCAAAAGGCTGTTCTGTGAGAAATAGGCAAGACAATACATTTTATTTTGTAAGGAACGTCTCATGGCATGAGTTTCCCTAAACTTCACTGACTGTTGTGAAGGCTGTGAAGTCAAAAGAGTGAACAGAGAGAACAATTTCCATTTTCAAAAAGTACGGGTCAATATTATTTAAAGAAGACAGGTTAAAAAGAGGACAAAAACACATTTCAGGAGGTGACAGAGTCAGATACAGTAAGAGTTGTTGTGAAGGCCAAGATCAAACATCAAGTTCAGTTCTCTGAGAAGAAGTTACGCAGAAATGATGCTTCTCAGGCAGTTAATGAAGAATTATTCTCTTGTGCTTTGTTCTGAATGGACAGAGCACAGGCCCACTTTTTTGAACCCATCAAAGTGTAGCCCCACACTATTCCTGGAGCTTTTCATTCACTGCCTCAGAGAACAGAATCTGAGTTTCGTCATGTATGGAAGATCAGGGATTATCCATAACTTCCTAGCATTAGTATCACTTGATGTAGATAAGGATGTGGGATCCACTTAGAGCGCTTACAGAGCTCTCTTTTAGTGGGAGAATGACCTGCCCATAGGACAAGTCCCCATTTTCATGGATAGTTCAGAGGTGTCTCTGAGTAGTGCTCCTGGATCTACTCCTATAGCTACATTACATTGTCCTCTGCACAAGCCTTCTCTATGTAAAGCCAGGCACAGAGTAAAAATCTGCTTCTTGCAAATGGAGAAAATACATGGAACTACTAGCTTCATGGCATGTGGCCGTAATTCTAAGCTATCTGTGGCCTTTTTCGGACCCATTTCCCTAAGTCTTCGCTCTTCACCAGAGAATGTAAATGGTTCATTCCATTGATTATGGCCACATCCTGCTCCCTAAGTATTCGCTGGGATTGGGGGAAGGTTAAAGGGGAAAAGATGCAGGGGGAGAAAAGTATGGGACAAAACCTCTGTCTTCTTTCCCCCCACCCTGCCTCACCTCTGCCTTCTCACTGCTCTACTGAAGGGTGTATAAATCCTGCTCTTGGTTAGAATTCTCCTTATTAACAGTGTTATATACATATAAATATATATATATATATAAATATATTCCTTTTTTTTTCCAGCCCTGTAGACATAAACAGAACTTTTCCTTGATGATACAAACACATGGCCATTTTTTATTTGGGTTTTTTGTTGTTCAAAGTTTATTTTTGTTTATTGGATGGATTTTTTTTTCCCTGGATACTAGCTCTGTGATGGAAAATAAAAAGCGCAATGTGTGTTTAAAAAAAAAAATTAAAATTAAAAGAAGCTTTTTTCTTTTCTTTTAAAATGTATTTAAATTCTGTTTCTCTCTTCTGTTACTTTACACGTATGAATGCTCTGCTCTTCTGTGAACTTAAAACAAAATGAAATAAACGTGAAAAGGAGATGTGTCTTCATTGACCTGAGTCAGTGATCTTGTGATTGACTGTACTGCCTCTTAGAGGTTTTCATGAATAAGACAGGAAACGAAGCCAATGATGAAAATAATGTGAGGAAGGGATGGACAAAGTACCAAAGAATCACTTGAAGGTTCTATCCATATCTCTCCTATTACAGAAATAATGTTGTATTTACAATCATTGTCTTCATCTAAGCAAAGAGGTTCTCTGCAAGTTTTTCTTTTTCTCCCTTAAGTAATCAAAAGAAAGAGCATTAATTACTATTGGGAAGCTACAGATAAAGCATTAAGAAGTTCCAGATTGCTAGATTTGAGTGAAACATTAGGACATGATCCCAAAAAAACATTAGGGGGTATACTCTTTCTTTAAAGTCTCCATAGTAGGAGTATCTTTAACAATTAATATTTTTCTTTGTTTTGTTTTTTTTAAAGAGAGAGTGAGCATGATGGAGGGATGGTCGGAGGGAGAAGCAGACTCCCCGCTGAGTAGAGAGCGGACTTGGGACTCAGTCCTGGGATTCCAGGATTATGACCTGAACTAAAGGCAGTGGCCCAACAAACTGAGCCACCCAGGTGCCCTTTAAGGATTAGTTTTAATGAGATCCTACCTGATAGCAATAGAAGGAATGAAATTACTTTCTAAAGCCACCTATTTTTTTTTTCTACTTAAAAGTGTAGTTAATTCATTATGCATCAGAGTGATTGGAAGGGTCTGAAGCTTGACTCTTTAGTAGCCAAATTAGATCAGGAAAAAAACAAGAGAACTTGTCCCAAATCAGAGTGGGTGATTGGGGTAGAGGCTGAGGAAGTAAGCATTTGTGATCAGCTTCAATAACTGGCAAAAGGTTTCAGACAGAAGCAAAACCCCATGGTCCCCTCTGTTTAAAGAGACTGTTTAAGGGCCCAATCTCCCCAAATTTGAATTTTACATAAAATTCTGAAAAGTGCCTTTTTAAAATAAGCTTGCTAAACTCAAAGTTAAAGACACAGTTCCCAAACAAAATATCCCTCACATCAGAAATCAGGGTGCCCAAAGTTCCTGAATTTGTGGCTTGTGTCTGAGTCACCTTGAAGTTTTGCCTTCTGAGTGCCTCAGAAGAAATTCCTTGTTGTATACCCCCTTTCTACTCCCTTTATATCCATATATTTAAAAGCATGTTCAAAGCAGCAGCTGAGAGCTGGGAAGAAGGTGAGTCTGTGAATCTAACCTCTTAAGGAAAGACCCAAGTCTTTTCACCTTTGTGATCCTTTCAGACCTAGTATGGTGAATGGCTAATAATTTAGCCAACATTTGTCAGAATAGAATAGAGTTGTGTTCATAGCAACTAACAAATGTACTTCATGTGGAATTCTTTTCTACCAATAACTGTAACGTCACCACAGTGGAAGACTTCTAAATTCAAGTCTACGGAACAAAAGGCAGATTCCTCCCTCACACTCACACAAAACTGTTATACAAACATGCAACACTCTGCTGCCTGGGAGCCCAAGACTGGAGACGTAATGGTCTTTGGTGTGAAGAAGAAAAGGCCCTTTCTCCTCTCTCCCTGCCAAGTTCATTCTCTTCTACTCCCTAGACTCACCCATTGGGGTGACAGGGAAAAACTGTACTCTAAGATGGCTGACCAAACCAGCAAGGGAATTCCAGTCCCTGTCTCAAAGCCCTTCCGGGTTCTTCTTTCCTACCCAGTCTCCCTTGCGTGCCAAAAGTACCAAGTATGCGGAAGTAGAAGGGTATAAATTCCCCTCCCTGCTTGTGCTCGGGGTTTAGGCCTTTGGAGAACAACGTCCTCTGAGCCCACCGGTGTTAAATAAACCTCCCATCCTCCAAAGTCTCCGAGTGCAGCTTGGTTCTTTCTCGAGGATCCTGTCTAGGTTCCATAACAGGGGTAGCCTTTCATCAGTTGAATCTACCTCCCAGCCCCCAAATCTCAAACTGTTGATGATCTTCAGAAAACCTAGGGAATTTTGTTTGAGAACAGGGGCGGGGTGGGGGTGGGGTGTCTTCTAACTTAATCACATCTTAAAGACCCAACCATTCTCAATGAGAAGGTGCTGGCTGACTTGTCATGTGCTTTTAAAACAAGATAGTTTTTACTACATAAAGTCTGTGAAATTGGGACTAGCCATGTTATCTCTACTTTGTGTCATTCTACCTGCTCACCCTGCCCCTGTCTGGCCTCCCAGATCAAATTTGAGAACTGTTGGTCCAAGGATCTTCTACCTTGGGTCTGTCTGCATAGAGAGATGCTCCTATCAGTAGACGCAGGCACCAGAGGTGGACTTGGAAACAAAAAGAGTTAGGGGTCCCTGGAAAAAGAAAGACAAGACAACTTTCAGGACACAAGAGAAGTCATCTTAGTCCCCCAGCTATTTTTGTGATGTATGCCCTACCAGCTCTTGTTGTCCAAGTACACTTCTAGCAGAATTTCCTAGGAAGTGTTAGAATTACAAACAAATGTAAAAACCTCAGTAGTTAAGGATTTAAGGGAACAAATGGAAGGCAAGAAGTCTCTATCAAGACAGGAAATAGCCTAACCATGTCAGAGACAATAAATCAATGGTAAAACTCCCAGGGCTGTTCCAAAAGTAAAGATTGATCCAACGTACACTCTCAAATTATTTTTGCAGGATCGAAACCGTGCCCCATAGGGTTGATGAAGTTAAAACTAGCAGAAAACTTAAACCTGATTTTTTTTCAGAGAACTCTTTCTTCCGTAATCAGGTATTGTGTCTTTCCAGACCCTACTCACAAATCCATTAGCTGTTTTTACAGAAGCCTGGACTAAAGGTCAACTGAAATAATTCCAGCCTCAGGACAAGCAACACCCTGCTTTCCTTACCCTGAGATAATAAGCCCAAGACTCCATCCAGTTTATACCCGGTTCTCCAGCTCTCCAGGCAAGGCTGTAGCTCCGACTTATCTGGTGGTAACCTCTGCCTCATTATAATGTCAAAGTCTCCACCCTAGGAGGGGCACAAGCATCAATACCTTCTAAATGCGCCTGCGCAACTTTATGCCTGCCTTTATAGGTGAGGACAAAGCTCCCATTTGTGACTATCTGTCCTAAACCCTAAATAAAAAGAGTCCACTTATCCCTACTCAAGGAGCCACCGTCTGGAGTGATCTCCTTATTTGTTGCAAATAAAGATTACTTTGTGTGACAATCCCCTCTGGGGTAGTCGCTACCAGTAACTCTAGGAGGAGGGAACTTTGGTGACAGATCCTGATTGAAAGCTCAGGAATGGGGAAGGACACTGCCCAGGTCAGGAGAAGTGGTGTGGTTGTGATCCCAAGCAGCTCCAGAGGAAGAGTTGAGAAGCTCCCAGGAAGCTGTTAATGAAAAAGGTCCTGCATTACGGTCTCTACCCCAGCAGCCACAGGCTCCATCCACAGGCCTCTACTGCATTCACATTTTGAGTCCAAATCCCTGGACTTTGAACATAACTTCTCTGTCCCTTTATTTTTTCCTGGCTCCTAGATAATTAGTGTAACTGTACTGCTGAATTTTTGCTTTATTCTTAATGTGTTTTCCCAGGCTCTATACCAGAAGTCACGAGATGAAATTCACCCAGATACATTAATATTTCAGCAAAGTCTAGAAGAAAAAACAAAACAAAACAAAACCCTCCCAGAACCAAGAGGATTCACCAAGGAAAGAACTGAGAACCCCTCTGGAATGGAGACGCTTCCTACTTCCGAGACAGTTAGTTGTGTTCTTGAAAATGCTCCTCATAAACACGGCCCCTAGGTCTGGCTGACCCTTCCCCACCTCGCCTCTCAGAAGCCTGGACCAGCTACAATAATACTGTCCTGAACCGATTTCAGCAGGACTAGAGTTATGCAGCTGGGCCAAGAAAGAAATGAGCCAAGAGGAGGCCTGGGCCATGGCCATTAAATACACGTGGGCCTTCCTAAGACACACACATTCCTCTGCCCCTACACTCGTCATGCAGCTGCATTCTAGGACTGGGGAATCTGTCTCAGGGCACACACGACCAGTGTTAAATGGGAAAAGATACACAGTTCTCCCTCTGCATCTGTTAGTCCTTGTTTTACTAACTCCATCTTTCAGTGAAAAAAGCCTGGCTCAGGCTTTCTCTTGTTTTTCTAGAAGGATCATATCCTTCTCCCTAAGTAACAACATTCTGGTAGTTTTTCCTCTTTAATCCTAATTTGTGATAAAATAATGGTACTTTAAGGATGACAAGATATTTGGATATTAAGTAATTGGACTAATAAGAACTCCAATTACCTAATTCTGCTTCACATTCTAATTTTTTCTCTTTTTTTATGAATTCTTTGAAGTTAATATTTATGAAATGTAGTAATACATACCTGGAATTTTTTTCATGAAAATAACACTCATATAGTCTTGGTATTATGTATCTCCACTTTTTTGATAATATAATTGTGCAGTATTTATGTATAATATATTTATAGCCACTGTTCGGACTACTGTTTTGTATTGATTCACACTGTAAATTAATATGGAGAAGAAACAAGAGATGAAAACACAGGAGAGTTAGTTTCCCAGTGTGGTTAATGTTAACGACATAGACCTACAGCCCTGGGCCACCGTGAATTGTCATGCCAGATCTTTTCAGGAATGAACTGAGCCTGTCTTCCTTCCTTCCTTCCTTTCTTTCTTTCTCTCTCTCTCTCTCTCTCTCTTCTGTTTAAAGTAACCTAAATAGCCACTAAGGTTTTCATTTTCCCAAAGTCCCTTTGAAAATAAAGAAGTAATAAAGCAGAGGTTAAAACAAGAATTCCCGGTGACTAGTGTCACTGTTTTCATTAACATTTTAAATGGTTATTTTTAATGGTACATTTAACTAAAGCTAACATCCATGGGAAGAGAATATGGCCATTAAGATCGGCATCTGTTGAACAAACTGAGGCCCATGTTCGGTGATGCATGATTATAACACCAAGAATATGACACGCTAACAGCAGCCTCATTAGCATTAATTGCTGCATTTTGTCTCACTTAAAATCTCCTGTATATATAACATTTGTTAAATACGTTACTGTTTTTGAAATAAATAAACCCTAAAATATTATCCCATTGGTAACAACGGAACTAATTCAAGCTTGGCATGGGTGACGTGATGATGAGAAGAAAAGAGACCTGAGGCTACCTCCGTTGCCTGATAGTGATGACACGGCCTGACGGTGTCCTCCTGACAAGGGTTCACATCGGCGTGTGTGGCGCCTCAAATGCAAGGTCACTTCTTACTATTGAACAAGTTGTCCAATGGGAGTATCAGGAAATACCTCTGAAGAGGCATGAATACACAGATGCCAGTTACCGTGCTTGCCTTCATTCACTTGTTTGTTCACACACAAGTCTCCATGAGGAGACTAGTGTGCACCAGGCACCACGCTTGATTATTTACCTACTCCCCAAGCACAAGCTCCTGTCCTCTGGACCTCATGTCTGGGAAGACAGACTTCGTTTTTGTTTTAAAGATTTATTTATTTATTTTAGAGAGAGGAAACAAGAGAGGGCGGTGGGGAGAGGTGCAGAGGGAAAGGGAGAGAGAGAATCTTCAAGCAGACTCCCCACTAATTGCGGAGCCTAACTTGAAGCTCAATGCAGGGCTTGATCCCAGGACACTGAGATCATGACCGAGCCGAAAATCAAGAGCCGGCTGCTTAACCAACTGAATCACCCAGGCACCCTGTTTTTTTTTTTTTTTTTAAGATCTTATTTTTAAGTAGTCTCTACATCCAATATGGGGCTCTAACACACAAACCCAAAATCAAGAGTTACACATGCTACCAACTGAGCTAGCCAGGCACCTCAGGAAGACAGATGTTTAACAAAGATTTATAAGTCAATCCTTTCCTAATGCAAATAAGGTATTTTATTTTTTTTTTAATTTTTTTTTTTTTAATTTATTTAGTCAGAGAGAGAGAGTGAGAGCGAGCACAGGCAGACAGAGTGGCAGGCAGAGTCAGAGGGAGAAGCAGGCTCCCCGTGGAGCAAGGAGCCCGATGTGGGACTCGATCCCAGGACGCCGGGATCATGACCTGAGCCGAAGGCAGCTGCTTAACCAACTGAGCCACCCAGGCGTCCCCAAATAAGGTATTTTAACATCGCATTTATAGTTCTGCCATTTGGTCAAACAGACTATGCATGCCTAGAGCTGTGTGTAGGTGAAACTGGGATTCACTAAAAATGGGGCCATTAACACTCTATGAACGGAGAGGGCAACTTTTCAGAACTCTTTACCCATGCAGTGTCCTAATTCCTTTTTCCTTTTCCTAATGTCCTTTTCGTTTTAAATTATTTGATTATGAAAGGTACTTCTGCTGTTTTCTCAGAATATGTCTCACACACACACACACACACACACACACACACACACACAGAGCAATGTTTCCTCAACTTTAAATTTCACAGCTGTCCTGCATCATTATCCCCTCTGGAATTTCCCCCATTTATGATCTGTCATTGAAAACAGGTTTAGTGTTTTGGCTACACCCTTGTCAACACACCACTCATTTATTCAGTTATTTGTGGGTCCTTACTCTTTGCCAGTCTCTGTGCCAGGGCCTGGGATGCCCTTGCAAGTAAAGGTGAGTGCTGTTTTTCGATCCTTATCTCTACCCGTTTACTCAAACTACTGGTTGAGAAGAACATTTTGAGAGAGCATTAAGTGAGGTGACATTGTGGCACCAAATCAGCATTGCACATTCAAAGAAATGGATGTGACGATCATGGGTAATGGTTGAGGGCTTGCTGTCCGAAGAGGAGGTGATGAACGTATGTGAGAGCTGTGTGGAGGTGCACAGCCCTGAAAGCTGGCTTGGGGAAAGGAGGAAGAGGAGAGAGAATCTCCTGAAGAATATATGGTCAGGAACACAAAAGAATATCACATTCTTTCATTTACATCTCCCCACTTCTGGGCATGGAGAGGGGCTAGAGGTTGAATTGATCCGCCATGCCCAATGACTTAATCAATTGTGCCTATGTAATGAGGCCTCCACAAAACCCCTAAAGGACTGTGTTCAGAGAGCTTTTGGGTTGGTGAGCATATGGAGGTCTGTGTTCTCTGAAAGCGTGTGGAAGCTCTATGCCCTTTCCCCACACCTTGCCCTGTGCACCTCTACCATTGGGTTGTTCCTGAGTTACATTCTTTTATAATAAACTGCTGATCTAGTAAGTAAAATGTTTCTCTGAGTTCCGTGAGCTGCTCTAGGAAATTCATTGAACCCAAGGAGGGGGGTTGCCCATAAGAGCTTCCCATTTGTAGCTTTTTGCTTAGAAGCAGCGCTGGTCACCTGGGTGTGTGATTGGCCTCTGAAAGGGAGGGGTGGTTGTGTGGACCTGGGCCTTTAACCTGTGGGATCTGACACTGTCTCCAGGTAGATCGTGCTGGAATTGAATTGAATTGAATTGTAGGACACCCAGCCAGTGTGTGAGAATTACATGTTGGTGGGGGACCCCTTCTCTCTCTCTCTCTCACACACACACACACACACACACACACACAGGAGATTCAGTCTCAGAATCCCATTTAGTGGTCATTTGCAAGACAAAGAGAGAGCTCAGGAGAAACCAACCCTGCCAGCCTCTGGACCTTGCACCTCCAGCTTCTAGAACTGGGAGAAAATAAATTTCTATTAACGGATCCACCAGAGTGTGCTGTTTTATGCAGAAGTCTCATACAGAGAGCAAATTCATTGGTCCATGTGAAGTTTTGCTGAATGTTTTTACTTTTCAGCCTTAGGGTGAAGGTAACAGGAACATGTATTTCTACTCTCACCCTAAATATGAAGGCAAATCACGGAGTCCCATAAAGTAGTGAATTGTGTAGATAAGGGTATAAAACAAAAATTAGATGTGTGTATGTGTGTGGGGGGGAGGGTAATGCGTATAAAATACTAGATTATATGTATGTATAAATATACATATATAGAGACATGCACATGTATATGGAGAGAGAGAGAGAGAGATGAATTGATAGAAAATACATTTAGAGAGGTTCCCATGCCGCTCTGTAATGTAGATTCACACAAATTCATCTGAATTCTTTGCCATGAGCTCTTTTTGTGGCACAGAAGCTGAGCAAGGAACTGAGCAGCTCACTGACCACTGTGGGAAGCTAACCTTGCCACAGCTTTGATAAAACCCAGAGTATTGGTTCTTTGGCTGAACCCTGATGGAAGATCATAAGCAAATAAACAGATTCAAGCAGAAAGATATAATCAAGGAAGAGTGAAAAGGAAACAAGAAAATAAAATGTAAATGTTTAAATGTTGGGGGATTAACTGAACAATTATTTAATGATTTGGAGATCTACAGTTAATTGGTTTTGAAAAAATGGTGGCAACCGTGCTTTTCCACCAAGCATTGTTTCGCCCTGGCTCTGGGGACCATCTTCCGACTTTCCAAAGCACGCCCACATCCATTATCTTTTTAACCTCACAACAACTTACTGAGACAAGAATAACATAACTCTCCATAATTGGTAATAACCATGGCATAGAAAGGCTTTGCATTTTGAGGGACCAATGTATTTTTCTCTTCCTATGACTCATCTGTGTCACCGTCCGTTGACCACAGCGAGCAATGGTTTCTCTCCAGAGTGCATTCCTTGAATGTCCCTGGCAGGTCCCAGAATAAGGGTGGAACACCAAGGATGTCCATTCTCTGGAGAGCTCCCTCTGACTGACCCATCATATGGAGGATGGAGGCCCATCCCCTCCATTCAATCATACAGATAGGCAACCACTTCTCACATGGTGAAATAAACTGTATTGGCCAGAACATTTTCATAAAACCATTTGTTGTGGTAAGTGATTGGGGGTATTACTGCCCATGCCCATATGCATTGATTCATCTCCTGCCAAAACAGTTTTTATCATCTTGTCCAGGCTTTCTAAATGTGACCCCCTCCTTCAAATTTGGAACAAGATTCAGTAATGTTGGCACAATAGTAACTGCGACTGAGATACAGAAAATCCCTTTCAACCTTCTCACCGCATGTACCCAGCTGTAGCTAGCGCAGACCTTGCAAAAATCTCCCTCTGTCTATTGTTCTTCCAGAGATGAAAGCCATTAGGTCAGGAGCTACAAATGTGATTCAAAAAGAACCCATTTTTGAGGCTGTATGTTGCTGCAGGGCTTTGCTTTGTTTGTTGATAGGTAGGTAGCAGAAGCCTTTGTGAGTGTTTGTCACACACATTCGGATTCTGAGCAGCTCCTGGTCTGTTTCCCAAAGGACAAGCTAGCCCACAGAGGTCAGCAGAGAGAGAGACCGTGTAAAACCTGGGATCAGATAAGGAAAGCAGATGCTGCTGATGGCGATCCACGAGGGGGAGGTAATAAGCCCGGGCACACCCAGGGTTCTGTCAGACACACCGAATGTATGGCATAATTGTTTCTGCCTCTAATGATCTAGTGATGTGGGAGACACGAGAATATGAAAACAAGACAGAAGAATGGAAACTCATTTCCAGCAGCTGCCAAACAACATGGAATGTAAAATAGGAGAGAGGTATATTGAAATGTTCACAAGGTTCACTTCCCCAAAATGAAACTTTACCTCTCACGGATGTCAAACCCTCCCCTCTCTTTCATGCACAAGGTCCCTCCCATTTCCCATCAAACTGTTGCTCCCTGCCTTCTTTCTGCATCCTTTGCTGTCACTCTTGTCCCTCATCACTGTCATTTTGCCTCTCTGGCTTCTTAATTTCCTTCATTTTTCCTATTCCTTTCTCTCCCCTCTCCATTATCCTGTCACAAACAAGCTCTTACAGCTGTTCTCCCCCCTTTCTCCCTCTCCCTCTCCTTCTCTCTCTCTCTCACACCACACACACACACACACACACACACACACACACCGCACACGGACACACACACACACCCCCACATCTACCCCATCAGTTGAATGGAGCTGTAAAAATGCTGTTTGAAAAACACCCAGAGGGGACGCCTCGGAGGCTGCGGGAGGGCGCCGGCGTGGCCGCCGCTGCGATGCCCGCACCTGCCGCGAGGGGGCAGAGGTGAGCGCAGGCGGGCATGCGGCCCTGCGAAGCGCACCCCGGAGCGCCCGGAAGGCGGGCTCGCCAGGTTGCTGGTTGGGTGTCACCCATCCCAGCGGCTGACAGCCCGCGCAGGGATTCGGCCCGCGTCCCGAGCGGGCGCGGAGGGGCGCAGCGAATAGGCAAGCGATTCCTGGTGAGTGCGGGAGCGTGAATTCCGCCTCGGGCTAGTACAGATCTGTCTTTTCCAGAAACAAAGGAGTGAGTCGTGCTGCCTCTGGTCAGGAAAGGAAAAGAGGCAAAGCTGGGCGAGCCCGCTGGGTCCCTCTCAGCCGTGCGTCTTTCCCACGCTCTGGCTCGCTGTCCCCAGTCGTCGCCCCCGTGGTCCGCACAGCCCGGAGCGGCACCGGCCGCCGCGCCCGCTCGAGCTCCTCGTCGGCCCCTCCCCTGGGAGCTGGCCCGGTCACCGCGGTCCCCGGGTCAGGAGGAATCTCAAAGGCCACGTTGATTGGACACTTGGGGGACCCGCAGTTGTGGAACCGGCCCGCAGAGTGTGTGCGCGTTGGGGGAGAAGGTTGATTTGCAGCCCAGAAGGGGGAGCCCGGCGAGCGGACCTCCCCAGCGGGTGCGACGCTGAGCGGTGCCGGTTCGGCGGACTGGACGGCAGGTGGCGGTAGCGCGACGGGTCAAGCCGCAACCTCTCCGTAGCCGGAGTCGGAGCTCTGCCAAAGGGTCTGTCCTAGGTCAGCAGCCTGAAGCCAACACACAGCACCGTGCGGTGCGCGTGCACACGCGGGGTCTTCGTGTCCCTCTAGGGTTCCACTCTTTCTAACATATTCCAAAATACGGAGGAGACGTGTAATGACACTAAGAAAATAGTAATAATAAACACTGAGTGCTATGTGCCAGGCATGTACTGGTTTTATACCATCAATTAATTAATAGCAATTTGCCAAAGTAACGTTGCTGAAGAAATTAACCGAATCTTATTTTCTTAGTTGCACATTGAGAGCATGAGAGGTATATTTTTCCTTTTCAAGAAGGTAGCTAGGGGCGCCTGGGTGGCTCAGTGGGTTAAAGCCTCTGCCTTTGGCTCAGGTCTTGGTCCCAGGGGCCTGCTCAGCGGGGAGCCTGCTTCCTCCTCTCTCTCTGCCTACTTGTGATCTCTGTCAAAAAAATAAATAGAATCTTTAAAAAAGAAAAAAAAAGGTAGCTAGCTCTGAGGGTCCCTCTACCTTCCCATGGGCAAGAAGCCTCATTCATTTCTTTATTTTTAGAAAAGGTAGGATTATTTGGCTACCTTTAGACAGGATTCAGTCTCCAGATTGTTTTCCTCAACAAAGGCTTTTTAATGGAAATTTTCTTGTAACTACCCAGACTTAGAACTTCCCTTGAACAAGTAGAACATTGGAGACACTGGACCTAAAAGGCAACCATGCCTTAGGAGCTGAGGAGCTGTTAAGACCATTAGAAAGGAGGAGTTACCCACAGTACCCACTTTACCTTACTGTCTTACTCTCAGCTCTTTTTACTGTATTCCCTTGTGAGGCATGTGAGCAAGGGATTCCTAGGTACTAGGGGCTTCAGGAGATGGAGGAGTGACTATCAGAGAAGAAGGATTCTCCATGGACTGAAGAGGAGGGGACTAGCTGGTTTGAGGAAAGAGTTAAATTCAGGAGCATGGCAAGAATAGCCTGATCAGAGTGTCGCCAATAGACCTGGTCTCTGCTTACACACAGTGCCGCAGGGCCGGGGGCTGGGGACCGCCAAACCTTGAGAGAGAAAGGTGTTGTGATATCTGGAGCCCCAGGCATGGAAGTCTGCCAGGGCTCTGGGATCATGACTTGAGCCTATGGCCTCTCTTGATATCACTGGAAGGGGGAATAGCGGCAAAGCCTCCTGCTTTGGGATAAGCTACATGGGCTTGATCAAGGAGACAAACAGGTATCACCTATCAGAACTTCTTTAGGGGGATGCCTGGGTGGCTCAGTGGGTTAAAGCTTATGCCTTCGGCTCAGGTCATGATCCCAGGGTCCTGGGATCGGAAGCCTGCTTCCTCCTCTCTCTCTGCCTGCCTCTCTGCCTGCTTGTGATCTCTGTCTGTTAAATAAATAAATAAAATCTTAAAAAAAAAAAAAAAAAAAAAACACCCAAAGAACTTCTTTAGGGATGCTCCTGAGTCCCTGGGATTCTTGTATGATCCCAAGGGAGGTGGAAGCAGACCCCCCAACACACACACACCCAGTCCCTTGCCAGGACTGAGGTAAGTTTACCTGCCAATCCTGATACATGGAAACTGAACCATCATTCACTTTGCCTTAGAAAAATAAAGAAATGAAAAATTTTTGTAATATCCAAATATTTGTAACACTAACATTTGTAGGGAGTTTCTCAAGCTAAAAAGGACACCATTGTTATCTGCACTCTATATCTGAGGACAATAAGACTTAGATAAAATGCTCATAGTCATACAACTAGCAAATGGTGGAGCCAAGGCTCAAATGCAAGTATGTACATGACTCCAGTGCAGGGATTAGCCAACTTTTTCTGGAAGGGGCCAAACAGTAAATCTGGTTTCAGCTTTGTTGGCCATATAGTCTCTGTTGCACCCACTCAACTCTGTGTTATGGTATATAAAACGATACATAAATAAATGACCATAACTGTGTCCAAATAAAACTTTATTTATGAACACCAGAAGGTAAATTTTTTTGTAATTTCTACTTGTCACAAAGTATTATTCCTTAAATATTTTCAATAATTAAAAAATGTAAATACCATTTTTTAAAAGATTTCTTTTATTTATCTGAGAGAGAGAGAACATGAGAAGGGAGAAAGTCAGAAGGAGAAGCAGACTCCCCACAGAGCTGGGAGCCTGACGCTGGACTCAATCCCAGGACTCTGGGATCATGACTTGAGCCAAAGGCACTGGCTTAACCAACTGAGCCATCCAGGTGCCCTATACTGGCTTGCAGACTACACAAAAACAGGCAGGGTAACAAACAAACAAACACACAAGACTACATGTGGAGGACCAGATTTGATTTATGGGCTATAGTTTGTCAACTCCTGCTCTAGCGTCTATACTAATCTGTATAGTTTGTGGGTACGTTCTGCCTCTGGACCTAAACAAGCCAGCCCTAGCAGAGAAAAATCAAAGACATTTTGCCTACTCACATTTCAGGACCTTTAAACTTCCTAAAGAAGTAGCTATTCAACATCAATCCATGATTACAGACCATGATTATATCAAGGTTATATTCCATAAGGGAATATTCCCTTATTCCCATAAGGGAGTATGACATTAGAAAGGACAGTAGGTTTGATATTAGAAAAAGTGGCTTTGAATTCCAAACTGTGTAACTTTGAGCAAATGACCCAGTTGTCAGAAGTTCCGTGTTTTCACTTATCAATCACAATGCTTACTTTAAAGGTTAACTATGGCATGAGATCAGACAGAGCATATAAACTATATAGTAGAGACAGACAAATTCAGAATTTGAGATCCTTAAACTTTATCCAACTTAGGGAAATTTACCTAAGAAAAAGAATACAATTTTTATAAAAGAAATAACTGTTAAAAGTAAATATTTATTCAAAATGAGAAAAAAATCCCAACATATTTTGGAGCCTTAGAGATGCAGGTAGTTTTCTTGTGATATTTCTCCAGGAAATTTATCAAAAACGCTTAACATGCAGAATTGTCCTTGTTATGACTGACTTTTCCTCACCATTAAGGACATGCTAGGACCCCTGGCAAAGCATGGCATTCATAGGGATTTGTGCAAGTCAGGGCCCTGAAGGTTAGTGTAACACTATGGTAGCAGCAGTGGGAAGGTGGTAACACAGAGGGGAATTGATCAAATAAATACCCACATTAAAGAAAATAGGAGCTAAGTTTCTCATTTTCAGAAAAGGGAGATAGAAATACTAAAAATAGAATGAACTCTATAGTGTTGGGATAAAATCAGAGGTATTGGTGTGAACTTAGAATTTTCTTTTTTTTTTTTTTAAAGATTTTATTTATTTATTTGACAGACAGAAATCACAAGTAGGCAGAGAGGCAGGCAGAGAGAGAAGGGGAGGCAGGCTCCCTGCTGAGCAGAGAGCCCGATGCAGGGCTCGATCCTAGGACCCTGAGATCACGACCCAAGCCAAAGGCAGAGGCTTTAACCCACTGAGCCACCCAGGTGCCCTGGAACTCATTATTTTCAATACAGCTGCAAATAGAGATGATAGATATATGACAGTGGGTATATGTAGGTGTCAACGTGCGCACATACATGTATGTGCGCACATGCATCACCCAGCACTATCCACTAAGAGCAGCAACAAACCATAAGTAATGCGCTCACTTAGTTCCCAGACCTTGTTTTCTAAATACCTAACTTATTTTATTTCCTCTTAAAAAAGGAACCAACGTCCTTGGACAAATGGCTGATTCCAGGGCTGGAAAAAAGAAAGTATAAATAAGCCTGGAACATTTTATTGTGTCAAAAAGTAAAAAAAGAAAAAGAAAAAAGAAGGAGCTAGGCGAATGAGAGAGACACATGAAACGGACACGGAAGTCAGCTGAAAAGGGCTTTCACTGGCCAAATCTGGGATCACTTGAACATTAAGATAAATCATAATAATAGTATACCAATTGTTCAATAAAATAGGTAGTCCATACTGATATGAATGAATGAATGAATGAATGAATGGATGGTTAATGAAGAAAGCAGTATTTACGTAGTTTCAGAATAACCCTTACCCCAGCCCTACCACACACACACACACACACACACACACACACACACACATACACACAGTGAATACTCATTTAATATAGAGGGAAGAGAGGAATATGCAGTGGAGAAGTCTGGGAGACAATATTTTTAATCAAGGGATCGAAGAGAACATTGTAAGAAATGGCACAAATCATAGGCACCTGATGGATGCAGAGAGGGAAGGCCAACATTACTTCTGTAATGAACTATTCCAAACTGAAGGAAATTTGAAGGGACATGATCATTAAATGCAACTCATGTCCTGAACTAAATCTTTTTGCTATAAAAACCATTATTGGGATAATTGGTGAAATGATGGAAGTCGGGAAACAGAATAGGAGTAAATTATCAATGTGAATTCCTGATTTTGATGATTGTTGTGACTCTTTTTTTTTTTTTTTTGAACTATAGTACAGCACTCAGAGATGATGAAGCATTGTGTTGCTAACTTGTTCTCAAATGGTTCAGGGAAGAAATAACTCTATATTAAACTCTGAAATTTTCTGGAACTTTAAAATTATTTAAAAATTGAACATGCATAAGAAGAAAAGCAATAGATTATAAATTTCATAAGAACAGGAATCATACCTTACATTTCTTTTGACTACCTCAGAGAAGTTTATAGATCCAGACATATATAGGTATTTGATAAGTACTGTTGAATGGAAACTTATTGAGTGAAATGAGCAATGGGATAATACTTCAAGTGTTGGACTACCACAAAGATCGTCTATTATTTTTTAAGGTCTAGGAAAACATTTATACAAGGCCTACCATTTCAACCACGCATGCATGTATTAACAGAATCTGATGTTGAAAGCAAATAAAACATGCAACAAGATTAATATGTGTGCTTACCTATAAAATAAACATTTTGTTTCTTGGTAATCAGACATAGTAATAATCTGTGAAATTCTAAAAAGTAAGTGAAATACCCTTTTTATAATTATTTTGATCCATAGAAAATTTTAGGCTTAACCATAGAACTAAAAGAGATGTGATCTGATACAGAAATCAAAATGGTAGTGAAAAAAATTAAAACTCTTTTACATTGTATGGAAACCCTAGCTAGGCCATACTGCATTGCATATTTATAAGTTATGGTTTTATCAGAGAAGCAGAGCCACTGTGAACGATACAGAATCAGGAAGTTATTTTAGGAGTGATTGTTATTTCTCCCATATATGCAGTTATGGGAATGGGTTAAGCAGTCTACATAAGGCCACTGCCTCTGCTTATGCTCTTGGGCCTGATTCAGCAGGGCCAGTAGTCAAGAAGGGATGATGGAATGGGTAGAGGCTGCAAAATGGGTAGAGCAAGCACAAATTGGGACCTTGCCTGTTTCTTACTACCTCCATGGGAGTGACTTACAGGATAAGCTGATCTGTTCATCCCAGAGCTGCCCACCCAATTGCTTCCGAGAAGCTGACAGGAGCTGGTGGAACCCTGGGCCAGCAAGGTGAGCCCGGCAGCCGTGTTAGGTTCCACATCCAACTTCAAAGCATAAAGATGGCTGGTGTTTCTCTTCTGCTTTCCAAATCTCATACACTTTTCTCTTGTGACCAGCCCTAGCCTAGAAACAAAGGGAATTCCTGGAATATGGTTCCAGGTCAGCCAAGTAGACATAGCACAAAGCCACTATATGTACACAGGAATCTTTACAAATGTAGCGTAAAGGTCACTGTATTATATAAGAGAAAGCAGTATATTTTGAATATTAAAAAATAAATTAAAGCTCTAAAGTCTCAATAATATCCTTTTAGATATTTATCAAATAACTTTCCCAGTTGGGGGCCATGGGAATTCAATGGGATCAGGATCAGGAAGGAGAGAAGTACTGTGAGTGATTCTATAGTGTGGACTCCAGGAGAGAGGACAGGCTACTTTGGATAGAGCCACACAGTCCAGGCCTTTTTGCCAGAAATTAAGACAAGGGAAATTCAGCAAGGTCTTACAAAATAAATGAAAAGAACCTTCAGGAGTTACAAAGAAAACTAAGATGCAAAGAAAAATTGCCCATTCCCATCTGTCTGGCATAAGTACCAAATACAGAAAAGGCGAGATACCAACAGTGATGCTGGATGATGCTTAACATGTTTGAAGACTGTACTTTCAGTTCTGACCCTCGCAGCCCACCCCTCCTCAGGACTTCTCTACTTCGAGGACTGACCCACCATCTACGCAACTTGTTAAGGCAAAAATCTAGGAGTCAACCCTGACCCTTTTCTTTCCCTTAACCCATCAACTAGCTTTGTCAACTCTATCACCAAAATCCATTGTGAATATTTTCAACTCTACTGCCACCACCAGAACACAACTCTGATCTATTGCTATAACTTTCTAATTGGTTTCCTGCTTACATTTTTCCTTTTCTAGTTCATTCTCCATACAATATCCAAAATGCTAATAAAAAAGATGAATCAGGGGTGCCTGGGTGGCTTAGTTAAGCATCTGACTCTTGATTTTGGCTTAGGTGATGATCTCAGGGTCATGGGATCAAGCCCTGTGTCAGCTCCACCCTGGGCATGGAGTCTGCTTAAGATTCTCTCTCTGCCTCTCTCTCTGTCCCTCTGTTCATGTTCTTTCTCTCCTTCCACCAAAAAAGATGAATCATACTACATATTAAATGCATAATATCTATATTTATTATATTTCTTATCCTGGATATCAACATGAGGTTTCTGGGACAGAGCTAAATTATCAGAGAGGAAATGTGCTATAGTGGAAAGTGCATGGGCTTTGCAGTCAGAGGGATGGGTTCAAATCTTAACTCTACCACTTACCTGCAAAGTGACCTTATAGAGACAAGAAATCTGCCGCTCTTAAAGAAGGGTGACGTCTAATTTGGGCAATAACACCAATCTTACAGGATCTTTGTAAGAATAAAATGCAAAGTGCTCACTTAAATATCAGTGCCCTTCCCTTCCTATACCCATTGTTCTCTACTTTCCATCACCTCACTAACCACAGGAAGAGTCATCCTTGAGTCCTCTTTGATCTCCAGCCCCATCCAGTTCAACAATCATTGTCATTAATATGACAGCAATACATATTAGGAATTGCAATACACATGGAGGACCTATATGTTCTAGGGCATGTCATATATATTATGTAATGGAACAGTCCCAAGGAACAGATGCCTGCATTTCTGGTTCCCTGGTCAAAAGCACATTGTTTTGACAAGGATCCCAGAGAACTTTAAGCTGATAGAAGCTGATGTTCACCCTGTGGTGATCACAGACTTTTTGTTTCAGACTTGCTGATTCAAAATTAAACACATAAATAAAATACCATAATCCAATCTGCCTCCTAGGTTTCATACCAAATAAATAATTAAATAACGAGTGAGTGGTTTGAAAGCATAACATGCTGAATAATGTAATGTGTTAAGGGACCAGGTCCTCATGAGGAAGTTAGAGCCAGAATTGGCCACAGGCCCAAAATGGGAGCTGCTAATCTTTATATAGATATAAAAACCACAACACCCATTCATTGAGACTTCCATACCAATGGGCTCCAAACTTTAGATCATGTACCCAATCTCGAAAAAATCATTTGAGCATGTACCCTCAAACATATATATTTATTTATAAAGTAGGTACTTGCATTTCTGTATGAATGTAATTAAAACCATACACAAATAATACATATTTTTAGAGGGTGAAATAAAAATATATAAATAGAAATCTAATATTTTCTTTTTGTACTCTATTGGATCAGCTCACACATTGGCCTACTTTAGAAACCACTGGTTCAATGAACAGACCTATTTATTTTTCAAATATGCCAAATGTTACAAAATATGCAATTAAACAAGTAAATTATCTTGGATTTTGGTATGACCAAGGAGGAAGGATGAGAAAGGAACAGTGGGTGTGTGACCCTTCACCCCATCCCCGCCCCTATTAGCCACCCCAGTTAACCAGGGTGGGGGCGAAGTCCTGTGAAAGGGTAAGATAAACAAAGACCGCACACAAATTCCTTTCGGATATAAGGCACTTCCTCTTTACATAATTAGACCATGAAAAGGGATTCCAAGTTTGGAAAAATGGGCTAAAGACTTGTATTTGATACAAGTCTGTATCAGTTAGGACTGTGGCTACTCCCACTGCTTTGGGACTTAAGGTGAAGCTAGAGTACAGGGTCTGATTTCTAGCAGCTACTAAGCACCTGGGTAGCATGCACTGGAAGTGGGGGGTAATTAATACTCTATGGGGCTAATTTTGACCAAGGACAGACAGAAGTTGGAAGGTGCCAGCAGATAAAACTCTCTTCTTCCCCCCAAGAGACTGTTCTGAAAGAGTTTGGACCAAGCGGCCCAGTCTAGAAGACATCCCACATGAACAAGCCTTAAACTGTTTTCTTAAGAAGAGTGGCTAGCTCAGTAATGTGCCAGTTTGGAGTGACAATCTGGTCATACTTGGAACTTCCCCTCACATAACAGCTCTTATGCTGAAGTATCCCACCTAAGATCTGTATCAAGTGTCCCCACAACTCTAGCCATACTCTTTGGACCAAAGGACACTGTTTTGTTTGTTTGTTTGTTTGTTTTAAAGGTTTCATTTATGTATTTATTTGAGAAAGCAAGAGACAGAGAACACTTGTGGTGCAAGGGCGGGGGGTGAGGACGAGGGATGAGATGGGGGCAGCCAAAGGGGAAGGGGATGGAGGGAGAGACTCTCTCAAGCATTCTCCCCTCCGAGGGCAGAGCCGACACAGGCAGGCCCGAGTTCACAACCCTGAGACTGGGACCCCTGCCGAAGCCAAGAGTTGGACCTTTAACCAACTGAGCCAAGCAGGTACCCCCAGCCCGCCCCCACCCCAATAGGACATTTTTGATTCTTTTTCCAACGCTGGACAGCTGCCTATGGTAGGTCAAAAAGAAAAGCTAGGTCAGGTTCCTTTCCTGGGAATTCAGGTTTGGGCAACTCAAGTGAATGATGTTTATTATCTGTGGGTGCTGAGTTGTTAGTCCTGAGGGCTAAAGTGGATGTCATGGTGGCAAAGCCTCCCTCGTGAGAAGAAAATAGCAGACACAAAGTGACAGAGGTGTAGGGATGCCAGAGGGAGCCCAGAGAGAGACAGATAAATCAGCTGCCTTTGCCTCTTTGCAGTTCCCAGACACATTTCCCCCAAACTCCTGCTATTCTTCATTTCTTGTATTTAAATTATGGGAGTCATCTCTGTACACTTTTTTCCTTGCACCAATATATGTGGTTCTCTGTTCCCTCCAGTGAACAATGCCCCTGACTAAAGCATGACTGCAGCACAGTATCTGTCATAAGCTTAGCTCAGGGAACAAGTGAAGCCTGATGGGTCTGCAATACATTCATTTCTCCAGACACTATAAAAAAATCTGCCTCTGGATTCAGTCAAGCCAGCAGACAGCTGCTAACTAGATGAATTTTGTATTGCCAAACCCTCTCCAAGCCTTATCGGATAGTGTTTTCTGAATTGTGTCTAGTGTGTGATACTACCAGTCTTTTTTTGAGGGGCTCTTCATGAAGCAGCCTTATGAAATGCTTTACTGCAAACTTGAGAATGTTGTTGAGGAATTTGTTCAGGGTTGCATGTCTTTTTCTATAAAAAACCCTCAGGAAAGATATCTTCATAGTCTAAGAAATAAACATATTCCTTGCTTAGAAAAATTTGTTTGCTAAGACCTTATAGTCTAAGAATTTATATAAATGGATGCTGGATAGCTTGGAATAGGAATCTATTTTTGCATTAGTTTCATTTTTGATTCTAATTTATGTCTTGACCCACTGACTAATTTTTTTTTCTCATTTGCTTCTAATATATGTTATTTTGATGTATGACATATAGCCATGAAGCCACCTTAAATCTTTTTACGAGTAATGCAGATATAAAATACAGTATCCCCAATACTGGTAATCCAGAAAGCAAAACCTGTGATATTATTTATGATAGCACACTTGAAAAAATTAGAACGATTAAGATCACACAAATTGTTAATAATTCTTAATATGAGATGAGCATTTTTTTTTTTAAAGATTTTGTTTATTTATTTGACAGACAGAGATCACAAGTAGGCAGAGAGGCAGGCAGAGAGAGAGAGGAGGAAGCAGGCTCTCCGTGGAGCAGAGAGCCCGATGCAGGGCTCGACCCCAGGACCCTGGGATCATGACCCGAGCCGAAGGCAGAGACTTTAACCCACTGAACCACCCAGGCGCCCCATGAGATGAGCATTTTAAGGTAACAAGTCCCATGAGTTGGCTGAGTTTCAAAATCTTATATTTCTACATTAGGGAGCTATCAAAGGCAGCATTCAATACACAGAGCATCATTACGGAATAAGCTCATGGAAAACATCAAGAAACCAGTGACAATCCATTATAGTCGGTGTCACATTGATCTGCAATGTTAACATTGGTCTGCGACTCCCATAAAAAGCGTGGTGGCATTCAGTAATAAAAAGAAGACAATGTAAAATTACCTTTATCAATATGGTCTGCTACAAAGCTATGTTTGCTAATGCAATTGAGTGACTTTAGGAAACCTTGTTAACTGTTAATGTGAGCACCCTTTTTTTCTTTCCAATGCCTAAGGGAAAGATCAAGGTGACCTTTCTGAAGGCTCTGTAAATTCATGGCAAAACCATGCTTTTTATATTTCCTATCAATTTGTTAAAATCCTTCTGTGCTTTGCCAATTTTCCTCTCTGGTTTTTTCTTCTTTTTTTCTGTCTACAACTATCTTCAAGTTATTTCAGTTCATGATACAAGGAAAGGAAGCTGTTCCACCTACCCATGGCAGACTTTACAATAAGGTGATGGAGCCTAATCTTGTATGTTGAATCTGATTAAAGAACAAACCCTATTATCCTTTCAATGCAGCTATGTCCAAATTTGAGCCCATAATCTTCCCCGATATACCAACCCTCTTCTGTCCCTTCCCCTATTTTTGATCTGAGACATTGGAAACTCAGGTTATGAGTGTGATTTCATAAGAGGAAAAGAGAAAGTGGTCTCACAGGGATAGATTTTGGACTAACCTGTGAATTCTGAAGTCTTCTAGGTACAGGGCATAGAGAGAATCAATCTACCAATTCACAGAATTTTAAAGCTTCCTGAGGAAGAAGGACATTAGAGACTACCTAATGTCCTTTTAGGGTTAGAGATACAGACTCTAAGAAGTATGACAATCCCTCCCTCCATGGCAGTTTGTTGCAAACTGAGAAATATGGGCCACGTGGGCAAAGGTCCAAACACTTGAGCAGAGAATTCAAGGCATGGATGACTATGCCCCTATATCTTCTTCTTCTTCTTCTTTTTTTTTTTAGTTTATTTATTTGACAGAGAGAGAGAGATCCCAAGCAGGCAGAGAAGGAGGCAGAGAGAGAGAGAGAGAGATGCAGAAGCAGGCTCGCTGCTGAGCAGAGAGCCCAATGCGGGGCTCGATTCCAGGACCCCGAGATCATGACCTCGGCTGAAGGCAGAGGCTTAACCCACGGAGCCACCCGGGTGCCCCGCCCCTATATCTTTAAAGACTCATTTCTCACTTTCTCCACACTCAGTCTCTCAGAATGCAGTATGCATATCCAGACTTCTGAGGCTTTGCTGATTCTATTCCTTCAGCTGGGAACATTCTTTCACCTCATTTCTGCCTATTAAAATCTAACTTTTTTAAAAAATATTTTACTTATTTATTTGACAGAGAGAGAGAGAGAGAGAGAGAGAGAGCATGTGAGGGATCTCAAGCAGAGAGAGTGGGAGAAGGAGAAGCAAACTTCCCACTGAGCAGGCAGGGAGCCTGATGCGGGGCTGGATCCCAGGATCCTAGGATCACAACCAGAGCCAAAGGCAGACGCCCAACAGACTGAGCCATCCAGGTGCCCCTAAAATCTAGCTTCTGATTCAGATGAAATGCCTTTTTATCTGTGAACATGTTCCTGATTCCCCAATAAGATTATTCTGCTTAGAGAAAATATAGAATGATGATTAAGACCAGATCCTTTGTTGAGAGGAAACAAGATATTTGTACAGTCTCAAAGTAAATATCCAGAATATTAATTAACTAATTGCAAAGGAAATTTTTATGTTAGAGAAACTTAGCAGACACCACCTTAACCAAGTGTTCAAAAAGCAAGTGTTCACCGGTAATAAGATATATTGGCATCGTGCCCTCCCTGAAATGAGGCTCTGAGAAGGACACACCATCGCTTACATGATATTCACGTCCAAAATGCATAACTTCCACCTACTTGTGAGAAAACATCAAGAGGCGTTTTACAAAATGACTGACCAGTGCTCTTTGGAAGCACCAAGTTGATGAAAGGAAAGAATAAGGATCTGTCACAAACTGGGGGAGACTAAGGAGACACAAAACCTAAATGCAATATGTGATCCTAGACTCAGTCCTGGACCAGAAAAAAGACATTAGGTTAAAATTGGAGAAATTCTAATAACGTCTGTAGGTCAGTTAAAAATATTCACCAACATTCATGTCCTGGTTTCTCCTAAGGGCACTGTAGTTATGCAAGATGTTAACATCAGAGTAAGTGAAGTGAATATGGGGATTCTTTGTACTATTTTTGCATCTATTCTGTGAGTCTAAATTTATTTATAAATGAAAAGGTTTTCAAAAAAATTTTAAGGAAAAAAGGGGAAAAAGCACATTCCCTGAAGCCAGTCGGCCTGGATCTAAATCCTGGTTTACCACATATTAGCTGTATGACTTTGGGCAAGTTATACATTGGGGTATTGATATCCCCACCCTTAAAACAGAGGTAATAATAGTATTTACTTTACAGAATGACTGTGAGGACTAAATGAGTTAAAACAAATTAGTGCCTTAAGACAGTGCCTGGCACTTAATAAACGCAATAAGTGTTGGTTATTTTTATCATTTCCCCTGTATTATATTTGCTTTCCTCCATGCTTCCATAATATTTTCTGTCATAATCGGATCATTTAACACACAGGTGGCCTTACATTGCAGACTATCCCTAGTTTTTAGAAACAAGCTTACCTGAGTTCTGATTTATGCTTGACCATAAATTTAGGAAAATTATATATAAAAATGGATATGAATATAATCTCCATAGGGTTTGTGACATTGTGATAAAATGTACATGAAGTGTCTAGCAAAGCCCACTGATTCGTAGAAAGCATTTAATACACGTTAGCTGTTTCCACTTTCTTTTCCTCTAACAAACTATAAATATATCTTACTCATCTTGACAGGCTTCATTCATCCTAGAACCTTCTCTTCCAATACACACAGAAATACACAAACATACCATATACACATCACATAAATAATACACACACAAACACCCCCCCACACCGACTAGCACAACAGTATGCACACAGTAAATGCTAAATTCGTGCTTTTTAAAATGAGTAAGTTTACCAGTATTTGGAATTGCTCCTTAACCCTACACTCTTTTTTTTTTTCTCCCTAGGAATGTGACCCACATTTAGTCCCAGAGGCTACAGTCATACTGACAATATGATTTCCACCTCCCTGCAAACTGTGGTTCTACATTAATAGAGAGGAAGGGAATGCCAGGGCGAAGATGGGGCCATCAGACAAGCTCCTGCAACAAATTACAATATGGAAACAGAGAGATTGGGTCAGTTAACTCTAGAAGCTGGATCGGGAGTATTCTGTTACTCAGACTGAGAGCCCCTTTTTAGAACAGTGATTATAGATTATAAGTAGAGCAGAGAAAAGCCAGTCTGCAGGGAAGAGAAGAGAGCAGTAGAAGTGAGAGATTGAGTCCCTCGAAGGAAAGAGAAAGAGAGAGAGAGGGAGGAGAGAGAATGAAAAAGAGAGAGAGAGAGAGAAAACAGCTTTTTTGGCTCCTGAGAGTTTGTAGTTCTTGCTACATATCCAGGGGAAAGCACATTCCGCCCTTGTTAGGATATGAGGACGTAGAAGGAAATGCAATACACTCTCTCCTATGCTTATGCTAGTTTGAGTGAGCGTCAATTCTTTCTAACATAATATCCTAGACCAAGATAAAAGCAAAAGTAATAGCTTTCCTAAATATCCAGCTTTCAGTTTGGTAGAAAAATGCATTTACTTATTTCTAGACCTGTCTCACCTTTACTCCAGTGTGGGAAGATAATAAACTATGTCTATAAAAATCATATAAAGATTGACAAATTCCAATTTTAAAATGTCACAGTAAATGCTTGTATAATCCACATATGAATCAGGGCCCCAAACAGTCCAGCCTCATGTGGAGTGGTATTCAAAGGAACCATAAATCTAACTCTACAAATCTTGGAAAATGGTGTAGATTTTTTTTGTGGGTTTTCATATAGGGCCCAGTCAAGGGGTTTTATGTAAACTACTCTCTCCAAACTGGGATGTTTTTGAAAGAGAGAGATTTCTCCTAAAAATCATGCTGAGTCAAACAAGCATAAACCAAGACTAACTCAAGCAAACCAGATAGATGGTCATCCTAGCACAATGCCATCTAACACAGAGACCTCTTCTCAAATATTCTATTTCGTTATGCTTTTCTTTCCCCACATGTGCAACATCACAGCAGGCTCCACATCACTCCTTCAGTCCAGCTGCCTCTCCCTATGCTGCTCCTTTTACCCTCTTTCTTTGCCCTCTGCTGCCCCAGCTCCCTGTGGGAAGGCCCTGCCCCCATCACCACCCCGGGCCTTCTACCCTGACCTGTACCAAGCCAGCCTAGAGAGCCTGGAGCACAAAGTCACTGCACATACCAATTCCTCCCTTGCTTCCTGACAAGAAAGGCTACTAGTACCCTTGATACATTTAGTTTCTGTGGGTGATATTTTACAAGAAATATTTAATTAATAAAATTCTCAACTTTGTTACATTTTTCTTGTACTTCACATTTACACTTCTCTGCAAGAGAAAGATCAAATATTGGATCTTCAAAGAGACTTTTCTTGACTATCCTTTGACCTATTTTATTTACTTCATTGTTTTTAAAAGTATGTGAAAATGTTAAGATTTAGTATGCTTATTTATTTCTGATTTCCCTCCACTAAAATGTAAGCCTTCTGAGGGCAAATATCTTGCCTGCCATATTCTCCTCTGGGGCCTTGGAACAGAAGTTGTGCACAAGGTCCAAGACAAAGCCTTCCCTGGCCTTTTCCCCACATCATTAAAGGGGGAGGAGAGTCTCATTCTTTTGATATCACACCCAGCTTCCACAGCACTCCTCCAGTCTGTCAACAGGGTTCATGACTGGCCATGTACACTCACAGAAAAATAATCTCTCCACCAAAAGGGATCAAAAGTGAATTTATACAGTAGGCCTACAGTCAAAACTTTCCTCAGCCTTCCATCCCAGCATCTGGAGTCAAGAGAAATGTGAATTGAGACCAAACTCATGATACTCATTAGGTCTTCTAATTCCATCATTATGGGGGGGGGGGAGTGGACCCTAGAAACATACTCTTCCCTTCTCCATACACACAGAGCCTTGTCACCCCTGGGATTAATTTTAGCAGGTCTTTCATGTCTCTTTATGTCTGTAAAAGAAAAAGAAATTTCCAGAATCCAGGTCATTCCTCATCTCCTGAACACTAATTCATATTAGACTGTGTACATACCCTAGTCAGTCCCCTTTCCCCCTGACTTCCTAACCGTATTAGTCAGCTTTCTTTAGAGAAACAGAACTACTAGGAGATACACATATATAAAGAAATTTATTTTAAGGAAGTGGCTCATGCAGTTATGGAGGCTGGCGAATCCATAATTTGCAGTGTAGGCCCCCAGATGAGAGATCCAAAAGTGCCAAGAAGGCAAATGAAGACTGAAGGCAGTCTGTCAGATAACTCCCTTTTGCTGGAGAAAGTCAACGTTTTTGTTCTATTCAGGCCATCAGCTGATTGGATGAGGCCCACCCATATCATGGAGGGCATTCTACTCAAAGTTCACTAACATAAAAGTAGATCTCATCCAAAACACCCTCCAGATTGACACAAAATTAATCATTGCACCACTTCTCCAACTTCTGAAATCCTTTCACAGGTCTTCTGGAATTTGTGGTTATTATTAACAGAAGTTCAGAAGTTCCTTACCATAAACGTGTTCTATGAATATCCCTCTCTCTTTTTCCTCTGATGTAAACCCTACTCATTCTTGAGGATTCTGCTTCATCTGCTGCACTCTCAAGTTCTCCCCCAAAGCTGGTATCACTGAGACAAGTCTGAGTAACTGTTCCCCATTGCTTGCCACTTGTAGACCATTCTCCCTTTCTTTTCCCCAACCTCCCCACACCCCGAATTTCAATTACATGACACTAGGTTACAACCCCCTTACCAACACCAAGCCATTTCCCCTCATTTCTCAATGATTTGCACTCTTGACTCATTGTAATTCTAATAATATGAATGCCTTTATTCCTTTATGATTTCAATACACACTAGATGATCCTTCCAATACTCTCACCTCTCAGGTTTTTTTTTTTTTTAACTTCTTTTAAGAACATCTTGTTCTTCCCCAAACTCAGTCACTCCTACATTATCTTTCATTACCAATAACTGTAGACCCTCTATAATCATTTCCTTGCCTCTTAGGCTCTATAATTTTCTTAATTTCTGCCTCATTCTCTCTGGTATTCCAATCTGCACTACACAGACTACTAGGTGGTCTCCAAACTTTGATCCTACCACCACACTATCGTTTCTTGCTCCCTTGATATCCTTACTCTTCTCCTTACCCAGCAAAATTCTGCAGTCAGTCACAAAAATCACTCCCTTAATCTTACTTTTTTGCTTCCGGGTACATGCTTACCTAAATTCCATGCTGGACTCTAACTCTTTGCCTACCCCAACTGCACCTGTGCCATTGAACATAACTGGAGAAAAATACACAACCTCACTAACTTGAAATTTATGATCTTGAATTCCAAGTGGATCCCTATTACTAGTAGGCAGTCAAACTGTATAATTCACTTCCCTCTCCCAATGCATGTACAACTATTCAGACTTTTTCTTCTCTGACTTTCAACATTTCCTTACTCATTCTTACCTCAGATGATTACATCACTCCCCATTTTCCTGAAAACATTGAATCAATCAACAGAGAAATACCCAAACATTCCCATCACACTATCACATACACCCATCTACCAGCACCTGTACCTACATACACTACTTCCCTTCCTATTACAATGGATGGCAGGTCCATACCCTTATACAAAGCTAATTTCTCCTGTATAGGGTCTAGATCCTATGCATTCTTGTCTACTCAAGGACATTGATCTAGAAAGTCCTCTTTTCTCTCCTAATTCATCAAATTATTTGCTCTCTGTTGAATTGTTCCCATAGCCAAATAAATATGATGCTCCTACTCTTGTATCCCTCAGTTCAGATTCCCAAAAGAACAAAGATAAATGGTCAAGTTTAGATTGACTTTCCAGCTATGGCAAAGGAAATAAGGTCACAGAATTGAAAGCTGGCTTTTAGAAGACTAGGAAAAAAGTGTCTGCTTAAATGCCATTAATGTACATATCATGTGACTATTTTTCAGCAAGAATTCAGCATAACAAATTATGGGAAGTTCAGGAACAGGATGATTAGGAGGAAACAGAAAAGGGATAAAGAGAAGGTACCACAGGAATAAATAGATAGATTCCCAAGTCCAGGGAGCCAAAGCGAAGTATTTAAGAAAGACATATCAACTCTAGACCAACTGGCAAGGGTCAGGATCTATGAAGGTCAGAAACGGCCCCTAAGTAGAATAAGAGGTAGAATCATATCAGAAATCCTGGAAGAGAAAGATAAAAATAAAACTGGAATTAACAAATACATAAGTAATTTTTATTTTTTTAATTTTTAAAAAGGGTTTATTTATATAGCAGAGAGAGAGAGCACAAGCAGGGGTAACAGGAGGCAGAAGCAAACTCTCTGTTGAGCTATAAGCCCAACACAGGGTTCAATCCCAGGACCCTGGGATCATGACCTGAGCCAAAGACAGATGCTTGACTGACTGAACCACCCAGGCACACCTATAAGTGATTTTTTTAAAGTAAGTTCTAAACATAGTGTATGTTGGAATAATGTTTGCTATCAAATGAGATTTCTTCAATGGAATCACCCAATGAAGAATTACTACCACAATCAGTTTCAAAACTGGTTCAGATTATTACTGCAAAGCTGTCAGGGCAAAGGTAGGGCCAAAACCTTTAAGCACACAACTCAGTAAGCTTCTCTAACACACAAACTAAAAGATACAAAGAAATTGTCCTACAGTACCAAACAGGATCTGTGAAAATAGGAGGAAAATGAGTTTCAGTTTGAATCAATGCTAACTAGGTCATGTGCGGAAAATACTAGAAGTACCATATAGTGAATGATCAGGCACACATATAACGATGATAATGAAAGAAACCTTGAGGTGTCAGTGGCAGTCAGAATTGGCCAGTTTGAGCTACATAACCCCAGAGGAGAGGAAACTCTGTGCTTACCAGGCAATCGAGGGAGGTTGGGTTTCAGAAAGTGCACTCTCTCCAGAGCTTTAGCACTGCTGAAGTGAGATGGAATTACATCATCAAAATAAGTTGAGGGACTCCTGGGTAGTTCTCTCCATTAAGCATCTGCCTTTGGCTTAGGTCATGATTCCGGAGTCCTGGGTTCGAGAACCTTGAGAGCCCCGTGGGGCTCCTTGCTCAACGAAGTCTGCTTCCCCTTCTGCCTGTGGCTCCCCCTGCATGTATGCTTTAGCAGTCTCTTACTCTGGCAAATAAATAAAGTCTTTTAAAAAAATAAAATAAAGTCGTGTTTTGGCTGAGAGGCAGTGGGTAGAGTCAAGACATCAGCAATTCAGGACTAAAGACAGAAGCTTTGGTTCAATACCCCCAAACTCTTCTCATTTGTTAAATTCATGTGTCCCTTGTTTCTTCTTCTGAAACAAGATGGAGGATTATCCTCGGTTTTTTCTCCTTAACTGTTTACGTGAAGATCCAATAGATCAGAAGTCAATTCCTGATATTCTGTTACCACTTTCAGATTGTGGAATTTCTGAAAGCTGTTTTATCTTCGAGAGGAGGCTGGTTATGGAAGTGTGGATAAAAGAAATGGCATTGAAGCGAATGCTGAAGAATATTAGGAAATGAAGTTGAGGGAGGGCGTTTCTGACAGATGTGAGAATGGGCGAGATGTATTTCAGGCCTGACAAGAAGGCTGATATGGCTGGCCCTAAAGCATATTTATTAGTCAGGGGCTTCTTAGTTGCAAGAAATATAAATTCACTCAAACTAGCTTAAGTTAATATGGGTTTCTTCAAAGAGCTAGAGCAATTCATGAAACCCGAGGTCAGGAAGACCCCTAAGCTTCCTGTTTGTGTAGAACTGAGACAGACAAGATGTGTAGATGAAGAACCAAGGCATCCACTTTTGTTGTTGGTGTTGTTAAGAGACAGACAGAAAGAGGGTGTGCGTGGGCAGGAGCAGGGAGTGGGGAGGCAGAGGGAAAGGAAGAGAGAGAGAGAATCTTAAGCAGACTCCATGCCAGTGGGAACTGGTGGCAGGTCCCAACCTTAACGACCCTAAGTTTACGAGCCACAATCGAGAGTCAGAAGTTCCACCTGCGGAGCCACCCAGGAGCCCCAAGTCATCTAATTTTCATCTCTCTCTCTCTTTCTAGGTGGGCCTCTGTCATACTTTCCTGCATTTTGGTTCCATTTGCCTGCTTCTGTCTGCCGAGCATCCTTTCATCCAGCGCTCAGCATCCAGGGGCCCTGAAAAGCTGAGGTGAACTGACAGCCTCACACCCCTCTATCAACATTACCATCTAGTGGGTAATACTAGATAATCAACAGCGTAGTTGCTACCAAATCCAGATCCCTTGGACTGAGGATGTGATTGGTCCAGTCCAGTCAGTTGTCTGCCCCTTGTCCAATCATCTGTGGTCAGGTGGGTGGGGCCATGGGGCTAATCCGGAAGACTCAGCACAGAGTTTTACAGAAGGAGGTATAGAGGCAAGTATATAGGAAATGGTGAACAAAATGAAAGTTTTTTTTTTTTTTTTAAGTAATTTGAGCCTTTTTCAATGAAGGCCTTGAATGCTAGACTGAAGGCCTTTCATTTTTGTATGACAAATAATTTAATCCACTTATTTAAACCCATAATTTAAGCCGTTTAAGCAAAGAGAATTAAACAAAGGATTGCTATTATACAATTACTCCAGCAGCAGGAGAAACTGAAGAAGGGGATGACTGAAGCCACAAAGACCAGAGTAAAGATGGCAATAACCTTAGCTTGGCATAATAAGATTTTAAGCTGACTGATGGCAGTAAGAATAGAAACAGAAAGAAGGATTTGAGAGGATCCTGATTGAATTTGTTGCAGCCTCGTTGTGGGAACCAAGATAATGTATATGGATGCATGTTAAGAACAGAAAGGGACAGCATAAATGTAGCAATAAATGTGTCCAAAAATAATGAGAAGCATGCAGACGATATTTTGATAACAGACAAGCATTTGAAGAAAATCCATGTGATAAACTCTGGCAAACTATTGGAAAAGCAGGTCTGGGGCTGAGGGGAGACTACAGGTAAATGACAGGGAAGAATCCTCCTGGACTTGATCATTAAAAAAAGGGACTGCGTTTCCTTTAAAAACACTGGTAGGAAACACAGGAGTGTCTAAGGCGAGTAAAATCATTTTCATCTATTTATTTAAAAATTGTAAGACTCCTTTCTCTTACTTTCTGTTCCCAAAGAGCATAGGGTACCTTTTCTGGCCTTATCATGAGAATTCGGCTAGAGCTGGGAAAAAGAACTCTGTCTTGCTGGCCTTAAAGTGATTCCTCTTCTCTGCACAAAAGAGGAAGAAATGGGCATGACCTCATATAGCTGCCTTTCATGGTCCCTCGCTAAATTTTTGATTGTGTAATTTCCCTATTGCAGGATGATTATGCATGGCAGGCTGATTCAGGGGCCATTGTCTGTTTTGAAATGAACCCCTAGAGTGCACTAATGGGATTTTATGCCATTAATGCTGAATAGAGTGGGATGAGAAATCACTTTTCTGATATGTCTGCTTCTTGCTCTCTGGGCTCAATGAGAACACAAGTAGCTACCGTGAGAAAGAGAATTTATGGAGACCTTGGCCCCTTCTGTCCTCTCCCTAAGCTCCTGCAGTGAATTAACATAGCCTCACCTTTCCAATCTTTTTACCTTTTCTGGCTTACTTCAGGATATCAAATCATCAGCTCCAGTTTATCAGGGCTGGGCAAGTCATCCATCACCTTCTCTAGAGCCCACTTTATCCAGAATAAAAAGCCTTGTGCCATGAGGATATTTTAAACCAGAGACAATCAGCTTTGTACATCCAGCCCTATACCAACTCCTTTTTGAAGACTTTCCTTTGCAGATTTTCTTTCTCTGGTCCTTCTAACTCTGAAGAATCTGTTTTTGTGCCCTGTGGTCAAGGAGGAGAGATGAGCTAAGCCATAAACTGAATTCTTTCTACTTCCTTTGTCTTGCTCCCATGTAAATCACCCTCCAACTTTACCTGACAAGAGCAAAACCCGAGAATGTGACTATCTTTCCTTCCCTCTTTTCTTGTAGTCTAAGAGCGTGTTTGTTTTCAGTGGGTCCACATTAACAGAATTCTTTCGTGACAAAACAATCCCATTGCTTTGAAGAGTTTCCTCCAAATTGGTTTTGTCTGTATCATCACACCCACTTGGTGTGGGGGGTGGGGAAAAGGCAAAGGGGTGATTCTGCACTACCATCCAGAGCCATTTGTAAAAATTAGTCCTCTACTGAGAGGAAGGAGGAGTTGAGAATTGCAAGGCTAGAAGGTCAGCTCATGTGAGAGCTTCAGAGAGTGTGCTCCTTAGAGCAAAGGAGAGATCCTGGGCCTAGCTAGGACCTGAAGAATCAAGGATGAAGCATATGGCTATTACTGTTATTGGCAGAGCTCCTGCTGTATGGACACAAAGGCCATCTCTGTCCTGCAGCTGTCAGTTCCTGCCTCCTAACATCTATTCCCACCACGCTCAACGGGGGGAAGATTCTCTTCACTCTTTCTTCCACGTCCCGGGAAAGGTGAGGGGCTCCCAGCTAACTTCTAGATGGTATTTAATGTAATCCTAGAAACAACTTGAGATGGAGGCAGAACAGAAAATAAAGCTAAAAGCTGGAAAGTAACTCAGCCAAGGTCACACAGCTCCTGAATGGGAAAGAAGTTTAAAATCCAAGCATTGTGTGACTCATGCCCCTTTTTACTACTCTACACGGATTTCAAGCTTTTAAAGTTAATGTAAAATTTTATGGGTAAAAATGGAAAACCTGATGAAGGGATACATTTTAATTATATACATATAACAAATGCTAATTCATGGAGATCTTTAATTATAGAATTTATACGTGCAGTTTTCTGAATTTTATAAAATAATAGTGCTAATTAAGCACTCAATTGTATAGGCAATGATCCATGTTCAGGGGGAATTTGAAATAATACTAATATTAAGACAATTCTATTTTAGGGTGGGATGGTTGGTTGATAAATTGAGGTGGCAAGTAGAAATAAAACTTGTCTCCCTTCTCTGTATGTTTTTCCATATCCAGAATATGGTGAAACAAAGGTAATATATTTCGTGCCTATAGGAAATTGAACTGAGGAATATGCGTCACCACAGAAAATCTAAGTCAGGAATAATATCTTTATAAGATATGTATCAAATGCCACCTGGAAGTGGTCGTTTCCATCCTGTGACAGAGGCATTGCAGCAGTGGTGAGAATTTACACTGGTGTTCCCCAGGAACGTTGCAACCTTCTGCCCGATTTTCACTTCCCCTGGATAATGGCTGAAATGATTAGGCTTCTGGTTGGCTCTGTGAATGTGGAAGGCAAGAGGGCAGAAACAAGACGCCTCCTCGATGATGTGCCCCTGTAGAAGAATCTGTGGGAAGCAAATGAATACCTGGTAATTGGGATGATTCTGGGCACATTAGGACCATCTCATGGTAGCATGGCACCATCTGTGAACACTCTGATAAACATTTCACTCCTGGAGAGTGTGCAGGCCATTGGATAAATATTTTCATGCTCTGAATAAATGTGTGACTGCTATGGCCTCTGTCCTCACCCCGCCCCGCTACCTATTAACCATGCTGGGAGAAAGGGAGGGGGAAACATATATATGTTCGTATGTATGTGTGTATGTATGCTTATATATGTACATAAATGTATATGTTATACATTTATATGTATATAATACATATACATATATATGCATATACATATATACAATATATATGTTTTACATACCTAAGTATAGGTATGCATGTGAATATACACACACTTCCACATATATGTAAATATATTGTTGTGCCTACAAAAAAAAATGGAAGAAAAGAAAAAGACTTTTATGCTCGAAAATAGAAAAAGGCTCTGAAATAGATCTCTGAACTTGTGAGTTCTGGACTCTACCTGCAAGTAGGGCAGGCTAAGCCACTGGACAGCTCTGCAGATATGAATTAGTCTGCTTTTGCTGATAAATGTCATGGAGGTCATGTTTCAGACAACCAGGTGGGAACTTTAGTTGTCCCAAACAAGTTTCTGCCAACACCACCATCCCCTCAAATATTCTGCGTTGAGTCTTGTTGTCCCTAAATGTCAGAGGATGACTTCTAGGTACAGTAAGCAATTTAAGCTACAGGATTGTAGCTCAGGAGAGATATCTAACTTCAAGACACCGTTTTTGAACTCATCGGCATGCTGGAAGTGGATGAAGCAATAGAAGAAGAGGAGACTGTCAAGGGAGGATGTATAGACCGGGAAGGAATGAGAATTGCAGACAAAATCTGGAAACATTAGTGCTGAGAAAAGGTAAAGGAAAAGAATAATGAAGAATACTGGAGCACCTGGGTGGCTCAGTGGGTTAAGCCTCTGCCTTCGGCTCAGGTCATGATCTCAGGGTCCTGGGATTGAGCCCCGGATTGGGCTCTCTGCTCAGCAGGAAGTCTGATTCTCTCTCTCTGCCTACTTGTGCTCTCTTTCTCTGTCAAATAAATAAATAAAATATTTAAAATAAAAAAGAATAATTGAAGAATACTGAAATGATCTTTTCAGAGGTAAAATGTAATTAGAAGAAGTCAAAAAGAAAGAAGGTTTTAGGAGGGTATATGGTAGAGATCAAATATATTTTTTATTCTTCTAAATAATTAATAAAGAGAGAAAGCATCTCAGTAAAAATGCCAAAGGAGATACTAATACTCTTTGGGTACCTCCTGTGCATTGAGATAATCATTTTGCATATGTGTTGGAACATGAAAACGTTTCCTGAACTTGGGTTTTATGGATAATAATTATAAAAATTCAAGATTTAAAACTTTTTTAAAAATGTGGAGCCATATGTATATTTCCTGAGGTATCGCGGATCCTAATTTTTTGACTGTCAGAAACTTGCACTATGACCTGGAACAAATCACTTCACCTTTCTGGGATTGTGTTTTGTCATCCTTAAAATAAAACAGAGGGTTTGGAAATATCTCTAAGTCTCTACCCAACTCTACATACATTGATTCTGGTAAGTGCCATTATAGAACATTGCATGCTACAGACAGAAATATAGTCTAGTAGTTAATGAGTTTATGAGCTAAAGATCTAATACATATGCCAGTGCATTTATTTACTTATCTGTTGAAGGACCTTGTGGAGATTATTAAACTTTTCTGTGCTTTAGCTTCTTCATACATAAAAATGTGGGTAATAATAATAGCTCCTGCCTTCCAAGGCAATTGGAAGAATTAAATTAAATAAGCTAATGCTTATAAGGGCCTTAACATTGTTCTTAGAACACAGTAAGTGCTCAATAATAATTTTGTATTTGCTGGCAGTGATATTATCATAATCATCACAGATAAGGCAATTAGGAGCACTGGTAACTTTAAATTCTATTTCACAATCAGGACTCAGCAGGAAAGAACCAGGCCAGTAGAAGAAGAGCTGCTTCAGACTATGCTTGATTGAGTAATTAAAATCATAGTTTTAAAAGTGCTTAGTTAACAGCCAATGAGTAGGCAAAAATTTTAAGCATTAACGTTTGTGCCATATTCTTTCTTTCCCTATCCTTGCATATGTTGAGAAATCAATCTGGATTTCAAGTAACAAGGAAAGAAGGTAGTAAAGACCTGTGCATTACATCAACACCCTGTATTAGTGATACAATTGACAATTTAATCAAGGTTTCTACTCATGATGGTGTATGTAAACTTGGGCCACAACCCAGGCTAAAACCACTCAAAGCTGTGGCAAGGTTTCTCTTTGTTCTATCAAAGATTTGTCATCAAATATGAGCTCCAGTCAGTTCCTGACAGTAAGCTTAATGGTGAGCACCTGTACTGTGAAAAATGCTTCCCAGATAAATGCATATTTTAAAAAAATATGTGTATAATATCCAACTTCCAAATCATTCAACCCTGCGGGAGAATTTAATGTTTTTGCAATTTAAGAAGGATCTGCCCAGATTTCTATGTCCCATGATTCCTTCCATTCTAAATCTATTTTAGGATAAGACAGGCTGCTGATAAATGATGTCAACAAACCTACCAAGGCCTCCTGAAGAGGAGGTAATTTGGACCATCAGAGGGAATCTTCATGACACCATATACACCTGTTTTATTTGATTTATCTTTTTTATTCTTTTTCCCCATTTAGCTGGGAATGGTACTGCACAGCAAAATTTAGAGTTGTGGTTCTCAAAGTTGATTGTGTATTAGGATCATCTGGGGATGTTTTTAAAATATGATGTCTCCAGGTTATGCTATATACCAATTAAGCAGGAGTTTCTGGAGCTTGAACTCAAGCCCAATAGTTTTTAAGGTTACCCAAGTGATATAATGTGCAGCCAAGCTTGAGAACTAGGGTCTTTGAACATTGCCACTCAACCTGACGAAAATCTGATTCATTACTTTGTGTATACAATGACATATGTTTGCAGGGACACCTGGGTGGCTCAGCTGGTTAAGCATGGAACTCTTGATTTCAGCTCAGGTCATGATCCCAGTGCTGTGAGATTGAGCCCTGTGTTGGGTTCCTTGCTGGACACGGAGCCTGCTTAAGATTTTTCCTGACCCTCTGCTTCTGCCCCCACTTAAAAAGAAAAAAAAAGAAAAAGAATAATTTGAGGAGCTTGTTATATAGGCCAATCCCAGGTTCCTCTACCCCTAATTCCTGGTTCTTGCTGGGATAGATCCTAGAAGTATAAATTTTTGTTAAAAGATTTATTTATGTATTTTAGGCAGGGGTGGGGCAGAGAGAGAGAGAAAGAGAAGGAGAGAGAACATCTTGAAGCAGACTCCCCACTGAGCGTGGAGCCCAACATGGGGCTCAATCTCAGGACCCTGAGATCATGACCTGAGCTGAAACCAAGAGGTGGTCACTCCACCAACTGCACTACCCAGGTGCCCCTAGAGATGTGCATTTTTTAACCAAAGTCACAGGCTTGGGGTTGGTCTATTTTAAAGTTACAAAAGCCTGGGCTTCCCCCCTGGGTTTTCTGATCCAGAGAATCAAGGTAAGTCTTAATATACATTAGTAAGCTCTTGCTTCATAATGAATCACCTCAAAATGTAATGACTTGAAACAGCAACCATTTATTCCTGCTTAGAAGTATATGGGTGCTGTTTCTGGTCACAGCTGGTTTCACCCATGCATCCACAGTAATTGAGTTTTGGCTTTGCTGAAGTTGGCTGGAGTCTCTTACATGTTGGGGACTAGCTATCTATTGGCTGTCTGTTTTTTGGTTTGGGATAGTCTTGGTTCTTCTCCATGTTTTCCCTACATCCCTCTGCAAGGCTGGCCCTGCTCTTCCACGGCAGAAAAAGGGCAGAGCAGTAGAGAAAGCAGAAGCTTGCGAGACCATGCATTACAGTACACATACATGAGAAGCATCTCTTCTACCATATTCTATGCTTGCTGTCAAAGCAAGGGTAAGGCCAGTCCAGATGTCCAGATTGAAAAACAGATTCTACCTCTTAAGAAGAGCACCTCTAAAGTCATATTACAGAGATCACGGACACAAGGAGAGATCGAGAGCGGCAACCATTTTTGCAGAAGACAGACCAAATATAGGCATCTATTTCTTTAACACTATTCCATGTTATTTCATGAAATTGTCACAATAATCTGATGAAGTAGGTAGTATTAGCCTTGCTTTACTGGAAACAAGGGACCGCAGGCATCCCAGAGAACAGTGAAACCATTGTGAATGATGTGTTGGGACACATTTCAGGTACAACTTGCAGATAAATATTTTAACTTAAATGGAAAGCAGAAGAATGAAGTCATTACCAGTTTGGCAGGGAGAAAGGATTAAAGTGTAAATGTGCTGATTTTGTGAGATGGAGCTATTTTATGGAAGAAGTGGTTGCATTCCAGATTCTGTTTCATTTAGTCTCACAGCCCTCTTTTGAGCCCTAATCCTGATTTACTTTATCAGATTTGGACGCAGTGGGACATATGCCCTTGATGTAGCCATGATCAGCTCATACGTTCAGCTCTGTCTCAGGCCTCAGCAATGGGAACCTGGAGGATTAGACTCATTTGACCTTTGGCGAGAAATTGCCCTGTGGTCTAGTTAATTGAGTTTGCAAGGAAAACTATCAAGTTCTATCCCAGCTAGAATGATGATATAATATTGTTCTGTGTTTCAAAGCCTCTGTAAGAAAAGTTAACTTTTAGAAAGGGGGAAAAAAAAATACATAGCAATGAGGGACAAGAACTATGCTTCTGGCTCTGCACCAGCCCCATTTAACCTGCTGTGCCATTTCCCATCTCTGCCTCTCTTATCTTAGTAGTTAAAGCAGGAAGCTACCCCCTCCTTGTAGAATTGAGGGGGGGAAGCTCTATTTTTATATGGCCAAGCAGAACTGCCTTTTCAGCATAACAGGGCAAGCAAGCCGAATGGTTTCTCCATTCGGAGCCAGCTAAAATCATGGCTCATGGCTCATTTTGAGACGTAATGTCAATTTTTACTTTTCTACCTTAGAAGTTGTGTTATAGAAGAATGGTGTAAAATAATTTAATGCTCTTTTGTACTTATCTGACAAAAGTATTTTATTTATTTATTTGACAGAGAGTGATTAAAAGTAGGCAGCACGGTAGGCGGGGGGATGAGCAAGGAGCCTGAGGTGGGACTTGATTCCAGGACTCTGGGATCATGACCTAAGCTGAAGGCAGATGCTTAATGACTGAGCCACCCAGGTGCCCCCTTATTTGACATTTTTTACACAATTAATTTGGTGGCAACTCCACATTGGCCTCTTGTGAGAGAATGAACTTAATTTTTCTGGTTTCTGGGCCTGTTTTCACTGAGATAGCAACATAGCACTGGATATTTGGGGGGCTTGGGTCAGAGGTCATAGGTGAGAGGCCTGTCCAGGCTTCATTTCCTGTGAAACTGTGAGATCCTCAGAAAAGTGTCTTGTGTCCCTTATTGTCTCATGGCCTAGTTCAGTGCCTGATACTTAGGCGAGGAGTGTAGGACACTGGATCAGAGATTGCGATCTGGAAATGGACTTCCCAAGTTTGGTTTCTGTGTCTTTCACAGGTTGAGAACTTCAGGCAAGTTACATAACCTTTCTATGCCTTTCTGTGTTCATCTAAATGGCAATAAAAGTAATGTTTACTTCATATTATTATGAAGATTAAATTTGGCCATATATATAAAATACTTAAATGAATGCCTAGAGCACAAGTACTCAATAAATACTAGTTATCATTGCTCAGTAAGAGGTGGTCTGTGCTCAGTAAATAGAAAGAAATGTTATAATAGTATCATATCATTTAACTATACATTAAATTAAATGGAAGAATTTCTTGGGGAAGGGAGGACAATTTTTAGAACCTAAAGAAACAGTATTAATAAATAGTTCAGGGAATTTTTTTTTCTCCCCCTGGATGCTGTTTTGCTATCTTGCTTGCTACTCTACCTTCAAGTTTTATGTAGTTTTTCCTTTGTGCACATAAATGCAATTTCCTAGTTTCTTCCTGCAGGAATTCTTCCATATCACATGATTTATAGTCTGATTTCATGATATTTATATAAGCTTACAGAGAGCAATTAGTATGGTTTTTACTTAATTTATGCTCTTAATTTATTTTTAACTTATTTGTTTAATTGGGGACTATCATGGGTTCTCCAAGCTTGACATTAGAATATGTATATTCTGCTTGCAAAACACTTTTTTTGGTTCACTTTTTAAAAAAATGATATTAAGGAGTGGAACTCTCAAACTTCCTTTAGCAGGAGAGGAAGAAAAATAAAAGGAGCTTGCGCTTTGGAATCAGAGTGGACTTCAAATCTCAGCCCTTCCAAGAGAGGCTTAAAATTATTTCATTTCTCTGAGCCTCCATTCCTCCATCCCCTTCTCTCTCAGAAAGGTTTATATTTACTTGAAAATCTCAAGATCGTTAGGGTCCCTGGCACATGATGGGTACTCTGTAAAGGACAGCTACTAAAAGGGGCTGCTGGCCTTTATTCTAAAAAGAAATTCATGTTTGGTAGATAGGCAGTAGCTTTTAAGTGAAAACACTATATATAAATTGATCAGAGTATTGATTGATTGGTTGATTGATTGATTATCTGCTTCCACCTTGGTAAGCCAAGATTAAAATCCCTGGGGGACCCTGCTATGCTCCTATATGATGGCTTTGTCACTCCTACGACTGAGAGGGGCACATGGTTTGTAGTAGGAAGAACTGGACGAGTGGGTGTGAAGGTAGAGCAGAGGTCCAGAGGCTACCCATGAAGGTGCTATTTTGAGAAATGTGAGGTCAATTCCTTTTTTATTCTTGTTTGCTGACCCTTCACCAAGCCCCTTCCACGGAGACAATCGCTTAATCTTCTTTTGAGCCTTGGAAAACTCTTATCTAGTGGGAAAAGTAGACATAGGCCGAGAAATGACAATCACATCCCTTGTCCCAGAATGGGCCATTTCCACACTCCTTTTCTTTCAGATCTGGGGAGAGCAGGCATGATTCCTGGGGAGACAGAGCACCTTCCCTCCCCTCCTGGAGCTGAGACTAAGCACCCGCCACACCCACCAACCCACACATCTTCTGCACCTGCTTCCTCTCCTTTCTCTTCGAGGTCTCTTTCCTAATGGAGGAAAAGGTGAGCATGGAAGAAACTGCTAAAGGCCCATGAATATTTCAAAGGGAAAAGCCAAGGGACTCCATTAAACCTTGTACACTCTTCTGTAAATGGGGAAAGAGACTGAATAATGAAATGCTCAGAGCTGCTAAGGCGATTTCAGAGCAAGACAGGCAGATATGAAATAAAATGCTTCTCACCATGACAAATCCTGCATTTCCTCTCTAGCCTTCCCTCACAGCCAGTTCTTCTCAGACTTCCCACGTTCGTGTGCCCAACCACACAAAGCGGTGTGGGAGGTCATATAGGACAGTGGTTAAGGACAGACCTTTCCAGTCTGAGAGTCTCAGTTGGAATCTGTTTTCTCACATTGACTGGCTGCATTACCCAGGACGGTACTTCACTTGCGTGTGAAGATGAAAAAAATCAGAATCAGGGGGACAGTGATAATGATGCCCACTTTAGAATAGAGTGACGAGAATCACGTATGACAAAGCACATACACCTCAGAGCACAGATTATTCACCTAGGAAATGATTTTCCTTTGAGTCAAGTATTCCTCTTCTACATTCTTTTCCTAAGTGCATAGAAACTGTCTTCTCCCAGCTTCTTAACCAAACTCCAGCTGTGCAAAACCTCTGCCCATCGGTCAGGTCAGGGGCCAGCCCTGGCATTTCCTGGAACCAGCAGCCTGTCTGCCTGACAGATGCATCTGTCGCAGCAGACCCAGTCCTCTGTCTAATGGCCCTAGGGGAACCAGGCTTTTAAGCCTACATATGCATGCAACAGGCTGGACAACCTTCATTAATAGCGTCTGCGCTGTCAGAAATGGTTAAATCAGCAGGTGCAGAACAGGCGATACCTTCTGCTTTCTGGTCTGGTGGAAAAATAAGCCTCTCTTCTTCCCCTTTCTTGAGCTACGTCCACACAATGTAAAAATCACTTCTGAATTGTCCAACCATCCACATTTGTCATTATCAACTCAGAGTCCAAGTGGGTATCTCTTTTAAAGGCTGGCATTGCTAGAGTAGAAGAAATGGGAACTATGTTCCCAGTGATGAGCACAGATACTGACTGAGCTGTTTTGGAATCAGTTAATCAGTAAAGCAGCCTTCAGATTCCAGAATTTTCTCCGAATCATTGAAAAATACTGCGGTTCCTACTCACAAACTGCTTTCATCCCATTCACGCTACCAGAATACCACAGACTGGGTGGCTAATGAACAACAGAAGTTTATTTCTCACAGGTCTGGAGGCTGGAAGTCCAAATTCAAGGTGCCAGCATGGTCAGGTTCTGGAGAAGATGCTCTTCTGGATTGCAAACTGTTGACTTCTCACTGTGTCACTACGTGGCAGAAGGGAGCTCTTTTGTAATAGCACTGATCCCATTCCTAAGGGTTCTCCCTTCATGACCCAAGCAACTCCCAAAGGCCCCACCTCCTAATTCCAAAACATAAGATTTTCAACATAAGAACTTTTTTTAGGTGGGGAGTGTGGCATAAGCATTTAGTCCACAACACAAACATTATTACATGACTATTTATAGTCTTGGTACTGGAAGCTGGCAATGCAAAGAACATTTTAGTTGTCCCTGCCCTTAATGTCTTGGAGTCTAACAGACAACTGAATTTAGTATCTAATGGGCAACTAACCAGCAGACAACAAAGCAGGTGATTATAATGTGGTGGAGGGCTAGCACAGAAGTTATGGCAAGACATATGTGGGAGGCCCCCTAAAAGTGGATGGGAGAGTCAGGAAAGACCTCTCAGAAGTAGCAGTGGTCGAACTGAGTCCTGAAATGTGAGTATGAATTAATCAATTGTTTGGTACATGGCACAAGTTTCCACTTTCTTCAAAGAAAGTTCTTTCAAATAAAAGACTACATACTTGATCTCCTATCTCATCTTTTTACGAAAATTCCCCCCAGCTCTTCTATTGAAAATTAATCTCCACTGTTTTTGATCTTCTGTAGCTGATTCATGTATATCTATAGTTTAAAGCTAAAACTGGTATGCAATTATTTCAGTTCTTTTCACTCCCATTGGAATTGTAGTCTTCTTAAGAGTAGAGGTTTTAGCAAGGTGAATTTTGCATTTCTAATACTTCCTGTAAGATTTTGTCAAAGGTTGCCCATCTAGAAGACAAAAACCATGGATTCTACTTCCGGTTCTGAAAGTATTGGCATGACTTACTGAAAATCTCCTGAATAACAATTGCCAATTTCAGGTGCCCCATCCATAAAATGGGGATGATATCCCTCTTTTACCCACCACATAAGATTTTGTAATGTTAAGGGTAGAATACTTATAAAATGCTTCTTAAATAGTAAACTACTATAAGATTGGTTTACTGAGCATGTCTCTTGATAATTGCTTTTTATTTAATATAATGGTAGGCATTCTGTGCATTGTTGTCTGCATTACTCAGGATAGGTGAGATTAGGCTGAGTAATGAACTTCTCCAAAAATCTCAGTGACTGAAACCAACTAAGGAATACCCTTAGTTATTTAACTTGTTCCTCTAGGCATGTGTGGGAAATGCTATATAGTTACTCAGGGACACAAACAATTGCCCAAATACCTTGAATGCTACCAGTTGCAGAGACATGAAAGAAAGAATTTGAGAGTCTCCCGGTGGTGCTGGGTATAATGGTCCACTGCCTTTTAGTAGCTCAGAGTGTCTTGAAGAAGATGGACAAATACTATACCATGACTATAAAAGAAGAGGTGACTTCATGGAGCCAAAGGGCACAGAGAGTAGACTGATTCATTCCTTCAAGAAACATTAAACACCTACACTGTGCTTGGAACCAGGGATCCCAAGAACCCAATTCCCGCCTTCAAGCATCACATGGTCTTGACTAGATAAAGAAATAGACAAGAGCATGAATTAAGTGCCACTTTTGTGCCAAGCTCGGGGGTATATTTCTGATTTAATCCTCATCGTGATCCTATAGAATTGCTAGTATCCCCACGTTTCGTGAAACCCAGCCAACCCCAAGGTCTCTATGTTATGGTAACAGAGCTGAAATTGGAACCATATCTGTCTATTTCAAAAATAGTGCTCTTCTACCACGGCATATAGACTCACTGGTCAGAGAGAAAAAAATGTGTAAGCAGCAAATTACAGCATGGGAAATATAACAGCAGGAATAGTGTATGTAGTGTGTACTCTGTGGGTCCTGGAGAGGCAACTAAATGCCTGGGGAGTATCTGAAAGGTTTCTCCGTGGAGGTGACATTTTAGCTGGGGTTTTTGAAAGATGAGTCAATATTTGTCATGCAGAAATCAATTCAGTCTAAGTAGTAATAAATGGGGCTTAAAGAGGCAAACAGCCAAGTTGTTTATCTAATGTCAAATGTTCCTACAATCACACATTTCCATCTGTTTTCCTTGCCACCAGCATCCTTCTAAATTATCAGATTCATAACCCTACAGCCACCCTCCATTTCTCTCTCTTTTTCACCCTTTCCATCCCATTGGCAATCTATCCCCAACTTTGGATAAATTCTTCCTTGTGTTATTTCTCAAGAGTGCACTAAAAAACCCAATCTCCAAGAAGGTGGTTGTCTGGAAGACAGGAGCATTGGCTGGTGTAATCATGAACATCCTCTCTGCTTACCTTGCTGAAATAGACATGTTTCCCCATCGTCTTCAGAGCTGAAGTCAATGTCATGGAAGCAGGGCAAAGCAATTTTTCTTATGCAGCTTCAGACACTGCCAATTTAGCCCTGCCTGGCGCCAGCACAGGGAGAAGGAAGAATGAAGTATGATGGTTTTTCTGAAGGTATAAGATAAAGCTGGAATAACAGTAAAGAGAATCCTACTCATAATAACAATGCTTCAGCATTTCCCCACACAGGTTTCCCTCTTTCAGCTCCTCATAAAAATGTAAGGAAAGATTTTTTTTTAAATTCCTTTTTCTTTTGCTAAATTAACCAACTTAATGTAGAAGAGATGGAGAAGAATAAGTACAATATGAATATATATTTTAAGGGATCTGGATTTATGCTCTACTCAATCTCTTAACTTTCCACTGGTTATACCAATCAGAATATGCTCTTTTCTTTTTTCCCAGTGGTCAGCATTATAAATTTTATCAGTAACAGAAAATCCAGCTATTCTTTCTTTTACTTATGAAGAAATATGAAATAGAGACCAAGCAATGAGAAATGATCTTGAAATTTCATCAATTATGTATGATTTAGTTTGCTAGTACTTTGTGTGACTTGAGAATCTCTTGGGTTAGGGCTTAACCTGGTTAAGAAAGATTTAGCCAGCAGGAGACCAAGGATGTGGAGGGAGGTGCCATTCTGCAGGTAGCATTATATTTCCTCAATTTTTTAAAAAGATTTTATTCATTTATTTGACAGAAAGAGAAAGAGAGAGAGAGACCACAAGCAGGGGGATTGGAAGAGGGAGAAGCAGACTTCCTGCTGAACAGGGAGCCTGATGCAGGGCTTGATCCCAGAACCCTGGGATTCTGACCTGAGCCAAAGGCAGACACCCAATGACTGAGCCACCCAGGTGCCCCCCCGTTTTTATTTTTATTTATCTTAGTTAAAGAAGCAGTTATTTAGAACTATTTTATTGGTCTTTTGTGTAAAATGTCTGTTCAAGTATTCTGGCCAGTATTTAATTGAATCATATATGTATTAAATTTAGATGATACAATATTATATATACACATATATATGTATTTTAACCACTAATCGTAAGAATTTTTTGTCTATTCTGGATACAGTCATTTTTCAGGTTATATTTTTATGTATCTGAGTATAACAATGAATTCTTATAACTCAATAGTGAGAATACACATGAAATACATAAAAATATATATAATATATAAAAATTTTCTCTCAATCTTCAGCTTGTCTATTCATTTTCTTTATACCATCTTTCAAAGATCAGATGTTTTGACGGAATTCACTTTATCAATTTTTTTCTCTTATAAATCATACTTTTTGTGTCCTGTATAAGAAATCTTTGCCTATTCTACAATTACAGAAATTTTCTCCTACATTTTTAGGTATTTTATAGTTTTAGTTTTTACCTTGCATCCTAAAATGCAGTTTGGATTAAGTTAAATTTTGTATATGACTTGATGTAAGAGCTAAGGTTTATTTTATTCTATACAGATATCTATCAGTCTAGTGCCCTTTTTTGAAACAACAATCCTTTCCCCATTGAATTACCTTGGCTTTTTATAAAAAATCAATTGAATATATAAGTGTGGGTCTATTTCTGAACTCTATTCTCTTCCTTTGAGATATGGTAACACCATACTGTCTTAATTACTGTAGCTTTATAGTGAATTTTAAAATCAGGTAGTACAAGCTAGTTCTTTTTCAAAATTACACTACATTAGGCCCCTTGCCTTTCCAAAAAAATTTTTAAATCAGCTTGCCAATCTTTCCTTTAAAAAAAAAAATTTGCTGGGATTTTTATTTTTAATCATCCATGAAAGGCAAATTAAAAGTATAGTGAGCTACTTCTACACACCCAATACAATGGCTTAAATATAAAGACATAACATCCATCGTTGGTTGGCGAGAGAGGATTTGGAACAAATGGAATTCTGCCAACGCTGATGATTAGGATGAAAATAGTGTAACCACTTCAGAAAACAGGTCATCAGCTCCTTAAGAAATGAAACTTCACTTCCGACATGATCCAACAATATCAGTCTTAGTTATTTACTCAAGAGAAATGGAAACACATGTTAACAAAAAAACCCTGTACATAAATGCTAATAACAATTTAATTCATAATAGTCTCAAACAAGAAATAACTCAAATGTCCAACAACAGGTAAGTGGGTAAACAAATTATACTGTATCTGTACAGTAGAATAATGTTCAGCAACAGAAAAGTCTGAACTACTGGTACATCTGGTACACTAAGCGACATGGATGAGTTTCAAAAATATGCTGCTTGAAAGAAACCAGACACTATGCAATTCAGTTTATGAGAGAATCTAGAAAAGATAATTCAAATATATAGTGATAGAAGAAGGATCCATTGGTGTTGGGGAGTTGGGATAGGGTTGGAAATGGACCAGGAAAAAGCTAAAAAGGAATTTGGGGGGGATAATGGAAATGTTATATATCTTGTCATAAGGATTACAAATTACACAGGTGTACACATTTTTCAAAGCCAATTGAACAGTAAAGAGTTAAAATATGTGCATTTAATTACATGTATATTATACATCAGTGAAATTGCTTTTATAGTTAATATTTTTTTTTTTTTTCCTTCTTGAAACACTCTTCTTTCTCAAGAATTTTACACCTTCATGGTTTTTCTCCTGCCTTTCTGGCTATTGCTTCTTGGTTTCCCTTACTCATTCTCACATGTGAATGCTCCGGAGCTTGGTCTGAGGCATCTTCTCTCTTTCTCCAGGTCAATTGAATATTCTCTATAATACTTAACTTTTATAGCTCCTGCTTAGCTCTTTCTTCTATGTTAGAGACTCCTAAAACTATTTGGCATCTCCAATTAAATGTATCATAGGCATCTCAAAATTAACATATGTAAACTAAACTCATTTAATCTTTCAAACCTGTCTCTCCCTCGCTCTTTGCTTTCCCAGAAAATGGCACCATTGTATGCAGTCGCTAATGACAAGAGTTTGAGAAATATCTTTTATACTTCCCTTTTCCTTACTCTCCAGATAGTCTGTCAGCAAGCTTTGTTGAATCAGCCCTTAACCATATCATATGTACTGATCACCATTCTCCAGAGAAATAGAGCCAATACGGCACGTGTACAGAGAGAAAGAGATCGATGATAAAGAATTGGTTCACATGGTTGTGGAGGCTGACAAGTCCAAAATCTGCAGGGTGGCCTGGCAGACTGTAGATGCTAAAGGGCCAATATTCTACTTTGAGTTTGAGAGCCATCATGCTGGAGGACCAGGAATAGCCAACTTTCCAATTTGAGTCCAGTCTGTTCAGACCTTCAACTGATTGGACAGTAGGTTGAAGGTCTGAACAGATAAAAAGCTTGACCCTTCCCTAAGTAAGAGAGAATTCTCCAGCAGACAGACTGATATTTACAGTTTTCTTCTTAAACCACAAATCCAGTCTCTAAAATTTCTGTAGGATAAGGTTCGTAAACATTTTTGTTCCTTAGATCCTTTGGCAGATGACTAAGCATATGCATCTGTTATTCTCTTGTACACTGAGGTCTGTAAAGGTGGCTACTCTAGGAAGGACTTCTTTCTTCTATTTCTTCACCAACAAACTTCCACATCACTAAAGACTAAATGTCTCTAATTTCTCCCCCTCCTCCAGGAAGCCTTCGTTATTGTCTACACAGTTTGAGTGCACCTCTGCCTGGTTTTCACAGCACTGTTCCTCCACAGGAGGCATCACAACCTTGCACTGCCCTTGTTTTACCTTGACACCCTTTGATTTTCTGGACCACATCTTATTTCTTGCAGTATCTTCTTTGTTTGGGCAGTACAAGTGTTTAACACATTTCTGTGGAATCAACCCATGAAGACTTGAACCTGGAGTAGCTTCTAGACTGAGCGTGGAGAAATAGAAGAAGTGATCCCATGTTAGTTGCCCTGGTAATAGTGTTAAAGTAACAGATGAGGTCTTGCTTAATACTACACAACATGATGTGGTAGGTCCTACTTGGGCCTCAGAAAGACTATTTGGAGAAAGTCAAGCTACAGATTGAGCTAAAAGGGGGAAAAAATAAAAGCTAAAAGCTAAAAGGGGGGGGGGGGACTTGACTTTGTCTTTTCAAATATACAAGAAAGCCCCCTTCCAGGCAGGCTTTGGGTGCTGGCTAATCAATCCTATTTTAAGGACAAAATGAGCTCTTCCTCTTTCCTAATTCCTTTGGAAGAGATCCAGGATAGACACTAATGACAACTGATTCTGTATTATAGCTGTTAAACTGAGCCTTCTGTGTTTTTGTTTTATTTTTGTTTTCAATTTTTAGTTTCTTATCTCATTTTCTACATATTATCAAATTATCATATACATGTGTATATATATATGTACACACATACATATTATATTTATGTGTTGTATGCATACATACATACATATATTCTACTCTGGGCAAGAAAAATATACTAATTTTTATTTCATTCAACACCCACTCTATTTCAGCATAACAGTAATATACCCAGAGTAAATGTTTTAAAATATTTGTTCAACTTAGTTTGTTAATAGCAAAGGAATCATGTTCATTAAGATAAGTAATTACTTTTATACCATATGTTGTTTTGATATAAGTTAAGGTTTGATATTTGAGAGAGACACCTATGATTTCAAGAGTAGATCCCATTTGAGATCCTGTTCTTCTAAGAATATAGCATGTTTTATGACTCTAAGTCAGAGTTTGGGGCTGGAAAAAGTATCATCGGCATCCCGAACCTCCCTTCCCATCTCAACTCTACATTATCATGTGTTCCTCCTCTGTAGACATAATGGTGTTCTCTCTCAGCATTTTCAATTTATGCATTAAATCTTGAAAATATGTGATCAACATGCAGTGGGGGGAGTGATATATTATATACTTGGATAACAAATCACCATGTTTATGCCACAGATGCGAAAATTTCCAGGGGCCAACAGAAACCAGGAGCATCGCCCAGGGGGTTACTTACATGGAGGAGGTAACTGGAACTGGGGCAAACATAGAGGGCTTGGTATATCAGGAATCTTCTAAGTTGTACATGGCAGAAATAGAATTCAAACTCACGTAAGCACAAAAGGGTATTAAAACAGATAACTGAAAAGTCCAAGAGTAGTACTTGCTTCAGGCATTGTTAGAACTAGGTGACCAGATAATGTTACCAGGACTCTGTCTCTTGCCATTTCTTGGGCAAGCTTTCTCCACATGATGAACAAACAGCCATTTATAAGAGAAAAATCCCAGAGGAGGACTCTGGTCATTCTGGTGCCTAAGCTAATTTCCAAAAACAGGAGATGTGATGGGCTGACTGGCTAGGCCTGGTTCTAATATCTATTCTCCATTGAGGAGAAGAAAGAAAAGATCCAGCATCAGCTGCATTCAAATTAAGTAGCATAGATTCAATATAAGGAAGAGATAATCTATTACAGGAAGAGTGTGAAAAGGTGTGATGGAACATTGGTTCCACTACAAATGATGTGAGAAAGTGGTCCATGGATGAATGCTATAGTTAGGAGAAACCAGTTTTAAAAGTGAGAAGGTCAAAAAGTATGTGCTAAATTCAGGGAGCAAATAAAAGACTTAAGTAAATTTTGTGGTTGCCATGTTGAGAGCGATAACTCATTTGCTGTTTACTGAGTTTCTATGCAATGCCCTCTTGTCTTAAGAGCTGAAGACAGAAACAAAACAGTGGAAGTTCTTAACTTCATGAAGCTTACATTGTAATGATGGGAAACAGGTGAATAATACAATCGAGTAAAGGATATCGTATTTATTATTGTTGATTGATTGATTGATTTTAGAGAAAGAAGGCATGAACCTGAGTGGTGGAGGGCTGGGGAGGGGCAGAGATAAAGGGCAGAGAGAGAGAATCTTAAGCAGGCTCCACATCCAGCATGGAGCCCTACATGGCACTCGATCTTACAACCCTGAGATCATGACCTGAGCTGAAATCAAGAGTCCCGTGCTTAACGGACTGAGTCATCCAGGCACCCCAAGGAAATAGTATTTTAAATGGAGACAAGACTTGTCCCCACCCAAAATACTTTCACAGGAAAGGGTAATAGAAAATATTGAGTGAGCTGGGCATGCAAGGCTTTGGTGAGAAGATGCTGTTTGAGAAAAGACCTGAAAGTAGTATCGGGGGAAAGGACATTCCCAGCAGAAAGCGACAGCAAGTGCAAAGACAATGATGCAGTAATGGAGGGCCAAGATGCAAAGTCAGGTATGGAACAAGCAGGGACAGGGGAGAGACTGTAGCCAGAACCTCTCAGCCATCCATTATTTAGTGCCTGAATTGCAACTTGTAAGATTGACAGGGCCATTGCTGCTCCAAGTTCATCCCTGGCTGTGATATGTGAGCGTGCTGAATTCTCAGAGAAGTACTTCTTCCTCTTCTTAGACAAGAGCTTTACTTGTAACTTGGAGCTCCTATGGGAAGTTTACAAAACTAAAAGAAGGGAAAGGGAGGTAGAGACTGACAGGCAAGAATCAAAGTCTACTTCTTCATTTATTTGTTCACCCATTTGCGTGTTCTTGAAGCATTTATTTGATAACCACTTGCTATTTTCAGACACACTGGTAACCAGAGTATAAAACTGAGTAGAACAAAAATCCCACACCTAAGCGGTCTATGGTCTGGCAGGAGTCGTCTACACAGACAGGGTTGGCTGCCTTGGCAGGGGGTGGGGGAGGAAAGCAGGATTCATTGGCCCAGGCTGATAGGAGGTCAGAAAGTCAGCAAGGGCAGCTCTGCAGAGCACTGTTGGTGATCTCCCGTGGGAAGGCGGGAGCTGCCTACCCTCCCGGGCTGGAGGTGTGGTTTTCTCTGGCTGCCTGCTAGGCATTCCCCCTCACTCGCTGAACCCCCTAGCATCTCCAGCCTTTTCTCTGCCTCCACTTACTCAAGGTAGAGTGGAAGGGCTCCAGAGGGTGGGAAAACAAGGACAGAGAGACACAACATTTCTCCTTTTGTTTCTATCCTGCATCTTCTTTTTCCAACATGGTGGAAAAGAGTTTTTTTTTTTTTTTTTTTTTTTAAGATTTTTTTAAAAAATTTATTTTTTGACAGAGAGAGAGAGAGAGGTCACAAGTAGGCAGAGCGAGAGGAGGAAGCAAGCTCCCTGTTGAGCAGAGAGCCAGATGCGGGGCTTGATACCAGGACCCTGGGATCATGACCTGAGCCCAAGTCAGAGGCTCAACCCACTAAGCCACCCAGGTGTCCCAAAAAGAAATTTTTAAAAAGCAGTGGTCTCCCTTCTATGCTTAAAAAAATTCCAAACAAGAGAGATACCTTTTTTTTAATCCCTCAGTATAACATGAAATATTCCTCTTTTTATCTACAGTTTAAACATATATTTGCACTCATGGTGAGTTAATAAATGATCATTTAGTTCTCACAACACTTAGTAACCATTAGCTCCAGGTTCTAAGAGGCCCTATTGGATCAGCTTCTCTGCCAAGACCAGATTTGAACCGACCAAGTCTAGTTTCAAGGCCCAGCGCTTCCAAGGCAGTAAGGGATGGTGAAAGCTCAGCAAGCATCGCGAACCGGGGGTTTAGTTTGGCAGGCCAGCATTCTTCTCCTTTACTTTTTTTAAGTTTATTTCCAGAGTATTTAGGTAGGGCATGAATTCTTCATTTTGCCACAGCCCCGACCAACTTCAGACCACTTTATATTGCCTATGTCCCCGTGTTTTACCCTCTCTACTTTCTCTTGAGAGTGAGGAAACATTGTAAAGTAATTCTATTCTATTAACTTCTTAGGAATATTAGACCTTTAATTCTGAAGTCTTCATGGCCTCATCCGCTCTCAAGCCTTACAGTCCCTGTGTGTCCCTAACAGCTCACATAGTCACAGCTGCCAGTCAGCAGGAAGTGTCTGTTTAGAAAATGACAATTCCAGCATTCCCTTTGGGAGCCTCAAGCCCAGGATCAGGCTGAGGCAAGTGAGGTGTTTCCCCCAAGTGTGAAAAAAAAAAAAAAAAAAACCCTCCATAATTAAGATAAATCACATTTTAATGCAATATTTGAAAACTCAAAATGAATGCAATGATAAATGCATTAGGGATAAACAAAATATCAAAATTTCAAATAAAGATGGGTTTCTGTTTGTATGCTCGCAGCCCTGCATTATTGCAGGAGGACATCAGTTCTTTTCAATTAACCCCCGTTCCTTAGCCTGATAAGGGAAAGCAGCCCATGGTCACGCGCAGGCAGGTTAATGAAGGGTGACAATGGTGTGCCAACAGATTGTGCAACCAACGTGAGACTTTGTATAAAGTCATGTCCTTGATTGTAGAGATTTATTAGCCTTCGCCCTTGGTTCAAAAATATAGGAGGTGCCTGGGGTGGCTCAGTCATTAAGTGTCTGCCTTCGGCTCAGGTCATGATCCCAGGATTCTGAGATCGAGCCTCACGTCAGGCTTCCTGCTCAGCGGGAAGCCTGTTTCTCCCTCTCCTACTGCTTGTGTTCCCTCTCTCTGTCTCTCTCTGTCAAATAAATAAACAAAATCTTAAAAATTACATAGGATAATGTTCTAATAAGTGTATATGTATAGAGCTGTACATTTCCCCCTTTACCTCAGGCATCCATAAAGCACTGGGAAGCAGCAGTGGGAACCAGGGATTTTAAAGTCCTCTGTCAGTCATTTAGCAATCTGTCTGGAAATGTCTGTCTCATGTGAAGTACGAATTTACAAAATATGTGCAGCATGAGCCCATTTTAAATATATATATACATATATGTATATATATAGAGAAAGAGATAAATTGATACGTGGATAGAAAGGGAAGAACACAGATAAGCAGGCAGACAGATTATATAAAGCTGTATCTCTAAAAGTTAAAATGCTCAGTTGTGGGTGGAAAACTGGTGAGTATTTTTATCTTCCTTTTCTTTTTAATATTTTTTACCTCTCTACAATGAAACAGTATTATTTGGGTAATTAAACAATAAAATTATTTTAAGATTCTTTTGACAACCCCATGTACTTTCACAGTCTGATCACATGTGATACAATGTTAACCTGTAATGTTTTTCTTGGTATGGAAGCATCTCGTCTCAACAAAAAGGTACTTATGAAGGTACCATCTACAATACTAAGTATGCTGTAATTACCAACAGTGACCCATACCTGTAAAATAACAAATCAAGTAATCAATCCACTGGAAAATGTACACTCAAAATACATTTGCCGCCTTAGTAGAATTCTCCAAGAGCATTTAGTAGCTCATCATTCTCATAGCTATACTTTTGCCTTCATTGCTGATGATGGTGAATATTTTTCCAGGAAAACAGGACAGAATTGCAATTATGTCAGAGTAAATATGTGACTGAAAGAGGTGGTGGGTGCGGATGCAAGCCTTACCAACATGATAGGCAGGCATGAGTTTTAATCCCCTAGGAAAAAATTTAGGTGGAAGTTTTTTTTGGGGGGGGAGTGGGGGTTGTTTTGTTTCATGTTTTTGAAATAAAGAAAGCCCACATTTCTAATGCTTATTAGCTAACATTTAGCTAGAAGGGTCACCAATCATTAAATTATTTTTATAGGCAGCTTAGCAGAAGCTGTGTTTCCATGACAACAGACAATGTATGGAAAGGTTAAAAAAAAGTTAATGGGATTTGTGGTGATCTCAATAATACTCTATGGAAATCATTCATTAATCTGATTTTCCTATTTCTCAGGCTTCTATGCCAACCGCAGAACTGGATTTTCTGGGCCTGGCTGATGTTGGAAATGACACATTTTTGAGAGCTCCAAAGTGTCTTTTTTTTTCCTTAGAAGTTGAGACAGAGTTTAAGAATCCCTCCCTGATCTCTCTATGAGCTGAATATGGGCTGGGACCACTGTAAAAGAACCCCAGAACACCTAATACTGACCAAAAAAAGTGAGGGTCTGGTTGGAGCAGCAGGCACAAGTTTATCACATAATTTGCTCATAATTAAATATTATATGAGAAAAAGAGATACCAGCCTGCTTTCCAAATTCCTAAACAAAGTCATGGATGGATGATAGAGGAGAAAGAGTGAATGCTGGGCAAAGTGTGAGTAGAATCATAGGAATTGTATTACATCATGACTGAACATTTTAGACCCAAATAATACAGCTCAATCAAAAGATTACTTCATGTAGACACAGCCATAGTTTTGCTCTCGGTAGAATATTGGGAATAGTGCCCACAATATGGTTTTATTACTATCTGAAAGATTCACCTGTTGATGTTGAGGCTTTTCTACTTGTCTTCAACCTAGTTTTAATTTTTTAAAAAGATTTATTTATTTTAGAGATAGAGAGAGCACACAAGCTGGGGGAGGGGCAGAGGGAGAGAGAGTCTCCAATAGACTCCCAGCTGAGTATGGAGCTCAACTCAAAGTTCAATCTCAAGACCCTGAGATCATGACCTGAGCCAAAATCAAGAGCCAGATGCTTAAGTGACCAAGCCACCCAGGTGTCCCTAACTTTCTTTTAACAAAAGTATGAGAACAATTCTATACCTTTATTAATTTACTTTTCAGAAAGTTTAAATCCTTGAGAGGTACAACATCACACAGATTCTGTGGCCAGTGGCTTTAGCAGGAAGGTTGTTTTGGAATTTGGCACGAACCATGCCATTCTTTCCATGAGCACAAGTTACTTTTCCCCAGATTACTCTGGTTTTGTTTATTTTGCCACCAGGAGTCACTGTGCTGTTCTTTGCTTTGCATACATAAGCACATCTCTTGCCTAGATAGAATTTGGTTCCATTGAGTATAATCACCTTCAATTTTAAGACAAGCTGTGTGCTCCCTCTGGTTCCAGAGACCCCACTTATAGCCAACAAAAAATGTCCTTGAACTGGACTTCCAGACATATTTGTTTTTTTTTTTAGGAATCCTGTTCCCTGCAGGCCTCCACAGGTAGCAAAATGGGGGAAAGAGAAAGGCCAACCTAGTTTTAATTTTTATTTAAGTACTCCTTTAAGTACTCCAGATGTAGATGCTTTAGAATCAACAAATTATGTTGCTTTCTGACCAGAATTTAGCACCTATTTATTTCTGTATCTTGGTCTGTACTAGTCAGTATCACCCTGACTTTGTATGCATTATGGTATAAGTTTGAGTCACATTGGTTTTGTGTCAGTGTGAGGACTGCAATTATCCCTGGTATATCCTTTAGGATTATTACAAGCTTCTCTGATGTATCCTCCCCCACCTTGAAAATTCTACTAAGGAACCAAGAGTTTATAAAGCAAAAAATAGATATTCACATGTGAAAAAACAAAATCCCAACTCTGACACAACCAGTAAGATCACCAAACAGTGTATATTAGTATAGACTTAAAATGCAGGGTGACCATGGATTCAGGGGAAGAATTTTAAAATTATGCTTTGAAAAGGAAGTTGAACCATGCTAAGTCACAAGGATGTTACTTTTAAGTATAGATTTGAGGAAGAACTGAAAGCATTTATCCTACCAAAACAATTTGAAGGTAAAAGAGAATGCCTCAGTAATATACTGACAATATGACTCCAACCAATGGATGACCTTCTCCAACACTTCATAATCTCACACCTGTTGAGACCTTAATGAGATTATGATTGAGTCCCAGGTTCTTGCTCCAAAGTCTTCTGTGGAAATCACACCAACTCAGAATGAAGTAAAAAAAAAAAAAAGCTCTTAAGTTGTTAGGATATGCTTTTTGACCTTTTTCTGTGTGGCTGCTTCTCCCAGTGAAAATTTCACTCATTATCAGTGACAAAAAAAAGACCCCTTGATCCAGTGAGGACTCAACCCTTATGTGACATCAGCTTTCTTCAAATAGGTTCCAGCTCCACACAGAGCTGAGTAAAGTTACCAGGGTGTAGGTTGTTCCTCCTAAAATCATTTATTTCCATGATCTCCATTATCGTAAAGGCTTTAACACAATTTTCTTTTCCTTGTCAGGGATTTCTATGTGTAAATAAGTATAGGAAGCTTAAGGGAGTCCACTGGCCATGACTGTCTATGAGAAGACTCAGGGTCAAGGCCAGGTAGGACTTGTTAGGAGTTTGCTCTGAGATTGATTTGGGAAATTTAGAGGGAAAAAGAATAGCAACAGACACTTCAAGATTTAGGAACATTGCTGTTTCTCATGAGAACTGTTTACCTTCTGATAGAGAGTGCTTAGAAAATGGAAACTAGGAGATTTGGAAAGGATGGATGTGCTAAATGTATACCTTTTCTTTATATAATATCACCACTGCAGGAACAATGATTATAAATGATCGAGAATATGGCAGCTGCCTTGGGAGCAGAAGTATTAACTTATTAAAGCTGAAAAAGATACAATGTGCTATCAATACTTGGATTAAAATAACTCATCTAAACAAAAGTCAGGAGTTTTCAAAGAGTTCTATCTGTCTCTATAATCTTCAATTTAGCAAAACCTAGAATAACCTTCTACTGGATACTTCTCCAGAGTCATGAAAATACTCTAGGGTGATTTGAGTAGAAGCAAACCTTAGTGCCTGTTACGGGTTGAATTGTGCCCCTCTTCCCCCAATGCACATGTGACCTTATTTGGAGATAGGGTCTTGACAGGGGTTAATAAAGTTAAAATGAGGTCATTAGGGTGAGCCCTAATCCAATAAGGTTGGTGTCCTTAAAAAAGGGTAATGTGCCCATAGAGATACCCACTAGTGATGCGAAGAGACACTGGAAGAAGATCGCCGTGTATATGTTGAGGAGAGAGACCTGAAACATTCTTCCCTCCTCACCCTTAGAAGGAACCCACCCTGCCAAGACTTTGATTTTGGACTTCCAGTCTCCAAACTGTGAGAAAATAAATTTATGCTGATTAGGCTACCCAGGCTGGGATACTTAGTGATAGTGCCCTAGCAAACTAGCACAGCCTCCAACAATCCCATCAAGGACCAAAGCAATTGATCCTGACCAGAGTCTAAGGCTTGGTCCTTCTTTTCGTTATCAGGGTCATTGATGTCAGACTGGGAGGACAGAAAGAAGATGAAATGTGAGGCACCAATATGTCAAACCAGCTAATGAGAAGGTGGAACAGAAACACAGAGCCACTGGAGTTTGCTTACTCTCATGATTTATTAATATTCAGATTGAAAAAGGAGCCTTAGAGCCGCAAGTTACGCTAATTGGCACATTTGCTTTATTTATTTATTTGTTTATTTATTTATTTTCAAAACAAACTGGGTTTTTGATTTTTTTTCCTTTTTGTTCATTCCATCACATTTAAAGGAGGAAAAGAAAAATGGTTTTGAATTCACTCGATATTTTGGACTCCTCAGATGAACGGAACATTGCACACACACTTGGAACAGAGAGAGATAGAGAGGAAAGTGGACTCCCACAGGGCCACACGCACCAGATCAAAAAACTTGGATACAGTGCAAGAATTTCCCAAAATGATTGGATTATCATTACCAAAAACTCGCCATAACAACACCAAGAAACAAAAAATGTTTAAGCCACACTGTTTGACTTGGGATCTTTCCTGCTTTTTTTTTTTTTTAAATGTTTGCCACACAGAGAGAAAGAGGGCTAGTGGGTAGGAGAGGACAGACTCACGGATGTGAGCAGGACAGGAAGGGAAACTTCAGAGTGGAGTTGAGAAGAGGGTGGGGAGAGACAGGGCTCAGGAGAGGGGAGGGTGGGGACGTGGAAAGCCATTTCTTAAAGTTCAGGCATGTTCTTGGTCCGCCTCACGTTCTTCTCCTTTACCCTCATCCTGCCGGGCACTTTCCTTAGGTTTGGTTTCATCTACAGCTTCTGAGGAAGAAAACAAGGTGGGGAGGGGGAAGAGGGGGTTAGTATTTTGTCTCATCCGTTCATATGATAATGCAATGCATTTCTCCTTTTCATACCATTTCATAAGAGATTTAAGATAAAAAGAGATTTTGCTACCCCAGTAATATAATGTCCTAGTCCAGAAGATGGTACCTTCAGGAGGCTATTCAGTGACTAGTATGAATGAGCTCAGGAACAAAGTTATGTATTGGGGGAAGGAGCCACTGAACAGAAATTCCCGTGGTCTTTAATCTCTCAGCCTTGCAATCAAGATATCCATATGTAGGCTCTTCAAATAAGGAATCGGCAACAATCTTGTATCTTTTCTCCATCAATGTCAGGCTAACTGTGACAGAGTTTTTGTGGATCACTGACAGCCATCCCAACTCTCTTGCCTCTTATTTGTGGTGTTATAAAGGATGGGAGGTAAAATAGTTGAATTTCCAGATCCCCCTGAAGCTAGGGTGTCCATGTAACACAGTGATGGCCAATTATATAAAGACAGAATTCCTTAGGGAGGATCCCAGAGGATGTGGTTACCCTTTATTTTCTGCTCTTCCTGATGACACAAATACCAATCAGCACCAGGTAGTGTGGCAGCTATCTCATAATCATGAAGACAAAAACTATACACTAAGGATGATGGGGCAGAAAGATGGGGGAAAATACTGTCACTGAGTGACCTATCACTCCTACACATCTTTTCCTCAGACTTCTTCTTCTTCTTATTATTATTATTATGAGAAAAATAGCTGACCTCTAAACTAAACCATAGTAGTTTCTAGTTTCTTGCAGTAAAGAACATTCCAACCGAATATACTTATCCATAAGGCAAGGTGCTTGCTTTGCTTAGCAAGGAAGCCTGCGTCTTTTTGAAGCATAATTTTTCCTCAGGAAATAAGCAAATTTTGGGGGCGCCTGGGTGGCTCAGTGGGTTAAGCCTCTGTGTTCAACTCAGGTCATGATCTCAGAGTCCTGGGATTGAGCCCCATATCGGGCTCTCTGCTCAGCCACGATCCTGCTTCCACCTCTCTCTTTGCCTGCCTCTCTGCCTTCTTGTGATCTCTGTCTGTCAAATAAATAAATAAAGTCTTAAAAAAAAAAAAAAGAAAGAAGCAAATTTTCTAACTCTTCTGCCTTGTTTCCTGATAGAGTCAGTCAACAGATTTCATATTACAGTCACTTTACTAATACGCCAGCTAGTAGGAAGAGAATTCCTTTGCTTCATAATCACCTGTGTTAGCAACCTAAACTCCCCGTTGTTGGGTGTCCTTCAGACTACCCCCAGGCTCAATAATTTGATAGAAGGACTGACAAGATTCAGTATATAGTCCTATTCATGTTATAACTTATTACAGTAAAGGATATAAAACAAAATCAGCAAAGGGAAAAGTTGCATGGGGTGAAGTTTGGAGAAAATTATGCATAAGCTTCCAAGAATCCTTTCCCTATGGAATAATCCAGGATGTGCTTAACTCCTCCAGCAATGAACTGTGACATGTATGAAATGTCATCCACTAGGGAAGCTCTCCTGAGCTTAAAATACTGAGTTCTTACAGGAGGCTGGTCATGTGGGTACCCTCTACCTAGCATGTCCCAAATCCAGACTCCCATAAGGAAAACAAATGTCCAGCATAAACCGCACTGTTTGCAAAAAGAGTTAGGCACAGTAAAGACTCTTAGGGAATGGTGAGAACTCTCTCAAAATCCGAGTTGCTAGATGCTGGCCAAGGATCAACTTCACAAGCAGCCTTACTAAAAACTGAGAAATGTTGAGATTAGAGAAATCAGAGCCTTATAGGAGACCATTAGAAGAGTTTATATAAATGTACGTCTCCTTCAAATCATTCAGCTATATATTTATATTTAGATAAAGCTCAACATCCACATTCAAATAAGACCACCACTGGAAATACATTTTTGGAACTCATTCTTTGCAACAAGCATCTAACGATATTCTTTTAAATCCTTCAGTAGCAGAAAATGTTTCCCTCCTTGAAAATAGATTTGATTTTTAGAATCAAATGAGGCTGGTCTGTTAAATAAGGGAGCAGCTATGATGGATTATTTTAATGTTACAATGACTCATTTTTTTAAAGATTTATTTATTTATTTGAGAGAGAGAAAATGCAATTGAGGGGTAGGGGCAGAGGGAGAGGGAGACAAGCAGACTCCCCACTGAGTGGGGAGTCCAGCGTGGGGCTCAATCCCAGGACTCTAAAATCATGACCTGAGTCGCAATCAAGAGAATGATGCTTAACTGACTGAGTCACTCAGGCGCCCCTATAATGACTCATTTTTTAACCAAAGTTTTTAAGTCTGATTTATTTTGGGGATTTGTCATTGACCATAAATTATTTACAAAATGTAATTATTACAGTTTTAAGTCTACCTACCATTACTCATAAAGATATTTTAAGGCTATAACCTTCTAAGTTGAACATTATTGGCATACCAATCATATTTTCCAGGAAAATTTTTGTATGAAGACTAACTCAGTTCTGATCTTTTTAATACTCTATGTACCAGCATTGTTTCCCACGGATTACAGAACTTCGGTGCACTAATGAATCAGCTGATTTTCTGCTGGAAGAAAGTTTTCAGGTTTATTTCAATGAGGTTCATTTATAGCAATTTGGAATTCTTTTAGAGAATTTACTTTGTTCCCGAGCGCTGCCCAATATGCCCAAAATGGTTCATTATCCTTACCACCCAGAGAACAATGTTTTTAATGCCCTCTTCCAAACTCAGAAGACACAGAATATTGATTTAAAGTGGCTAGAAGCATATAGAAGGTTCAGTTGTATGAAGAAGACAAGACTTTAAGCCTTTCTTTCTAAAATAAAAACTTGGAGCTATGAGGTCATTTTGAGTGAGATTTAAAAACTTGAGAGGAAAGGTAGAACCAGGAGAGGGAAGGTGAGAAGTACTGTTTGTAGAATAAGGAAACATTCCAAAAGGGAAAGCAAAAGAACAAAGATTCAGGAATCCTGAGAAGCAGCCACACTTTCTGTCCTCTGTTCGAGTGGAATCAGGTTAAATCCTCCTCAATTCCCATACTTTCTCCTGTCACCCTTTGTCCTGGCCTGGGAGAGAGGGTAAAAGTGGCATACATCTGTTTATGGTGACAGCAAGGGCTGTTGTCCACCCGCTACTAAAAGAGCTTCGATATCTACATGTTCTTTCTTCCCAAATCTTCAAAATATTTGAAATATAATTATTTATTCATTTACTTGTTCAGTTGTTTTTGAACACCAGCAATGTGTCATACATTCTTCTAGATGTTAAGAAGAAGAGGTGAAAAAAACAGCAAATACTCTTGCTCTCACTTAAACCTTTCAACAATACACCTTTAACAGACAATAAAATCCATAATCATAGAGCTGGCAGGGAGAAGGGTCTCAAAGAACATCTAGTCACTACACACAACTCTTCAAGGCTAACAACAATATCATTTTGCTCAACTTTGGACTCCCCTGTGTTTAGCACAGAACCTAGTGCAGAAACCGCTCTCAGTAAACATTTTTTGAAAGACAGAATGAATGAACATCCTCATTTTATAGGTGAGGAAACAGAAGTCCAGGTATTTCCCTAAAACCATAATTCTATGTTTTTCTCATAGCCTACCCAGGACTAAAGCCTAGAAGTTCTACTAATCTTGGTGTCCCCATTTTATCGGGTGGCCAACTTGACAGAGGAGGTCAAGATCAAATCAGTTTTATCAATTCAGCATCAGAAACGAGTAACTAGGGTCCACAGGCTTTTAGTGACCTATGAAATTTCTGAGATTAAAAATGAATTATTGGCTCCAAAATTTGAAATAAAAACCATAAAATTAAAACTGATGAAGTTCAATTATTTGACTGCAAAAGGGAACATGTCAGTTAGCTGGAACTCAATTTAACTGAATACATATAATCACATATACATTATATTTTATATGAGATGAGAGGGTTTTTAAAATTTTTATTTACTTGATATTACTGAATAATGAAAAAAGAGGTCATCTTTGTGTTAGACGGGATGACTGGCTGGTAGAAATAAAATGTGTCAAGTCAGTGGATTCAGAGAAATTTATATAGGCCAGAAGGAAATTATGAGGAGAAAAATATGGAGGAAGGAAATAATCTAAACTAAGAATCTTCTACAACCACAAAAGTAAGGCAAGCTAAGAACTCATAATAATATTTTTTAGGACCCACACAAAAACAGAAACAAACAAACCAAAATAAACCTATACCCTAATAAAGGAAATGGTAATCAGATGTGGAGAACAGGCCTGTTCTAGCTAGATTCACTTTATGCGAGACTGTGTATGAGTTTGGGCAAGATTTTAACTTTGGACAAAAGGGAAGTTATTAGAAACAGAATCCGAGCTATGCATAAATGGGTCCATTTGAGCCTGAATACCAGGAGAACAGGATATTGTGAACTTGTTCCTTCTCTTTCCGATACCAACTCTAAACAAGTCACTGTAGTTAATAAATCATGTTGACCATACACTTGCATATCTACAGTTTCATACATGTTCTATTCAACAGCCTCACTGCCTGGAAAGAAATGCAAATTATGATTTTGCTGACCCATTGTATCAAGTGTTTAGCTAATATAGTTGAGCTCTTACTATATGCTCACTCAAAGCAGTTCTGTAGGTAGTTGTGTCATGTCATTGGATGACTGCAGCTCTTTAATCATCCCATTTGACAGCTGGGGAAGCTGAGGTACCGGGAAATGAAGCAGCTTACCTAAGGGTGGACTGTTTGTCAATGGCAAGCAGTAAATTTCAAACTAGGACAGAGATATCTAGGCAGCTTCTATTTTAGATTGCCTCCACCACCCTTATCTTTACCCAAAAGGATGGGTGGGCTCAGAGTGGAAACTAGAGTGGGGGGTCCACGGGTACCTACGCCTGCAGCCTACAAAGTCCAAAAATTGGCCTTAATAAAAGCAGCTCAGAATGCAGGGAAGAATCTTGATTAGTCTTCAACAATATGAAATCTGGTCTTGGCACTCTCTGGCACTAATTACATAATTGTAAATGCTAGAGATGAGTTTATACGTAATCTTTAGTATTTTGTGCAAAAACTTTGATCACCATGGTGAGTGTCAGAGACAGATGAATGGCTGAGGCCAGCTGGTCACTCCAATTATCATGATCCAATTAGGGTAAATAATCACATTCCCCATCTAGAGGATCAACCTCCCTCTGAGACAGTTACTGCTTGAGAAGAGGCTGCGGAAGCAAACGATTGTACCGGGTGACACAGAACAAGCAAGTGGAAGTGAATGGGCCCGGGGCTAGCAAATAAGGAAAGCGTGGAGTTGTTCACATGATTGTTGAAATCCAGAGAGTTAAAGGATAGAAAATGGTTTCTCTCTTTTGGGTTGGCTCTGAAGAGCATTTTTGCTCATATTAAACATGGAAGCCCAATACTATGGTTAAGACATTATAGGAAAAACAAGATTAAAGGAATTACAGGTCATTCACAGGAATCACGGGCATTTCAGGTGACCAGTAACTTATTCTCATTAACAGACATAACTATTTTCTACCTAACGATGGCTTCTTCCCCCAAATCAGTCTTCACTGAGGGAAATCAACTCCATAAATTCAGTTTTATAGTAAGGCAGAATGTATCCCCCCCAAAACAAACAAATAAAAAACCCCAAACCAAAAATTGGTGATGCATTTTAGCAGTCTGGTCTAAAGGGGGAAAAAGTGGTTTTAAAAAAAAAATGAAATTGGAAAATTTTTTATAATTATTGATATTAAATATATTAACTATTTAAATTCTCAAAAATTACATATAGTCAATTTGAACAGATGACATTCACATCTGGTAAAGAACTGTAACCTTCTCTGGCATTGCCATTTTAGCCTTGACAAAACCATTACTCTCTTTTTTTTTTTAAAGATTTTATTTATTTATTTGGCAGAGAGATCACAAGTAGGCAGAGAGGCAGGCAGAGAGAGAGGGAGAAGCAGGTTCCCTGTTGAGCAGAGAGCCCAATGCGGGGCCTGATCACAGGACCCTGAGATCATGACCTGAGTTGAAGGCAGAGGCTTAACCCACTGAGCCACCCAGGCGCCCCCAAACCATTACTTTTCAGACCCAAAGACCTCTTAGAAATGATATGTTCATTAGGGAGCTCCATAAATTTTACCATGTCTGTGTTAAGAGGAAAATTACATCACGGACAGTAGAGTCATGTATTCTTAATATTCTAGAGTTGGAGACACTAAAAAAAGGAAGAAAAAAAATGTTTTTATTCATTCATATATTCAGTGAAAGGTCCCGAGCCTCACTATGTGTCACACACCATTCCACGGGTTGCAAATACAGCAGTGGCGCTACAGCAATGAAAACACCAAGTAAGAATTTCTACCTTCCTGAGATTCATATGCTAGTAATCACTAGCATATTTCCACGACAGTAATTACTCTCATGTGTATTGCTTGTTGCAGAAGGAGTGGTAAAGGATAAAGTTGTAACTGGACAAGAAGAACTCAGCCCAAAGGGGCATCATTTCTCTTGGATTTGAAAAGTGGAGTATCTTTAATAAGTCACCTAAGTTTCAAAATATGGAAAACCCTGACAGTTTTCACATTCTTGATCCGTAACCACCATTCCTGGGAAAGATCAAGACCACATTAAAACAGCAAGAAAGAGGGAAGTCATTTGTATATGCACTTGAAACAGTGTGGTGGTGGCCTTAAAAGACTAAGGGGGACCCACGTGGATGGAGTCTCAGTAGTCCTTGAAAGACATGCCAAACTGGTTTTCTGATCTTTATCAAAATCCAGTCTAGAAGACACTCTTGACTTTCGCAGCCCATTCATTCCTCGAAAGGGTTGAGAGTAGCACGTCTGCGTTCTGTTGGTGAGCAAACAGCAGGAGCAGATGCGGCCGCCTCTGCCCTCGTGCTCAGCCGGGCGGCCGGCTGCAGGCTGCAGAGTTGCTAGAGGGATGGCGGTGTTCCCAGCTGCCATCGCCTACCCTCAGCTCTAATGGCCCTGTTTACTGGCTCAGATCCAGGCCCCTCCACAGCCCTACATTACTGAAATTAGGTTGAGTGGATTTCCGAGTAAAACATTATCTCTTGGGACCTGCCCAGCTCTCCCCAGCCTTGTCAACATTGATTAAATAGAAGCTGCTATCATCCTGGGGCCATGCCCACAATTACTCTACCAATCACACTGGGCTGCCGTGTTTGCTTTCCCTTTTTATTTTCACTTTTCTTGAATATTAAACATTACCACCTCGAAGGCTCAAAAGAAAGTAATTAAAAAAAACCATTCTGTAGCTAACTTGCATACATCCCTTTGTTGCTCACATGGTCTCGCTAAGAGCAAGAGCTATGGACCAGATGTCAATCTGGAGCCTAGGATCGTGGCTTTGTGGTCACTTGCATCCACATTTTGAACAACTTTTTAAAAACTATATTTCACAGTTTAAATTCCTTTAAAAGCAGAGAGCCAGTATACACCAGCAGAATGGTGTAAATATTACCTATGCCCCCATCTCTTGTTTTTTGACACTTTATGAAAAAGAGGATAGTTCTATTGCTTATAACACTGTTCACTTGAGGGTTTCAAAAAATAACAAACAAAAATTTAACCAAGGAGAATACTCAAAGGCAGCATGATGGTGGGGTCCCAGTAAACATACATACACATGTTTACGTGTCTTAAAAGTTTAGGCCTAGGATGAAGCTGATTTGTATTCCAACCTTGACTTTGCACCAAAAAGCCACAGGATCTCAGAGAAGTTACTTTTTCTCTCTTTGTCTCAGTTCCCTAACCTATAAAAAATACAAATAATATTGGCTCCCCCACCTTATTGCAGGTTGTTTAGAAGTTGAAAGAAAGCATTTGAGAAGGCTTTATAAAATGTAAAGGGTAGAATGCAGTATGTTGAGACTTTAATCCAAGCTGTAAGATTCGAGTGAAAAACACTCATCAAGTTTAACATTCTCATCTCAGGAGGAGGGAAAAATTTCCCAAAAGGATAAAAAACTTCTTTCCCAGAAAAAAGATTAAGAAAATTCTCCCCTAGAATGTTCCTGTAGTCTATGACTCTGATCAGAAAATAAGCATACAAGTGGGGCGCCTGGGTGGCTCAGTGGATTAAGCTGCTGCCTTCGGCTCAGGTCATGATCTCAGGGTCCTGGGATCGAGTCCCGCATCGGGCTCTCTGCTCAGCAGGGAGCCTGCTTCCCTCTCTCTCTCTCTCTGGCTGCCTCTCTGTCTACTTGTGATCTCTCTCTGTCAAATAAATAAATTTAAAAAAAAAAATTATCAAAAAAAAAAAAAAAAGAAAAGAAGGATACAAGTGACTGATTATTTAAATAGCTATTTAGTTATAGAGGTTGGGAAAGAATCTAAGACATTTAACATTTGGAGCAAAAGTTATTTTTTTAGCCTGCCTTCCTTTCTTTTTCCTTCCTTCCTTCCTTCCTTCTCTCCCTCCCTTCCATCCTTCTTTCCTGAAAGAAAAATGACCCCAGAAACTTTTTTGAAAAAATTTAAAACAAACGTCAAAGAACATACAAGTTGACTGGCTTTGAAATCTTCTTAAACATTTTCTCTATAAAATGTCTGCCAAACAATCAAAATGAGTGCTCTATCTTCTTCCCCCATTAGGAACATGCAGAAAGATTTTTATTTTTTTTAATTGTAATTTATGTGGCTCACATAGTTGCCCTTAGTCATTTCTGGGACAAGATGGAATAAATATATAAAATTAAACAGTGTTAACATTATTTCTTACTGTTTTCACAATGAATGAGTCAACTTTTTTTTTTTTAAAGATTTTATTTATTTGTCAGAGAGAGAGAGGGAGAGAGAGCGAGCACAGGCAGACAGAATGGCAGGCAGAGGCAGAGGGAGAAGCAGGCTCCCCGCTGAGCAAGGAGCCCGATGTGGGACTCCATCCCAGGACGCCGGGATCACGACCTGAGCTGAAGGCAGTCGCTTAACCAACTGAGCCACCCAGGCGTCAACTTTTAAAGGTTAAAAATGAAAACAAAAATTGAGGGGATTTTCACTCTAGCAAAACCATCAGGTAGATTCACCCCTTCATTCTTCCCCTTAGCTAAACTATGTGCTGAGCTGGCAGTTGAATCTGGAGATCCAGTGAGACACTCTTTTCTGTTAGACCATTAGTCGGAGGGAGGAGTAGAAGATGGGGAGTCAGCACAAACAATGATGGCTCCTCTGACACTGAGAAATTTGGAGAAGGGCCATGTTAGGAATGAAAAGGTGGATGTTGTGCTATTGGGTGTTCCTAATAGTGATGATCAGAAACAGGTTAGCCTAGAAACGGAGTTTTTTCTCTCTTCTGTAAAATTGAATATTTTTTAAGGAGTTCAAAATTCCATCTGATAAGAGTTCAACTCTCTACTGCCCCTTTTCACTTTATAGTATCCCAGGTGAGGAGCATCCTAGCTGGGAGAAAGGCTTAGTTGTGTCTCTCTAGCCTTTACAAATTCAATGGTCTTAGAGGCCAGGCAGATAACATTAATGTGAAAAATCTGGCCACTGGTAAAACCAGTGGTGGTCAAAAGGCATACAAAATTTTTAAGACACACTCACTGGAAAAATAAAAGAAGGCAGGGTATCTAGAGTAAGACTTTTTAATTGTACTAAGAAGATATATTTATGGACTCTGATTTCAAAATGAAAGAGGTTCCCTTTAATCAGAATAAAAGTCGTATTTGTCTTCAAGAACCAACTTTAAATCAGGAGTATTGAAGAATAATGCCTCTTCCATTTTGCTAATCTTACATTGCAGTTTTTGACTTACAATGGGGTTGTGTCCCCAGAACACCACTGTAATTTGAGAGTATCATAAGTCAGGCGTGCATGGGTGGCTCAGTCAGTTAGGCAGCCAGCTCTTGATTTTGGCTCAGGTCATGATCTCTGGGTCCCAGGGATCAAGCCCTAAGCAGGGTTCCACGCTCAGTGGAGGGAGTGTCTCCCTCTGCCTCTTCTTCTGCTTACTCCTGTAGGTACTGTCTCTCTCTCTAAAATAAATAAATTTTAAAAAAGAAAGTATCATAAGTAAAAAATGTATTTAAATACACCTAACCACCTGGGTGGCTCAGTGGGTGAAAGCCTCTGTCTTCTGCTCAGGGTCCTGGTATCAAGCCTGGCATCAGGCTCTCTGCTCAGCAGGGAGCCTGCTTCCCTTCCTCTCTCTCTGCCTGCCTCTCTGCCTGCTTGTGATCTCTGTCTGTCAAATAAAGAAATAAAAATAAAATCTTTAAATACACCTCACCTATTGAGCATCCTTAATTATCCTTGCCTATCAAAAAAAAGCTCAGAACATTTACACTAGCCTACAGTTGGGCAAAATCATCTCACAAAAAGCCTACTTTATAATAAAGTGTTGGATATCTCATGTAATTTACTGAAGGCTGTGCTGAGAGTGAAAAACAGAACGGCCATGTGGGTCCAGAGTAGTGGGAAGTGTATCTGTTGTTAACCCTTGCGATCTCCTGACTGGCTGGAGCTTCAGATCGCAGCTACTGCCCAGCATCACGAGAGAGGATTGTACCACATACTGATAGCCTGAGGAAAGATCAAACTTCAAAGTATGGTTTCTACTGAATGTGTATCACTTTCACACCATTATAAAGTAAGAAATTGTAAGCCAAATCATCGTAAGTCGGGGACCATCTGTATTTATATTTCAAGATTTTTTTTAGTGAATGAAGTAAAAAATAAGCCATGCCTATTTCAGATTTTATAAATGGCCTACCGAAGCAAAAAGGGGTAGCAAAAAATTAATTCACAGCGTTATCTCTCCCTTTGCTTGCCATTCAAGTTTTTGCTACATCTCTATACCCCTACTTAGGCCTTCCAGATGTCCTACGTTCCTTGGACCCTCTCAGATCCCCTTTGCCATCTCCCAGCTGCTGGGGGTGTTGGCTGCCAATGGCCCACTCTTCTTCCTTGAGTAGAGGTATGAAGTGCCTGAAAGGTGATGCCCCGTTTGCTCCCTATGACTCTGTGCCCTTGTTTTTGGACAAAACAGTCTGGCTGTGGTACAGTTTGTACTTCAGAGCTCTCTGTAGGATCAGGTAGAGACTTCACTTTTCATGAACCCACATCTTTGACTATCTTCTTCTTTTGGTATCTCCTCTTTCTCACTCCCTTCCAGATTTCCACCAACAAAGTATTCATACAACAGTTGCATCGCAGGTTCAGATTTTACAGAATGGGACCAAAGTTACTCCTTTAGCTAAAACGTAAGGACTGGAGTTGGGAGGCAGGCCAATTATCCCAGTCAGTGTGCACAGCCAAGTCCTCAAGATTTGAATCAAAGTTTGCTGTTTAATTTCCCCTCAGGACATAGCTCAAATGTTGTTTCCCCACCTCCAAAACAATCCTAGGCATAATTAGTCAGTTCCTTCTCTTTATTTATACAGAAATCATATTGCTTGCATTATGTATCAGTTTGTGGTATCCTTTAAGTCTTCTTGACTACGTACTAACTTTTCAAAGGAAAAGGATACATTTGCTAGAATTTAAACTTCACAAAGGCAGAGATTTTTTTTTAAGTTGGTCTACCTTTTATTAAAACCATGTTCAGACAATTATAAACAAAGTAAATAATAAAGGACTTCCCTTCATCAGAGAAGACCACTCCCACCAACCCACACCCCTCTTGGTTTTTTTAGGTTTTAGCATCCAGGTTAACTTCTCAAGAAAGTCATTCATGATCCTGTAGACCAGTTCCTCTGTAATGATCCTCAGGCAGAGATTTTTTTAAAATTTATTTTATTCACTAATAAGTCCTACATGCCTAGAAAAGTACCTGGCACATATATACGTTTTAGTGAATCAATTCTTTTACATTAACCCCAACTTTTGGTATCATACTTATCACAAGATACACATTTAATACTTATGGGGAAAGAAAATATGGAAAAAGGGAAAATCCTAAGAATGCTTTGTGACATGGAGATAAAACCTGTCTTGCCTCAAACAGAAAACTCTGGACCTGTAATGTTTGAATTGCAGGGGCCTGTCTGAATTTCAAAAACATTGGATTATGAAAAAGAACCTCAACATTATCCTGGCTCAGAGCCAAGGAAAGCATTATCCCATCGTCCTCCTCTTCCTTCTTCTTTTTTTTTTTTTTTTGGTTAGCTTTAATTTTATGTTTATCTTCTAATTTTATAACAAATGACTCATGTTAAAAAAAAAAACCCAAATGTAAAAAATAGATATGTACTAAAAGCATAACTATTTTTAGATGATGGCGTAGAGTAGTGAATAAGAAATCTGGTTGTAGAGTCAGATATTTGCATTTCAATTCTCTGACACTTACCCTGACTTTAAGTGAGTTACTTCACCTTCTCTAGCCTCATTTTCCTTGTCTGTAATTGGTGGTAGTATTGTTATCCATCTTACAGGGTTGTTATAAGATTTAAGTAGGTTAATTATTTAAGGTATTTAACAATGAATGTCATATTTCAGTAAGTGCTCATTAAGTGTTGACTATTATTACTAGTGACTGAACAGGAACTAACATTGGTTTAAGGTTTACTATGTGTCAAGCAGTATATTAAGGGGTTTCACATATAGGTATTCAATATACATCTTCCCTGGCTTTTCTATTTTCTCATCAGTGGAAATAATAGTAATACCTCTCTCATAGACTTGTGATGTGCATTAAATGAGAGCAAACGAGACTCTCTGCCACTACCTTGCTTACCTACATGCCTAAGAAATGAAAGTTACCGTCTCTCTCTCTTCACTAATTCATGCTTATCTTATCTTAGTACACAGATCCATTTTTTTTTTTTTCCAGATAACCCAAGAAAGGGAAGGAAAAGTCTGGGACTTATAAAGTTTTTTGCTGGTAGAGTGGGAAAAAAAAATAATTCTTTGAAAAAAGGCTTTGTTTTTTTTTTTTTTTTAAAGATTTTATTTATTTGACAGACAGACATCACAAGCAGACAGAGAGGCAGGCAGAGAGAGAAGGAGGGGAAGCAGACTCCCTGCTGAGCAGAGAGCCCAACATGGGGCTCGATCCCAGGACCCTGGGATCATGACCTGAGCCGAAAGCAGAGGCTTTAACCCACTGAGCCACCCAGGCGCCCCTGAAAAAAGGCTTTGAAATCAAGGGCCAAAGTCCCGAAATGATTACAACAGCAAAGATGACAACTGATCAAACTTGAAGGCCATGATTCTATGAAGAATGATGAAGGAATCAAGGCTGCTAGATAGTAATGTTTCGAAAGTCAGGAACTTCTCTGCTATTGCTTCTGCTTAAAAACAGAGCAATCTCCTAATTTCATTCCCAAGAATAGCAGCTAATTAATTTCAAAAGGAAATAACCTTATCTTTGGTTTTAGCTCATTTGATTCCATAAATTTTGTAGCAAAAGTTTACTGCATTGAACAAGAACTAAGTCATCTCCATCCCCCAATGTGTAGAAAATCTTGCCTCCAGTAGGCAACTTACAGAGGGGATGGCAATCCTCCTGGCACAAGACATCATACCCAATTTTCAGAAAAATTTCCTCATTTGGTAATGATCACCAAATCCAAGACTTGAAAGAAGCCTAAAATTTTTTGTCCTTTAACCTTAAGGATATAATTAGATATAGTGAGATTTTTCAAAATTTCATTATGAGAAAGATCTTTTCATTTCCTGGAAGGCTTGTGGTCATCTGGGGACAGGGCATATGTTGGGTGATAAGTCCTTGGTGGGGAGGCTGTGTAGAGACTGTTCTGATGGGTTTTTCTTCTTACCTATGCACAACATTCTCTCATTTCTGGACCTTCTAAAGCAAGGAATTATAGCAGACTTCAAAGGATAGAGTAAAGATGGAGTAGGAAGGGCTGTTCTCTTTTAAAAATTCTAGGCAAGGAAATACTGTACTTTACGGAATCTTGTTAAAATATGGTTAACCTAGTATTCCCCCACCGAAGTTTATCTATAATTTCTCCTGCTGCATTCTGGAGAAAGTTTATAAGTTTTAAAAAATCAGACCCTTAGGTATTTGATATTAATTATTTAGATCCCTACTTAGGAGATGGGAAAAATTAAACCGGCTTATCATTTGTTGGTCATTTTTCATGAGTCTACTTCTCAGCTTTTCTTTCTCACAGCTTTTCATTTTCATTCAAACAGGTTGCTTAGACATTGTAGCAGTCTTTTCAAGTTTGTTTTTCCTTAGGCATTTCTCTTATAGTCACCAGAGATCTCATCTAGTGATCAGTTATGCAAGTAGAGTCATTTGTGTCTGTCAAACCTTAAGAAATGTAATGAACACTCTTCTGGGCTATACCGGTTTTCATTCAAAAATTCAGCTAATCAGGGGTGCTTGACTAGCTCAGTCAGAAGAGCATGCAACTCTTGATCTCAGGATCGTGAGATTGAGCCCCATGTTGGCTGTAGAGATTGCTTAAATAAATAAAATTTTTAAAAAATAAAAATTCAACTAATCATTTGTAATATTTTAACACAGGCTGAAGTAATATGCCTATTACAAAGATTATATTTTCAACATTTGACTTTAAAAACAAAAACGGATCCTATCTTGTTTCATTTATTCTTCTACCCACTTAAGGGAGACAAACCATAAGTGACTCTTAATCTCACAAAACAAACTGAGGGTTGCCGGGGGGAGGGGGTTTGGGAGAAGGGGGTGGGATTATGGACATTGGGGAGGGTATGTGATTTGGTGAGTGCTGTGAAGTGTGTAAACCTGGTGATTCACAGACCTGTACCCCTGGGGATAAAAATATATGTTTATAAAAATAAAAAAATTAAAAAAAAAAAAAAAAAAAAACGGATCCTAGGTTGTCAAATTCCAAGATCTAATATTTGATTAAATGATTTGATTATTTGACTCCAGGGTTAAAATACAGGAACCAAAACTAGACATAATTTTAGTTCTGTCAGAGTCACTCCAACAATGACTATTGCTGCCTAAAATTTTTCCTACTTGTGAATATCTATTGCTTAGGTGACATTTAGATTTAAAAAAAAAAAAACACTACTTTTATGAGTCATGTTAAGCTTGTGCCTTGCTGTGACTCGCTATGATGTGTTTGGGTGGTACTTGAGATTAGCTAAACCATTATTTAACTTTGTTGCTTAATTTTCCCTTATGGCTGTAACTATACTTTAGAAGTTTAGAAAATTAAAGGCATGGCAGTTGCTAACTTTATCAATGCAAGTGCATAAGCCACATAATTCAGGACAAAAATACAAAATCTCTATATATATATTGTCATAGCGTTAGCTTGTAACTGTTCATAAAATTACAGCATAGTGGAAGGTGAAGGAGGTCTCAGAGGTTATCTGATCGCAGTCCCTCATTCCCTCTGACAAAAACTGACCATGGAGAGAGTCTCTGTGACTTGCCCAAAGTCACACAGCTAATTAGAATTCAGACCCTGCCATAATACCATAGTACCTCTCACAGCCTTTGGGGATGAGTGGATTCAGCTGCTAAATTTTAACTTGCATCTCTCCCCAGTGGTCCTAAATGCACTCCATAAATCCATTTCTCCGCCCCCTCCCTAATCTGCTTTTACTCCCTTCCCCCTTTCTCCCTCACTTCCCTTCACCACTCCCTACCTCCATTCCTTTTCTCTTTTGTGAAAGGAAAGGCAACTCAATATAATTGCTTTAAAGGTTACCAGAAGTACTTTTAGATACTCTGGACATTTTCAGAACCAGGACTAAGGATTACTGTTGTATCAAACTTCAATAAATTATGTACCAATTTTGAGGGGCGAAGCAGATACTCTATGCAGAGAGGAATAACATGGGGACCTCTAAAATTAGTAATATGGGCTGAAAAGTTATCATCAACTATGGTAGGTTTCATAAACTAAATCACTAAAGAGTTACCAGACAGTAAAATCTAGAATTGCTAAAATTACTACAAATGCTGCCATATCTAAGAACCTGTAAAAGACCATTACTATGTCCTGAAGAGGAAAAGAAAATCCATGTCATCCCCTCACCTATTACCCCCTTCACTTCCCAATAAAAGCAGTGTTAAAAAACCAACTGAGAGGGCTTTAACTCAATCTTGAAGTTAATTTTTAAAATATTATTATAACAAGAAAGCCCAATAAAAGGTGTTTGTGTTATATGCTTGCATGTGGGTAAATAAATGCAATCCCCATCCCTTACTGGGACAATTTGTTTTGCGCTCATTGTGTGTGTTGGCTTCCTAGGGCCTGTCAAATTACGGCACTGCCTTTGAGTGAAAAATTGCTTTAAAAATCAATAGCACTCACTGGAACACAACCAGAACTATATCGAAAAAGTAATATTTGTATGTGTACTGATTTTTCTCTCTTTAGTCAAAGAGCTGAAAGTTCTCTACTTAGTGGCAAAGAATGTAATAGCTTTGTCTATTTGAGGACATTGGGACAAGAAGCAGTTAAAGAATGAAGATTCGCAGTGAGCCTCCAGTTTGCCTGGGATAGATATACAATCATGTGTCCTGCCATCATATAATTCTCCCATTTGAAAACTCAACCCACCAAAGGCGTTTCTCTCTTTTCTCTACCCAATGTTTTTCTCTAAGAAAGCCATTTTCCAAGGCACATCTTATGTCTAAATTCTACCTTCTACTCTCTTCCTTCTTCCAAAACCCTATTTATCTGAAGGTAATCAGACTACATACATACAGAAAATGTTGAGTAGAAAGGGGCTTTGGAGACCCTCCAGCAATGCCTCACCTTAAATACAAGAATCCCCTAAAACACTCCTAGCAGATGGATAACCTCTGCTTCAGCAGGCCATTCCAATTTTAACAGTAACTTATTGCTGATATCCAGCTAAAATCTACCTCCCTTCATGGAGCTTTCTATTCTAGAGTAACATGGAACAAAAAATACATATATATGTAAATATATATACATATGCACATTATATATAATGTACAAGACATTCCAAAAACAAAAAGATAACAGCCTCCTTGTTCGAGAAGTTGACCAACCTGTTCTTTTCCTCCTCGATCAAACTGTATGAAAAACCAAGTTTTAGTTATGCTATCATTTCTTCATATCATCTTTTATTTTTCTATAAGCTGTCTTTAACTTTATCATTTTTCTGATAGTACTCTCCTCAAGTTCACTAAAAAAAAATATTCTAAGTCATAAGGTCTTTTGTCATTTACCATTGCTCTAGAGCTTTTTTTGACAACTATTTCTTTTGACAGTGTTGACCTTTGAGATTCATGCTCCAGAATATAGTGACAGTTAAGGAATTCCCCCACCCTTTTGTTTTCTGAAGGCTTCCCACCCTTTTGTGATCCAGAAAATGGCCCACTGCAAAACACCCTTCTCCCCATGATATGCTGTACACACCTTCTCATGATTCCCAGAAGATGCATGGGTGACTCCCTTGTTTACCTGTAATAAGGCCATAGTTCTTCCCCACCCTCTTTGCCTGTACCTGGTAACAAAGCCAGACACAGACCCTCCAACTGCCCCTTTTTTGTCTCATGAGTAGCTGAGATTATAACTGTTTGTCTCTTTGAAACAAGCTACACACAGAGATAAACAAATCCTGTTCGGCTAACCGACTATATTCCACAGACTGCACAACAACCCACGTTGTAAATCACCCCACCTGTAACTTGACTAGACTATAAGTCTAAGGGAAAACTATTCTCCACCAAACCACTAGGATCTTGGGAGGTAGAGTATCTACTGCAACAGCTTAAATACACTAATCTCTTTAATTGTTGATGCACTTTTGTTTCTTAAAACATTCATTTTTTCTTAACTTTAGTGAACACTGTGTTCTAGATTTATTTCTGTTGTTTCCTAGGTTTCTCTTGCCATGATGGGTCTAGTTTTTATTCCCTGTCCCCTAACATGACTGCAATTCAAGAATCAAGTCTACATTTTTCTGTAGACTCTGCAACAGAAAACATTCTAATGACTTCAACCCTAACCTCATAACCAGGTAAATGCCGAATTTATAACATAACCATCGTATTACTAATCTTTATATATCATTGAAAACATATAACAAAATTTTAATAACACATGGCCTTATATACATTAAATTCCAATTTCTGCTGCCAAATATTTCTCTATGTCCTTGGATCTACTCCTGGTTCCAAACCTATATCTCATTCTATATTGGACATCACACAATCACTATTACTACAAATATAACCAGTTTGGCCTTATCATTCCTTAAAATCTTCTCTTTATATGGACCTATTTATATCTGTTGATTGTTCTTTCTTGCAACATTTCTCTCTACTTAAGACTGTGAAATGGAAAAAAAAAAGAACAAAAACTGCATTTATACTTTTTTTGGGAAAAATGTGCCAAACTCAAAGGCAATAGAGACTAGTCATGTAACTACTGCTTGGACATGGAGCCAGTAGTAAGGAATGGAAGGGAGTACATGTGGGTAAGAGTAACACAATATTTGAAGTATACGGATAAAAGCAATAGTCAAATAGGAGGTCAACAATAAAAGTACTCAACAAGTGTTGGAGGCCAGTATAGATAGACCATGAACATGTGGGGAAGTTAACTAGCCAGCAATGGGTCCCTCTGATCATGGATCCATGAACAAGTTTCCCATTTCTAAGAGGATAAATGAGAATATGGCAGAGACTTAGTCTCAAAGGAACCAGAATACAAATGAGATGAATGAGACAGGGACTTAGGTAAAGCACACCAAGCAGAAGTCTAGTTAGTGGAACTGTTCCCAAGTAGGAGACCAGTTATTGATGTTTGGGCAAACTTGACTTGATGCTAAGCTAATTAGGTATAGTGCTCTTTAAATTTACCTAATCTAGGAATGAGAATGGCATCAATTCCAGAACCAGGCATAGAACTCAACCTGAAAGACAGATGATGTAAGTGATGTCATTAGTGAGGCCCTGGAAGGGTATATGGCAGTGTACCAGGCTGGCATTTCAGGGGGCAGTGGAGATATTAAAGTCTGAACCAATGCAGTCATCTCTCAGTGTCTTTCTGTTTCCAAGGTGGCCCTCTTGAAAGTATCTTCCCTACCACTGATAGTGGTAGCTAAAATCGTTACTTAAAGCCAGCAAATGATAATGTGAAAGGGAGAAGAGATGGTTCCTGCCCCAACAAACTATCTGACATCATGGAGTCTGAAATAGGGGACATGTCTTTCCTCCTGTTTTATTTATTTTTTATTTTTTATTTTTTAAAAAATTATTTGACAGACAGATCACAAGTAGGCAGAGAGGCAGGGAGAGAGAGAGAGAGGAAGAGGCAGGCTCCCTGCCGAGCAGAGAGCCCGATGTGAGGCTCGATCCCAGGACCCTGGGATGGTGACCTGAGCCGAAGGCAGAGGCTTTATCCACTGAGCCACCCAGGCGCCCCTTTCCTCCTGTTTTAAATAAGAATGTACTAAATCAAAAATTTTTTTGGTCATAGTCTCACTATAATTTTGTTTAAACATGTTCGATGTTTGCGCTCTGACCCATGTCCTTGCCATCACTGCTGCTTCTGGTTACAAAATTTTCAAAGAGTAGTACGGAGGCTTTTTAAAAAATATTTAAATTCAATTTAGTTAACAGAGAGTGTATTATTAGTTTCAGGTGTAGAATTTAGTGATTCATCAGTTATATATAACACCCAGTGCCAAATGCCCTCCTTAATGTCTATCACCCAGCTACCCCATCCCCTGAATTTGTTTCCTATAGTTAAAATCTCTTACAGTTTGTCTCCTTCTCTGTTTTTATCTTATTTTATTTTTCCTTTCCTTCTCCTAAGTTCATCTGTTTTGTTTCTTAAATTCCACTTATGAGTGAAATCATATGGTATTTGTCTTTCTCTGGCTGACTTATTTCACTTAGCATAACACCCTTTAGTTCCATCTATGTCACTGCCAATGGTAGGATTTCCTTCTTTTTGATGGCTGAGTAATATCTCCTTATAGATATCACATCTTTATCCATTCAAGTTTTGATGGACATCTGGGCTCTTTCCATAGTCTGGCTGTTATAGACATGGCTGCTGTTAACATTGGGAGGGGGCGTGCCCCTTCAAATCACTATTTTTGTATCTTTTGGATAAATACCTAGTAGTGCAATTGCTGGGTTGTAGGATAGCTCTATTTTCAACTTTTTGAGGAAACTATACTGTTTTCCACAGTGGCTACACAAGCTTGCATTCCCAGCAACAGTGTAGGAGGGTTCCCCTTTTTCTGCATCCTTGCCAACATCTGTTGTTTCCTGAGTTGTATATTTTCGCCATTCTGATTGGTGTGAGGTGGTACTCATCATGGTTTTGATTTGTATTTCCCTGATGCTGAGTGACACTGAACATTTTTTCATGTGGGTAGAGAGGTTTTAAACTCATCCAGGGGCCTGGGTCATCTGGTCTCATGTTGAGACGAAAAGCAAGAAAATACTAGGGATAGGAAAGATAAATTAGGAGTTAATTTTGTTTTCTAAGTTAGATTATTATGAGATCTTAGAAGGAGAATTGGTAAACTCAGGGAGATGTAGTAGTAAATTTGGGGATAAAGATAGCACAGAAAATAGTCAGAAGATGTGGGAGAAAATGAGAAAAAGATTTTTGACTGAAGTAATTAAACTATAAATTATAATATAGAAAGAAATTCTATGGATTATCAGTACTGTCCAGCCAAGGACTACCAAGAACACTTGTAGTTGAATGAAGTTGGATTTATTGACATGTTGCTCCAAGGGAGAACAAAGACAGTGGGAAGCCATGAGACATCACAGTAGGACAAGGTTAGAAGGGATTTATCTGGACTTGTGCTAGGGGGTTTGGAGCTGGATTCAAGGAAGCAGAGCTTTGGTCTGAATTGGACCCCAGGAAACAGGGGTCATTTTATGAGTGGGCATCTGGACAGATGTTTCTCCATCTTCTAGAAGGAAAGAAGGAATGAGGTGGGTATCAGCCCTCCCATTAGCCAGCTAGGGAAATATTTGGCCATTTTATGGTTTAGACAATGCCCCTAATTAGTCTGTGTTCAGACGTGATTATTGTGGTCTTGTTTTTGTCTTGAGGCATCACACAGACTCTGATATTGGCATTCTATAAAATTGGTTACTTCAACAGGAGAATATCAAGGTCTGTCTGTGAGTGCCAGGCCAGCTCCTAGTTACCAGGAGCAGCTTTCATTCTCAGAAGAAATAGGGAAGATCAAACTTGACTCTTCCAGATCTGATGTGTCGCTGTTAAAGCCCTTCCTTGTATGTGCCTCTTTCCCGCTCCAGAGTTTTCCATCTGGTAATACCCAGGGATATATGATTCCCCCGAGCATCAGAGAAAGAGAAATTACATTGATTGTCCAGAGACGCTGAAAGGTTCTACCTCAATTCAGGGCCATCAGCTGAAGACTACGCTGAAATGCTTTTACGAGCTCTTAAAGATGCTCATGGCTCCCAATGGACTAGTGGCACTGTTTTCTAATTTAAAATATTTTGATTAAATAAAATCCTTTGTGAAGAAGAAAGAGAAGTCAGATCAGGGTCTGCCACCTCAGTTGTTTTTGCACTTCACTGATAGGACAAGACAGCGAGTTTGGCTTTTCTACCCCTCTCTCTTCCCCTCCTTCCTTTAATGGCCTGTCAAAAGGAACTTCCATCCTGTGTTAGCATTAATGCCTGCTGTAAATAAAGAGGAAATGGGAGGAAAGAGGAGGAGGGAAGATAGGGGTGTGTAAGATAGAAGCTAGATTTGCAGCTCAATTGCAAGGCATCTTTCCGTGTCTAGACACCAGCTGCCTGGTAACCATGGAAACCCACTAACTTTGGCTGATGGGCTGAGGAGTAACTACTCTCAGGAGATCCGGTGGGAACATGGTGGTGGGGGTGGAGGAAGGAAGGTGGGAGTATCGGCAAAGAGCATTAGAGTAGTATCAGAGAAAGCGAGAGCAAACAAAACTCTCTCTGTGAAAGGGTGGCATTAACCTTGTTACTGGTTTTCTCATGCACATTACACACATGGTGACAAGGCACAAATCTGCCATACCCAGCAGGTGTCAGGACACAGGTTGTTAAAGATGAAAAGCTGAGCTGGAATGATTATATTCCCATCAGCCTCCTGCCAGTGCCGAAGTATTTCTTCAGTAAACGAAAGTTTTCCACAGTACACAGACACAATCAACAATTGTCTGTGGAAGTCTCGGGAGTAGGGAATTCCAATCCCCAGGACCGGCTGCCACTTTCACGAGCCCTCGGCGATGAAGATTAATCACAGCCCTTTATACCTGACGTGTCCTCCCTGTCCACGGCTCCCGTTTTCCCCCATGATGTGCAAGGTTTGGGCTGCTGTTCAAATCAAGGGTGGTCGTGAGTAAGAAATGAGGAGTTACCAATCTTGAACAAAATCATCAATCATACTAATATATTTTGTTCTTTATTCATAAACAGATTCCTATCATCAGAGGTTTCCAATCCATAGATTTTAAAGCTTTCCAGTTGCATGCTATTATCCTGGTTCCTTCCACCACCCATTCCTTCTGTATTGGGCTTTTCAGGAAGCACTACCCACACCCTCTCGTCACCTCATTTTGTTCCCAGCTCTCCCCTCTACCCACATCTCCATTCTACCTCACCACAGCCAGACAGACCCCCAGGGACCTCTGGGTTCTTTGCTCCTGCAGGACAGTCCTTTCTCACCAAAGCTCTTCACAGCAAAAGAGACTAGATTTTCTTGTCTCCTGGTGTTTTGCCTTTACTCAGGCAACCTTGCCCACCTAAGAGACTAATAGAAGACCTGAAGGTTTTATTAGAGGTATCTGGACACAAAACTGCTTTCCAGTTGTGCGAAGCTTATAGATGGTGTGAGAGTTAATCCTTGCCACTCTGATTAATCAAAACCAACAGAGATGCCTGGGTGGGGGGGAATATATATATATATATATATAGTCTGCAGATCTGTATGCAGTGGTTTCTTCCTAAAATGCTCCTGAGTGGGGAAAAAAAAAAAAAAAAAAAGCCCCAATCATTACCACATCGAGCTATAATCAACATTAGGCAAATTCAACATACTTGAAAAAGGGCTACTAAGGGGTAAATGCTGACTTAACTGTAATTTATGATAAACAGAACATTTCAATCCACTAGGGACTCTTTATTAGACATAAAAGCTTCCATGACTTTGATTGGATGATTTCACATGAGAGAAAGGCAGCTCACTCCCCAGCAAAGGTGTGTTTTTGTCAGCTATTTCCAGTCAGGGCAGAAATCCCAATGGTTCTGAATTGCTAAAATGATTCTCTGCTTTTAGAGATGTGTTTCTGTGTGGGGAGATGAAACCGATTTCAGCCCTCTGACCTGTGCTCCCTATAGGGAATGACTGTGAAGCAGTGAGACTAGGACAGGGGGCTGGTCCCCTGGTACCACTGACATAGGCCAGGTCTAGTCACTGTCCAGCTGCCACCATCTCTGGTCAACAGGAGGGACGGCATCACAAGTGAGAACTGAGCCAGCAAGGAACTCGCAGGGCCAAAGGGAGATGGGGGAACACCCATCCAGGGGGCGGAGGAGAAGTTTCTTTAGTGGCAATGAGGAGTGAACCAGCTGAATGTGAGAGTGATTTAGGGTCATCTTTGCCACCCAAGCATTGACCATTGGGATAACTCAGCTACTTTGTTTGACTAAGTAGGTATCCTCTCCCTCACCCGATGAATTGCGCATGCCTATTGAGCACTGGCTACCTGTTCTAGTTGCTGCGGATACAGCAGTGTACAAAACAGTAATGGAACAAACATTCCCCTCTCCTTGTGGAGCTTATACTGTAAATAGGTAAGTGGAACATATAGCACGTCAGGTGCCAGGACAGAGAGAGAGTTGTGGGGGGAAGGAGCATAGAGAATACCAGGATGAGGGTGGGGTGACAATATGAAAGAAGGAAATTCTCCCTGAGGAGGTGCATGTGAAGAGAAGCTGAGGAGACCTCGGGACTGGACGATACGAGCCTCTAGAGGAGGAAGATTTCCAGGCAGAAGGCAGAGGAAGTGCACACTCCCTAGCTGGGTGCACACATGATTGCTGGATATGTAGCAAGGGCATTAGTATTGCTAGAACAGAGCAAGAAAGGGAGAGTGAAAGAAGATGAAATCAGCAGGGACCTAGGGGGATGTTAATTGAGGAGGGCTTTGAGGCCATTGTCAGACTATGGCTTTTGTTGAAGCCGGGTGGGTGTTAGAAAATTGAAATGGGCTCAGGTTCCAGATGAATTTTGAAGGCAGAGCCAACAAGATTTGCTGACAGAATTAATGTCATTAAAAAAAAAATCTGGGATTATTCCAAGATACATGGCCTAAGCCTCAGGAAGAAATGGGCCTGCTACTTCCTGAAATGGAAAAACTCAAGAAGGCACAGGTTCAGGAGAAAAGGCAGGAGTTTGGTTTTCAAAATATTTAGTTTTGGGTATTTATTATATATACAAGTTGGGTTGCAGAGTAAGCAGTAGTCTGGAGCAGGGACCGAGGTCCTGGCTGCAGACGGAACATTGGGATTTATCAGATTGTAGACAATAATTATAGCCATGAACTGGGAGACATCACCAAAGGACTAGATGTGAATGGAGAAAAAGAGGTCCAAGACTGAGTGGTGGGGTACCCCAGCATTTAGAAGCCAGGAGATAATGAAGGAAGGGCCAAGGAAACTGGAAAGGAATAGACAACATGTGGGAAAAATCAGGAAGAGGTAATAGGCAGGAAGAGGGGTAACGAAAGCATTTCAAGGAGTAGAAAGTGATCAACTATCAAATGCTGTCGCAGCCCAAAGAAGATGAGGTCTTAGAATGGGCCGACTAGATTTTACCCAAGGAGAGGTCATTTGTGACTTCGGCAAAAGTTGTCTCCATGCAGGTGGGAGGGAGATGGATTGTTGTGCATTCCAGAGAGATCAAGAAGAAAATTGCAGACAGTGAGTATAGACAGCTCTGGTTAAGAACACAGACTCATGGGCTAGACAGCCTGAGTTTAAATCTGGAAACTACTACTTCCCAAGAAGTTTGTTTTTTGTTTACTGGTTGTTTTTGTTTTGTTTTGAGAGGTGGGGGGGGGGGGCGAGGGAAAGGGAGACAATCCCAAGCAGTGTTAATGCTCAGCAGCACGGAGCCTGATGCAGGGCTGGTTCCCATGACTCTGAGATCATAACCTGAGCTGAAATCAAGAGTCCTATGCTAAAACCAATTGAGCCACCCAGGTGTCCCTCCCAACAAGTTGTATAACCTTTCAGTACCTTGATTTCTCTATCTAGACTATGGGGATACAGTGCCTACCCCATAGGGTTGTTGTATCAGACATAAAATGTACGGATGATATGCTAAGTATTAACTAAAACAGTCCTTATCACTGATTTTCTCAATCCTCAATAAGATAGGGACCTATTGCTGGTTCTGGAGACTAAAATCATAAAAATTGTTTGAGCAACTATGATGAAAATTCTGCTAACCCTGATCTATGCCTAGTGCTCTATGACAGATTTGGATCGAACTCCCTCAAGGGAATGTCATATCTCATTTTCCACATAGTGTAACATTCTGGTTTAGCAAAAACAGTTTAACAAAATACACAGTGATCCAGAATATTTAATGAGTTTGAGCTTTTCCAAGCACTAATATTCTTTAACTCTGAAAGATTCCCAAAGATTTTTTTTTCTGATCCCATTAAGCTTCAGTGGTGGTTCACATAAAGTACTTAGAAATATACAACACTCAAAAGTCTTATGGCATTGATGAGTCTATGCTACAAGAACAGTTCATCTGGCATTCTGTCAGACAGACATCTTTATCAACTAACACTTCTGCATTACAATAAAAATTGACATTTGTATAATGATCCTGAAGCATTTTATGACTATGATTACTACACTTCTAATGTTGTGTATATTTTATGACGTCCCAAACCTTTCCCAAATGGAAATCCAATTATAACCCAGATGGCAATTATTAATCAAAACATTTGATTAATCAGAATGTCCCATTCCCCAATCACATTGGAGAACACAGAATTTACTGTAAATGTGGTGTTCCTTTTCTATCTTGAGGACACCGGAGTTAAATAAAATGGGAAGAATAAAAGTAATTACATAGAGGGAGTAGGAATGAGACCCTCGTGTACTGAAGCTCGCTAGCCATGTGGCCTAAATTATTTAAGTTCTCTTACTTCCGTATAAGGGACAATGATGCCGCCCAATCGAGGGTCACAGCAGACAGCCTGGAACAAGAGAAGTGTTCTCTGTATTGTTACTGACAGTACTTTTATTATTGCTGCTGCAGTTGTTCTAGGGTGAGGACCTAATAAGCAAGCGCCAGACCAAAGGCCGAGCAATTCAGAGCTATCAAATATGCATTGGATGGAAATATGCATTGGCTTCACATGTTAATTAAGGCTTGAGTTAATATTAGAAATATAGAGTCGCCATTGTCTTTGTGAGGAAGCCTCAATTAATTATAGGAGCTCAAAAAACATACAGGGTATGTGATATATTCATATGGATTTACTCCAGAAGGATGGCTTTCAGGGTGGGGCTGGGAAAAACAGTCTCTACTCCGATTTCTGGGCTGCCTGTAAGGACAGCCACAGCCACTCAAGGCTCCAGGGATGCTCACACAGCCTCCTGAATGACTGCACTCCCCTAACTGACAGGGGGACAAATGGCTGCTGTCTCACCACACATCTCTCCTTCCCATCTCCTCCACCCTCCTGCCAGCCAGCCCACTAGGCACGTGCCAGCAATGATCGCTGGGATCCTCAGCTCCATTAATAAGCCCTGCAAGGCTGATAATTGGGGATTTGTGGAGCCTGCAGTCTTTCAATAAGCCAGGTTGTTATGGAAACCAGAGGCAGACCTCCATGTCCATGCTATTGATCCTAAAAAACATAAAATAAAATAAAAGTGGAGTGTTGGAAACGATCATTACATCCACTCTTCCCATCGTTTTATTTCAGAAGTTCGCCTCCAATGTACACCCAGGAGAACTCACAACTCCTCTCTTGTGCTTTCCTGCTCAGCACTCCCCCACCCCTTTCTTAATTACAACTGGACCTGTTTTCACCTCTAGCAAAAAATCAGCTGAGCAGGGTACTACAGGAACATCAGAGTAGACACTCTGAATTTGGTTTAACACCATGGCATTAATTCTGATTATTTAAGCCAAGAAATCAGTGATGAGTATCAATGTGCTATACCCACCGGTAAAAAAACAATAATTGAACGGGCCAAAAAAAAAAAAAAAAAAAATCATGGCCTCAGAGTTTCTCACTGGCCTCTCAAGAGTTATTGTTCTGTAGCAAGAAGGCCACCACCCACAATGAGTCATGGTATTGTGTTCAATGAAAGGAGAGTCCAGCTCTCTAACTGCTCAGTAGAAGGAAATAGTTTTCTTGGGCCTGGGTGGCTCAGGTTGTGATCCCAGGGTCCTCGGATCGAGCCCTGCGTCAGGCTCTCTGCTCCGCGGGAAGCCTGCTTCCTCCTCTCTCTCTCTGCCTGCCTCTCTGCCTACTTGTGATTTCTCTCTCTCTCTCTGTCAAATAAATACAATCTTTAAAACAAAAATGAATAAATAAATAAATAATTAACTGACCACCTCCTTACAACAAAAATTCGATGACTGCTTTCGGCTCCTGGATTCAGGCATGATGCCAGAGCATACCTGACTGGGATAGCTGTGAAGAGCACTAAATGGATCCAGCCTGGAAGCTGCTGTGGGCTCAGGATCCCGGACACCGCCCCCACATTGCAGAGACCCAGACACCATTGTTTCCTGCTGAACTTCCCATCTCTGCCCAGCAGAGGGCGCCAGCGTAATTCCGTTCCCAGAATTGGGTGCAATGCTAAAATCAAGAATTACTCTCCAGGAAGAAATGACTCCAGGCGAGCCACAGAGCAGATGCAATCTGGTGCAACTTATTGTGACTGGGTCCTACTTTTACGCCGTCCTGAAACTAATTTTTATTTTTCAGTCCTTCGGAAATGATTAAACAGTCCAAGTGCTGTTCATTTAAACTGCTTTAAGAGGTAAGCTAAAATTACTTATGAGGCTTTGCAATGAATTAGTAAGTGTAGATTGTGCTTTGTATAGCTCTTGTAGAAATATCAGAGTCCTTCGTGGAGAAAAATAATATAATAAGGCACCCTCTATTCATTGGCACCATCAAGTCCTTTGGCCACTTTGAGGCTTTTTAATAAGCAGGCCCAGCAGATCCACCGTCCCCACATGGACACAAACTACTAGGGAAAGTATCCTTACCAGTACTCTGCAGTGTTCACTTCTTTCCTTTGGACGCTACTGTCCATCCTGACCTCTGAATTCCTTCTCTGCAATTACAGCCCTCAGCTTGCAAGTAGATACATTGTTTTTTACTGGTCCTGTTTTTGTTTTAAGATTTTTATTTATTTATTTGACAGATAGAGATCACAAGTAGACAGAGAGACAGGCAGAGAGAGAGAGAGAGGAGGAGGAAGCAGGCTCCCTGCTGAGCAGAGAGCCCAACGTGGGGCAATCCCAAGACCCTGGGACCACGATGACCGGAGCCTACGGCAGAGGCACAACCCATTGAGCCACCCAGGCGCCCCAGTTTCTTTTTTCTTTTAAGGCTCCCCATTTTTTCCCCCTCTCAACAGGACTGCAACTTTGGTAACAGCAGATATTCGGTTTTATACATCTATATCCCCCATTGCCTAGTGTAGTATGGAAATGATACATACTAAAAATAAAAATCAGTTAAATTACGTGAAAACTCAGTTGTTGGGCCAGCTGGGTTTCCTGTCTCTACTCTTGTACTCATTGTGTGACCATGGGCAGACCATGCAACCTGAATCCCTGAGCATGTTTCATCTTTCATTAAAACATATATCTCCTAAAGATAGTTTTGAGTACAATGGATCTTAATCTTTTTGTGTCATGGTCCCAGCTGAATGTCTGATGAAAGACAAGGACATACGAATGTCATCCATATACACACACAATATAACACGTTGCAAATGATTTCAGGGGATTAAAGGACCTTCTCAAAGCCTCCCCCCCACCATTTCACAGGTCTATGTGATATTTTAAGTTTTCTTGTAGGTCTAAGAATGTAAGACTGAAATCCAAGATGTTACAGTTTATAAGCTGGTATCTACCTAGAAAGAGTGTATTAGCAATTTCCCTTAAGGGACTCCAACAGTTTCTGTTGAATCCCTAGATCACAGTTTCCGAGGGACCAATTACATGGAGCCTAAATTAATCTTAACATCACTACCTGTGGCCTTGGCTGAATTCCAGGCTCAATCATTGTTAATAATGTAAGGACTCAGTAATCTTGCTGAGCTACATGGTAGGCCAAATAGAATAGTCTCTGACTCCCAAAAGAGGCTGCAAATCATTATGTGCCTCTCTTGCTGGCCATAAAACATGTCCTATTGGCCCATTAATTTCCTTTATAAAATCAGAAGTGTAATGCCACGGGGAAAAAAGTTTCCTGATAGCTTTAGCCGAAAGGAACCAGAAGCAACAGTCACTTTCTATTAGGCACTTACTATGTGTTCAATACAATACCATAGTGAGCACTTCACACGTGATCTATGTAATGCTGAGAACCACCAAGTTCAGTAACAAGGATATTACATTATTTCAGAGACAACAAAACTGATGTTGACCTAGTGGCATAAAGCTGGTTAGAGACCAGGTCTCTCATTCAACCACAGATGGGTCTAATTCTAACACCTGTGATCTTCCCCTTGCACTGCAAATCTCTAAGGAAGAGAGTTGGCTAAATCCAGGGCTGTCGCAATTCTCTGCCTACTGTTGCAGTATCCAGTAAGCATACTTTTTCCTTTTGTAGTACTTATATACTCTTTGAGATGCTTTATTTTGGATTGAAAAAAAAAAAAGATTCTCTTTATTTATTGGATGAAAAAAATCTTTTGCACTGTTCTACCTATGGACAGCTGACAGACAATCCTTGTTTCTGTCACCTCCAATTTGAAGATCTGCGTAAGGGATCTCCATATGGGAAGAGGGGAGCCTCGAGAACCATTTATTTCCAGTTATCAGAAGAGAGGGAAGGCAAAATGATATTCATTAAGGAGCTATACTATGCCAGTTTCTCTAAATATGTTACATTACTAAATTCTCACAACAACTGTTTGGACATCATGTTATTACCTCCATTTTAGGAATGAAGAGACAGGGGGTGGTGGTTAAAAGAATTATGACAGCCACACAGTAAGAAACCTGGGGATAAACCCAGGACCCAGTACTGTCTGTCTATGGCGTGTATTACATTAAAAAAATATTTCTGAAATATGCCTTGGAATCTATAATGAGTTTGTATGAAAAAAGCCATCCACTGAAACTTGTGGGGTAATGAAGCTCAACTCTTTTTTCCTTCTGCTGCCTGGAAGCAAGAAACACCTTGGTTTCTTGGTGGTAGAGGCTGCACTGGGGTGGGGAGACTGATGCTGTAGAGGACCCTAACAACAGTGAGCCCAGGCTGGAGGTTCGGGGGGGCAGGTTCCTCCTTGGGGACCAGCCCCCTCTGTCACTTAGATCTGCTCAGAGACAGAAAATCCATTTGCTAGGGAGCTCTTCAGGCCTGCTCTTTGTGACGTCAAGAACAGAGAGTGCTGGAGATGGAAGATACTTCCAAAACCATATCCTTTTATCAGAGGGGAAGGTAAATGTGTCCTACCCATTCCAGAGCACATGATTGATCTAAAGCTGCAGGGCCCCCGTCTCCTAGTGCTGAGCTCTGTGCCCCTCCTTTGCTGGACCCTGTCTCCCAGTCCTGCCCCACCCATGCTTCATGCTTTCCTCTCTTCCTTTTCTCTACCTATTCTTCTTTCTCTATTTCCTTTCTTATTCTTTTTGGTCCCCTGATACTTTCATTTCCGGTCCTCATCGACTTTTCGACTCCTTTTTTCCTCTCCTAGTTTCCAGCCTCTGTTCTTTTTCCCTTCTACTTCCTCTCTCCTCTTTGTTCACTGAAGGGTCCCCACCCATACCCTACCTGGTTTTTCTGGGACCCCGACTTCTTCTCATACTTCGGCCAATTTCCCTTCTGAGCCAAACCTCCAGTTGCAAAGTGTCTGGGTGCCTGGCTGATATTCAGAAAGTCATCGAATGGAGGTGCCTGATTTATAAAGCTCAACGAGTTGGGCTGTAAGCAATACAATTGGATTCTTGGCTTAAAAACCCATAACGTTTATTGTGGGTCTTCGAATTTGAAAACTACAATAATTCTGTCCTTTTCTCAAGCTGCTTATGAAGTGCAAAGTCACTGACACAGGAACACGCGGGGTGCGTGCTAGAGACATTACAAATATAGTGTGGCTAAAGAAGAGTGATGAAGGGCAGAGTGGAAAAACATTAGATCAGAGAGGTAAGCAGAATTCTGATCACACAGGGCCTTAGAGGCCATGGTAATCCTTTAGATTTCACTCTAAAGGTATACATTTGTAGCTTTGTATGAGCCATCTTCTAAATAACCCATTATACTGGGAACCCTGGGTGGCTCGGCTGGTTAAGCATCAGGCTCTTGGTTTCAGCTCACATCATGATCTTATGGGTCATGGGATGGAGCCTCACGTCTGCTCCACACTCAGTGTGGAGTGAGATTCTCTCCCTCTCCCTCGGTCCCTCTCCCTTAAAATAAATAAGTAAATCTTAAAAAAAAAAAGTTTAATTAGAAGTTATAAGAAGAAATCAAAGCCCCTCAAACCCTAAGCCTAGATTATCATGGCAAGATTGAATCTACTTTCACCCAACTGGGCTGTTTCATACTGTGATCATTCAAGTGATTTGTAATCATTCAAGTGACATTTAGGATGTTAATCTCTGCAGTAAAATAAGAACTGGCCCCATCGCCCATGGGTGTTTCCCTTTTAGGCATCCTTTTAGACAGAGGTATAAACAGTTATTATCCACCATGGCTGAGGAGTAGAAAGAAGAAAGTGGCATATTATTTTGGAATTTTTGAGACAGATTTTGGGCTTAGCTTTCTAGAAATATTTTTTTTGGTAGATATTTCAAAACTGCATGGATGGAATTCCTTAAGTGGTATCTCATCACAGAGGATGTTTTGTTTATATAATTATCCTGAAAATTGGAGTAGAACTAAAAAATATTATTGCATTATTAATCTGTTTCTTTTTCTCAAAGACCAAGAAGCTACAGATGCAGAAGTTTTATTCAGCCTTGGTTAGTAACCCTGGGTGAGTCCCCTGACTTCCATTTGTTTACAGTTTGCAATATGAGCAAATGCTTATAGATTTCAACCATTCGAACAACTCCTATTTAAATTTGAACAACTAGAATTTGAACAATTCCTATAATATATCTGGGAAGAGCGTCTGTTGATAAAATAAACAATTCAGGCTACACATAGAGTGGACACCTGAATGAAAAGGTGAATTCTGAATTATGTTCAGTGGCGTCTGAATCATGCCAACATTCAAGGACTTTTGAAATTGACTTTAAATGGGGACGCCTGGGTGGCTCAGTTGATTGAAATTGGCTTTAAATGTAGAACAATAATTTTCAGTTATTATTAGTTAGAATGTCAAAATTTTACCAAGAGCCAGAAAAAAGTTAGTGGAGGAAAAGGGGATTATGGGATAGTGGAAGACCCAGATCCTTGCTCACCTGATTCAGCAAGACAACCCAATTTCCAGAAACCACTTCTGAGGGGCTACCCCATGGGATTTCAGGGCTCTAAGGAACACAGTCAAAATTCACTGATTTAAGGTTTCAAAGCAAGTTTTTTAGAAAATAAATTTTCCTTAGATGTCTGATTTACAAAATAAATTTGGCATCCCTTCAATACTGTTTAGAATTTTTAAAAAATTAAAAAAAAAAACACCATGCTGAGAGGCTACTCAGACCAAGTCTATCTGTGTCTAAACAGTTAGACTATAATCAGGGGGGTGTTATGTTGACCTTCTAAATAATACACATAAGCTACTACTAAATCAACATGGCTGCAGGGTCCATACTCATCGTGAAAACCAGCTGCAGGACTGAGAAGGTCAGGTCTGCGCCTGACATTGGCCATTTTACTGGCCATGTGTAAAAAGACAGTAAGAGAGAGATTTCTTAATGTATTTCCCATTTACAGGGGAAGGATAGAAGCAGAGTAAAAGGAGCCCTGGGCCTCATTTCCCCCTGCCATTCTCAACCAGATAAGCTAGGTTTGGGGGTTTCGTGTACATACATTTGAAACTCATTTGAACAAACGGTACCCGGGCTACAAATTTTTTAAAACTTCTGTCCTCAATAATTCCTCACGAGTCTGATCCCACCTTCTGTGGCTTCATGGTGTCACAAAGCTCTGCCTAGGAATAAAAGCACCATGCTCCCTAAAAATTAATATGAGGAAAGGAAAGAGGCAGCGTTTCCTCTGCATTAAAGGTCAGAAAAGCCAGCATGGTCATGATTCAATCTGAACCCTGAATTCACCACTGGAAAGATAAAAAGTCTTTCAACTAATTAAAAAGATGCCGCTGAGATCACACTTTTGAGAGCAATAAATATATCAATTCCTTCTGTAGCAACTATTTTCCTAGTTGTAGAGCAGGTATGATTCTGAACTTCACCCTTTTCCTTAACCTTTGGTAAGTGTACAGTGCATAACAGAAATCAACGCAAATGTTAAAACTAGTTCTCAAGGCATATGTTACACACACACACACACACACACACACACACACACAAGTTTGTGAGTGCTATAGATAGTTATTTATGTGCTTCTACACCAACACACTGGGAGCTGATGACTACTGCTCCAGTATTTTAGTCACAAAAAGTAAAGTATATTAACTTCTAAAATATATTCATTTGGGATATGATGAAACTGGCTCCCGCTGGCTACTGAAAGTGAGCTGTTAGCATCACTTCCCATCTGTGTGTTCAGTGACAACACATTGGTAGCCTGAAATCAGCTACGATGGGAGTATTTATACCACTGAAATTGGCAAATACTACAAATCAGGGCTTTTTCAATTTGGGTTTTTGTTTTGTTTTGGAGAGCCAGTTTACTAGTACATCACTGCAGATATCTGATAAAGCCATCAATCATGATCATTTATGGTTTGGTTTGTTTGCTTGTTTGTTTGTTACACTGTAACCATATCCATGTGCAATCATCAGGAAACTCGGGGCAAATGGCCAGACAATGACTACAATGAAGATAGGGAGAGAGTGGGAAAGAGAAACATTATTCTATAATACCTGAAAATGTGATAAATGTTCCTTCTAACTCATCTTTCAAACTAATCCTCTGGTGGAGACTTCTGATGTGAGGCAGCCGGAGTTCCCAGATTAATAGGAACATGAAAAACTATTCATTTATTGTGTGATACTCTTGCAAAAGCCTGCTCTATCAGAATGTTAGGAAAGGAGAGAAGGGTTTCAGCTCATAGAAGTTCAAGAGCAATATGCAATTTAACAACTGCACCCACCTTGTATCCAGGCCACACTCAATGTAGCACAAAAACAGTGTTACATCTTAAAGATCTACCCTTCTGCTGGGCTGAGAAACATCCATAAATAGCTAATCAGAGAGTGGCAAGATTTTGCTTCATTTTTACCCTCTGCTTTTCCTTAAAAACTGGCAAGAAAGAGGAAACTGACCTGTGTTTTTCAAGGGAAGACAGGTTCTTTCCACCTAACCTAGTTAAACTTTCCACGTGAAAGGAGAAAGGAGGGAAACAAACATCTTCCCCCTGCTGCTTTTCTTTCTAGAATGATCTGATTACACTGGTGGGAAAATGCTGCAAATACATGGCTGAACTCCGTGCTTGCTCAGCCCTTTTGACTGGACGAGAGACAGTTTCATAGAGTAGTGCCCTGTCTTTCTTTTTTACCGAATCCGTGAGAGTTTATATGTGGGAAGAAATCTGTTCAACCTTCCACTCCAACGTTCCTTATGGTCTGTTGCCTGAACGGCTCCCAAGCCGTACACAAATTATGTTTATACTGCTGTGGGAAAGGAGACTAGGTAATAAGAGCGGGAAAGCCTGTTTTCTGGTCTCTGTCCCAACACTGTGGGCTTGGGAACATATTAACAATTCATCCTATAGTGGGGCACAGCAGGTTCAGGAGACTCTTAACACCCTGTGAAGATTACTTAAACATGTCAGATGAGGAAAAGGAGCCAAGGAACCTGGCAGATCATTCCTTCTCCGGGTGTACCTGTCACACACTGGCACGAGCCTCACACAGGTCACTCATGGGGCTGGAACGAAATTAATCACCTGCTTTCAGAAGGAAGCAGCTTCGGTTTCCTCTAGTTTTCAATATGTTTCTGAACATGAGGCAAAATGCTCACTCTGGTCTCCGAATGGCTTGAAATCTAGCTACCTCAGGGATGACGTATGCCTCTGAATAACAGCAAAATTTCCAGCAAGCTCTATATTCAGCCTCCAAAACAGGAGAAAGGTTGACAGAAGCACAGCTTCCTGGTTAAGCACTTAAGAATCTACCTAGAGGTTGGCATGTGACACAAACAGGAATTGTCGAGCTGTTTTAGAAATAGTGGTGATCCTGAGAGCCTCTGTCCGACATTTTGATTCCACAAAAGGGTAAGCTCACTCCCAGAGAATGCAAGGAAGTTGCTACCCCAAACATTCAGGTTAGAATCCAGTCTCTTAGGTCAGTTTAGGGGTTTTTCTATTATAATACCATTTTTCACTTATTCTTAATTCATTCATCAAATACTTACTGGCTGCCTCCTATTTCCCATTGTTATAGGTGCCAGGGACTCGACAATAAACAGAACATATAATGGAACTCTGTTCCATGGAGAACAAAGAGTTCCATGAAGATGAACTATGGATTCATCTTCAATAGCTGCTGCTGAATTAGGACTTGAGTTATTTGTATTTTTGTGTTAGTTCAAATGAAAGGTAGTTTCTCAAGTATTGGGTTGTTTTTTCTTTCTTTTTTTTTTTTTAGTAGATACATCTTGTCCTTCAAGACTCAGCAGAGGTGACCTCTGCCCCAGGAAGTCTGCCTGGGCTCTTTTCCCCTATTTAGCCCACACAGAAGTCTCATTTCCACACACTATAAATTTCATCATAGATAGCCTCTGTCCTGACTCCTGGCTCCCCCAACTCACTGTACACTCACAGACACATTCCAGGGACACCCCCACCAGCAGAAGCAGGGCAGGGGTGCTCTCCACACAGATCCTCTGAGAGACTCACAGGCTTTTCCAGAGCCATCTGCCCCCTCCCCCTACTCTTGGCTTCTTGATGGCCTTAAGAGTGGAAAAACATGTAGTTCATTGTTCTTCCAGATTTTCTCTGACAGCCTGAACTCATGGGCAGTGCTTTCCCTATATGTCAGATCTGTGTATGTGTGTGTGTGTGTGTGTGTGTGTGTGTGTACATACGTGCTAGTGAGTTGGCAGAAGAGTAGGCTACAAGCATAGATACATGCCTGTATATAGATATGCTTAAACATGTCTAAATTACATTTTTCACCTCTTCATATCCCAAAGAGAAGATTCTTGCAAAGCTATATAAATGTTCATCTCTACTCTACCTGAGAAATACACACATTCACCATGCATCAGCAAGAAGGGACTATTTTAGGGGAATGCCTTCTGGTTTCTATTACAAAATCCAGAAGTTTCTACTAACTAGTACTGAAAAAAAATGTAAAAACAAAACAAAACAAAACAAAAAAAACCCTAGCCTCAGGACTTACTTGACTACATATATGCCTTCAGGGAAGAACATGATTTATAAGAAAAAGCAACTAGCCTTCCCAGGGTACTTTTTTCCCCTTGAAGATACCTTAAAGATGGTATTCTATTCCAAACAGAATAGTATGAGATGATCCAACTGAAATCTTTTATCTTTTACATTCCCTTAATTTGTGAATTTGAATATTGAAAATATGCATAAGAATTACTAAGTACTTACAACTAGCCTGTTCCTCACCTGCACCAGCTCTTCTTGGAATGTTTGAGAGCCCAAATCCAGCCACTTAGGTCTGTTAGCTAATTTCACTCATGGTCTAAGATTCAATTTCTGTGGCTGTAGAATGAATAAAAGAATTGAAGGGACACTGTATTGAGCCTATCCATGTAATTCTTATGCTTTAGTGACACTGTCCTGACAAAATTTTTTAAAATGCTTATCAACGACAATTGTCTGTCAGATATGCAGCCATTGCTCTACACAGGAATCCAAGGCTCTGTGCACTCTTGGAGCTGCTATAATTGTTTTAATAAATAAGACGGGTATAAAAATAAAAAGTGAATTAAGTCTAAGATGACAGTGAAACTATTAACAGCAAATTATGGCCACTGTAGCTATAGCTTTCCATCTCAGAGACAGGGTCAGGAGAGATAAAAACGAGACTCTAACAATATCAGAAAACATTATTGTCATCTCCTCATTTTCAATCTCAAGTATAAGGTGGATTAGAAAATTTCATTGAGTTGGTTTATTTTATTTGTTTGTTTGTTTGTTTGTTTGTTTACTGCAGTCTCCTGGGATTCCAGTGTAACCATAAACTTTCTTAAAGCTGACTCTTCCTGGATTCTTTGTCCCTCTATTTAGACTTATTATCTGCCCTGTCCCCTAAACCCACTTTCTAATAGTTTAGAAAATAAAAGACTGCAGGAAAGCAAGGAGGATTGAATAAGAGGCCATGTGGCCACACTTGAAAGATACTTCGTCAGTCTATCCCTGCATACCTGCCTTTTGGAACTAGAAGGTGGAGTGGACCTAGTTGAACACACTTACTTTGCAGGTGTGGACCCAAGCCCAGAGGTGGAAGGGCTGGCCTGGAATCACAGCAGAACCTGAACGAGGACCCAGCTCTCTTGACTATAGGTAGTGTTCAGTCTATTTATGCTGAAAATACAGAGCCCTTGCACCAAATACTGCCCGTAAGATATTGGATCTATTAAAAACATGGATTTTATTCATCATCTTCATGAAAACAACTTATGGGCCATTCTTTTAAATAAGCCCAGAAATAAATTATTTGCTTAGGGAGCCAAGCTTTATTACTGTGAGATCGATAACTGGCAAAAGCTGTTTTGAAAAGGCAGAGATTCAGATTTTCTTGCTTATAGGAATTGGTCTGAGGTTCAGCACCTGATTCAGTCATTGTGTTATGACACAAAGTTCACACATGACTAAGAGGGTTGGCAAAATGGACACATCCTCTCACACCCCTCCCTCCTCTTTCTGCATGCTGTAAACCATATCATCTTGGGAGACCTTCAAGGGCTCAGGTTTTGTAGCTTGAAGTAGCACCCTTGGTTTCCTTATTCCCCTCCTTTTATGTCTGGTTATAGAAAGCTTTCCATTCTTTATTTAATGAAGCTATGACTGTGAGAAGAAAATAAGAGTAATGACCACTCAGTGCTTTCTAGTCCATTAAACTGAGTGCTCTTCTCTCTCTCCATGCTTAGGCAAATGGACTGTGTAACCCTTGCTGCTCTCAGTTCTGTCTCCTCCTCCTCCTCTTTTTAATCCTTCTGGGATCTTGTGTGCATGTGTATGTGTGTAGAGAAAATATGTTTTATGAACATATACTAGCATCTGAAAGTAATCTGTATTTTAAGAAATACTCTTTCATTTTCAATTCCACATATAACTCTACAGTTTAAAATTAGCAGAGCTACTTACATGCCTCTCTGATTATTAGCTTCCTTTGAGGGGATAGTAATTATTTAATATGAGCTATGAAAGAATAGATGAAAGTTTTCAAAATGTGAGTTTCTGGACTCTAAAACATCTCTTCTTATCTTTTGTCAGCTTACATTTTTTAAAATTAAAAGCAAGAGTGATTGCTCTCCAACCTGCTCTCTCTACTAAGTTCTTCATATTATTTTAGTCACAAGTAGAAAGATACTGGGGTCCTTTAGAAATGTACTTGCCAGGACGCCTGGGTGGCTCAGTTGGTTAAGCGGCTGCCTTCGGCTCAGGTCATGATCCCAGCGTACTGAGATCAAGTCCCACATCGGGCTCCTTGCTCGGCACGGAGCCTGCTTCTCCCTCTGTCTCTAGCCTGCCACTCTGTCTACCTGTGCTTGAGCTCTGTATCTCTCTCTCTCTCTAACAAATAAATAAAATCTTAAAAAAAAAAAAAAAAAAGAAATGTACTTGCCAGGGCACCTGGGTGTCTCAGTGGGTTAAAGCCTTTGCCTTTGGCTCAGATCATGATCCTAGGGTCCTGCATTGGGCTTTCTGCTCAGCAGGGAGCCTTCTCCCCCACCCCCCACCCCACCTCTCTGCCTACCTGTGATCTCTGTCAAATAAACAAATAAAATCTTTTAAAAAATGTACTTGCCAAAAAGGAAATAAAAGATGTAAACAGAATTTTAACATACTAATTTTGACAAGACAAATTCAGCGTAGAGATAACCTAGAACACATGAAATTACTTTCATCTGAGATCTGAAAATTTCACTTTCTTTTTTTTTAAATTTTTTTTTTATTTTTTTTTAAAGATTTTATTTATTTATTTATTTGACAGACAGAGATCACAAGTAGGCAGAGAGGCAGGCAGAGAGAGAGAGAGAGGGAGGGAAGCAGGCTTCCTGCGGAGCAGGGAACCCGATGCGGGGCTCGATCCCAGGACCCTGAGATCATGACCCGAGCCGAAGGCAGCAGCCCAAACCACTGAGCCACCCAGGCGCCCCTGAAAATTTCACTTTCTAATGTTCAGCTCTCCCAACATATTCAATGGAGTCAGTAGTACTTCTGTTAAGAACAACCAATTTCAACTGATGAGAGGCTAATGAGAGTAGTACTTAATAATTTTCAAACTAGGAACCCCAAACTCAGAACTAGTTTAATATTCTGAATAATTTTGGGGTGATGGAGCTATGAGGAAATTATGGCCAGGAGTATGGGTAATTACTAGTTACTCATCTGTAAAAGTGATCACTCATGATTCCTGGACAAGAGCCTAGAGGATCCAATTATACAAATGAAAGGGACGTTCTTAGATTAAGACACAATGTTGGGGTTCTTGGATCTCCTCCTTGTCTTTGTTTGTTTGTTTGTTTTTTGGAATAGTACTTGTAGTGGTCTCAGGGTTCAATGTAAGGCTGAGCTCCTGGTTCAGCTACTTGCTAGCTGTTGAAAGTGATTAGGTACTACAATCTCTCTGAACCTCGGACTTCTCTTCTGTCAAAGTACTTATACCACAGAGTGCTCTTGATGACTAAATAGGGGTAACCCCCATGTCGCAGTCAGCACAGGGTCAGACACTTGAAAAATGCTCCTTAAGTGCTAGCTGTTATAAAAACCATGCATTTTAAATCTTGAAAAAACCTTAAAAGCCAACTCTCCCTGCCCCTTCTCTTAAAACTGGAACCTAGAGAGAAGCAATGACTTGCTTAAAATTCACAGCTGGTTAGCAGAAATATTGAGGTAGAACCCTAGTCTCCTTATTCTAGCCCAGTGTTCTTTCCTCTGCATCATCTTACTGGGCACACAGGACACAGAACAGCCCAGAAAGTTCTGGTTGGTGCTGTCCAACAATAATCAAAAAATGTCACAACTGCTAAGAAAAAGAGAAAAATGCAGGAATTGATAAAACTGCACCTTAAAAGAGATGTAAAGAGCTGCAAGGCTAGGGCGTCTGATTGGCTCAGTAGGTTAGGCCTCTGCCTTTGGCTCAGGTCATGATCTCTGGGTCCTGGGATCGAGGCCCGCACTGGGCTCTCTGCTCAGCAGGGACCCCACTTCCCCCTCTCTCTCTGTCTGCCTCTCTGCCTACTTGTGATATCTCTCTCTCTGTGTCAAATAAGTAAATAAAATAAAAAGAAAGAAAAAAAAAAAAGAACTGCAAGGCTAAAATTAAGGTGACGATATAGAGTCCTATCAGTCTGACCCCTGGTTCATCACTGGCTGTCTTTGGGCAGAATAGGCATTACTTTGCCCCTATTCTGAGAATATAAAAGCAGAAAAGAAAATATTTTCAAGTGCCATTGGATCATTGTCAAGAAAACGCAATAAAAATGATTACTCGGGTAATATAAAAATGCTCCATAAAAACTTAATAATCAACAGTTTTAAGCAGCATGCCACTGGGTATCTGACAGGGTGCCCATGTTTTATAGACAACATTTATGGACTTGTACAACCCAAATTTTTACTCTTTATGAGTTGTGTATAAATTTGGAAAATGGTTGAAATCACATTTCAAATCAAAACTGCTTATGATCATTAGAGACTATGGACTCTGAAAAACAATCTGAGGGTTTTGAAGGGGCAGGGGGTGGGAGGTTGGGGGAACCAGGTGGTGGGTATTGGAGAGGGCATGGATTGCATAGAGCACTGGGTGTGGTGCAAAAACAATGAATACTGCTGAAAATAAATTAAAAAATTTAAAAAAAAAACCTGCTTATGAGGCATCCTGACATATAAGTGTAAATATCCTTGGGAAATCTCACAGTGCTTGGTGGAAGAGGACCTGTCCTTTGGAGAGCTAAACATGTTACGGATGGTTACCCTGGGCTGTAAGGAAACTTAGTTTGGAGGAACAGAAAGAACTGCCCCCAAATACAGAAACATGGCCTGGACACAAGTATGATTCCAGAATCTATAAGTTTTGCATCCATTCTTTTGGCTAACAATTTGGCAATAAAGACACATTATATAGAAACGTTTTTTAGCATGCTTCAAATTGCATAAAGCACTGTCTCACTCACATTTTGTCCCATGGTGCCTTGGCATACAGAAGTAGTCCTTACCTTCTTCTTCTTTTTTTTTTTTTTAATTTATTTGTTTTATTGAGAGAGAGAGCAAATGGGAGAGAAAGAGAGCATGAGAGGGAAGTGGTCAGAGGGAGAAGCAGATTCCCCGCCAAGCAGGGAGCCCGATGCAGGACTCGATCCCAGGACTCCAGGATCATGACCCGAGTCGAAGGCAGTCACTTAACCAACTGAGCCACCCAGGCGCCCCAGTCCTTACCTTCTTGAAGAATTTAATTTAGTTGAGATTATTATTATGATTGTTTTCAACACCATTCCCTAAATTTCACCCCACACCCACTACTAGATCGAGACTCCTTAAGATCAGTAGCCATACCTTACTCATCTCTGTGATCTTAAAGCCTAGCACAGTAGAAAGTTAATATAAATGGAAGGAAAAAAACAAAAGAGGAAGGAAGGGGGAGAGGGAAGGAGGTAGGAAGCAGAAAATGGAAAAGGAAAAGAGGTGTGACAATGACAAAACTCCCCTGTTTCAACACAGGAAAAGATGCTCAGCATCACTCGTCATCAGGGAAATACAAATCAAAACCTTGATGAGATACCTTACACCTGTCAGAATGGCTAAAATTAACACAGAAAGCAACAGATGTTGATAAGGATACAGAGAAAGGGGAACCCTCTTACACTGTTAGTGGGAATGCAAACTGGTGCCACCACTCTGGAAAACAGTATGGACGATCCTCAAAAAGTTAAAAATAGAACTATCCTGCCATCCAGCAATTGTACTACTAGGTATTTACCCAAAGGATACAAAAATAAATATTTGAAGGAGTACATGCACCCTGAGGTTTATAGCACCATTATCAACAACAGCCAAACTATGGAAAGAGGCCAGATGTCCATCGACTGAAGAATAGATTAAGAGGAGGTGGTATGTATATATAACAGAATATTACTCAGCCATCAAGAAGAATGAAATCTTTCCATTTGCAATGACATGGATAGAATTAGATGGTATTATGTTAAGTGAAATAAATCAGTCAGAGAAAGACAAATACCATAGGATTTCCCTCAGATGTGGAATTTAAGAAACAAAACAGATGGCCATATGGGAAGGGAAAGAGAGAGAGAGAGAGAGAAATAAGCCATAAGAGACTCTTAACCATAGAGAACAAACTGAGGTAGGTGGGGGATGGGCTAAATGGGTGATGGAGGTTAAGGAGGGCACTTACTGCGATGAGCACTGGGTGTTATATGTAAGTAATGAATTGTTAAATTCTACTCCTGAAACCAATATTATACTGTACGTTAACTACCTAGAATTTAAATAAAATTTTGAAGGGAAAAAAAATAACTCTCATGTTTTGAAGGTCATTACTGGTGACTCCAGTTAGAAAGAAGTAATGAGACCATGGAAATAAAATGCAGCCAAGTTCAACATACAGAAAACCTAGAGTAATGCAGAGTTACACCTCCCACGAGTATTAGTCAAGTACCCTGTGGCAACCACCTCTTCAACCTCTCTGATTTCTAGCCACCTGGCTGTATTACTTTGGTAGTACTTTATCACTGAGTATGGCTACAGCCGAAATTTTGGAGTCTTCTACTGGGGGAAGTCAATATAACATCCTGGAGAAGAGACACAGAATTCCTTCACTGAGAGTCCAATGAGGAGAGCGACACTATCCAGCAAGAGACACCAAGGACATGGACATGATCACCGAAGTTGGTTTGAAAGTTCTCTCCTCATGGCTAAAGGGGAGCACTGTCCTAGATATGCCTCAACACTCCTCCTCCTATATAGGAATTGTCATCAGAAATACACTGAAATCTTTTGGTCATAGGCATACCGAAAGATAGGCAGGTAGAGAGGCTAACCAGAGAGAGAGGGATATAGCTGGGGCTTTTAAAAAACAAAAGGAAAGAAAAAACAAACCAGCTCCAAAGGTTCATGTAAATGGCATCTACGTGTAATAAAGCCATAAATAGTAAAGGAAGTAAAATAACATATTTATAATTTACAAAGCATTGCCATTTGTATTAAAGCAGTGATCAGATTTGGTCCAAATTTTTTTTACCCTCCTGCTGACAGAAATTATTGTCCTGAATTCTCTCTAGTGACTTGTTTTGCCCCAAACCTTGTTTCACATTCTCTGCTTGTCTCTCTATACATATCCAGGTACCCACAGAATCCTACAGCAACCCAGGTTAGACATCCACTTCCAGACAGTGTAGCTCAATTGGAAATACTGTTATTTTAACTTGGATTAGAATGAAATCCAATGGTAGATAGAAGAAAATGTGGCACAGGGCTCCTGGGAATTTGGGCCTGTTATGCTGTGATAGATCTCCCTGTCACTTCCAGCTTCTGTGATTCCTGAGACTCACCACATCTGGGTAATTTGTGCTTGTCACATACAGCAGGCAAGACTAATAGACACATCAGTCCAGAAAGAAGCTACAGACAGCATTTCAGAATCTAACCAAGAAGACAATACCTAGCCAAACTCAGAAACAATGTAAAACAAATCCTCCTTCGTAATTACCTTCAAGCTGAACTTCACCTACACTTTCAATTACTTTTCAATGAACATATTAAAAATTAGACTAATTGAGACATTTTTTCAGTTGGTATCTGTACAACTTAGAACAGAACACAATCTCTGTTTGCTTTCCAAAACCAAATGCTTTGTTTGATCAAATAAATGAATGAGTAAGCAAGGTTGCAGGAAGAATGAGAGTAAACAAATCATTACCTATAAGTGAAATCTAGTCAATTTCATTCATTCATTCATCATATGACATTTAATAAGCATGTACTACATAAAATAATTCATTAATTCATTCGGAATTACCATATTTTGCAAAATAGCAAAACTGAATTTCCTTAAAAATATATTTTAGACTTCTCATTGATTCAAGTTCTCCTTCTTTCTATTAATCCAAATCATGAGCACATACCTAAAATCGCATTGTCTTTGTTTATTCTCATAACTTTAGAAATTCCAATTAAAAAATATAACTCCAACCATTCAAATATTTTGTTTTTAAAATCATGATTAATTTCTAAATGTATGAGAACGTAATTTCCAGCCATCATATCTGAGATTATAACCTTAAGCCTAAAGACAAGCAGTTAACTCTCTTAATTACAGGGAACAAACTGATGGATACCAGAGGAGAGGTGGATGGAGGGATGTGTGAGATAGGTGATGGGGATTAAGGAGCACATTTGTTGTGTTGAGCACCAGGTGAGGTATGGAAGTATTGAAATCACTTATATTGTATACCTGAAACTAATATGACACTGAATGTTAACTAACTAGAATTAAAAAAAAAAAAAATTAAAAAACCAAATCAAAACAAGAACAAAAAAGTAGTTAACAGGGTTGGTTTTGCTCAGAAAATTAAAACCAACACCCCATTCTCTATCACCTGCCTTACCTTTTCTAGGGAAACACTCCCATCTTTTTAACCACAAATTCCAGCCCCTGGGGCAGGTATGTAGTTAGAATAATGATTTAGAATGAGTCACTGGTAGAAAGAGGTGTGTGATTTGTTTGGAGCTAGAGAATGTTAATAACAATAGCAATGAATATAGTCTGGCTTCTTACTCACAGAATTTGAGGGTAAGATGAAAGACGCAGACTTGAAATATACCTAAAATAATCACCTGTCAGTTGTAATATCTAAGTTAGTATCTGACATGCATATCACGGCAAATGTCCAATGATTACTTTTTCAGTATAATGGTCAGATGCCAAACATTTCCCCATGTAGTAGGTCCTTTCTCAAGGGCACAATGTGGTCCAGTCCAAATATAGGTCCTTGGACAGGTTATGGGTTAAATTCACAAAGTTCGAAAGGAGTGAACCCAAACTTTCAAACATGCAAAGAAGCAACTTTATCTTTAAAGTCTTTGAGGCCGATAGGTATTCATGGGTCATATTAGACTAGAGAACAGTTTTGGAGACTGTTGGCCTCCTTCCCTACAGTTGGATGGTTAGGGTGAGGGATGGGTCTAGTCTCCGGAGGTGACGTTCTATTAAATCGATCTCGCTCAGGGGATGCTCTATTCTAATTTGGCACAGGCTCTTTGGGCCATAATAGTGAAATCACTCCAGCTTTCAAGTTAAAGCTCCAAACCGAAGAGAATCCAGTTCATTTTTGTAATCATAGTCAACCCTCAATTATTTATGCATTTGGTATAAAGTAGTATCTTCAGTAGTAAAATGATAATTTATGTTTGACTTCACAGCATGTTCTATATTTGGGGTTTTTCTTTTGTTTTTGGCAACATCAACAGACTTATTTTCCTAATTAGTTTGACCCTGATTGAATGTTACAATTAACATTCTCTGAGCGTACCCACACATACCCATACTACTCACCAATTGATGGTGGGGAGAATGCCCAGAAACATACTGAGGGATAGGCAAAGGTGGTCTGAGATTATGTTTTTGCTGCCAGCAATTCACAAATAGATCATCTGGATCAATAGGGACTTGGCTGTACTTTTAACCAGGCACTTCCAAGAGCCAAATAATCATATTAGCTAATTCCCATCTATAAAAATATATGTAGCCTCTGTAATTACTTATTAAACTAAGTGCATCCAGCACACTGAATACTTTTCTTTTTTTTTTTTCTCCAACAGGACTACCTAGTTTTACTGTTTATGCTGATTCAGCTAACAAGATAATTGCCAGATCTCTCCAGTAGCCGCTCCGCAGATCTGCCCGAGTTCTCTCTCAGGCTTGGAGGTACTGGGGAATGTAAGGGGCCAGAGTCAGCCCTCTGCCTTGTCACTCTGGGGAATTAAATGCAGCTTCCCTGGATTACCTGAAAAGCTTTCTAGACTTTTTCCCTCCCCACCTCCCATGTCCCTGTGGCCCACCCACCCATGGCTCGGGCCCTGGCAGCGGCTCACCTATCTTCTCCTCGGCTTGGCTGCTCTCCACAGAATCCGTAGGAGGCTGGGCTGTTGCCTTGGCAGCAGCATCCTCTGCAGCAGGGGTGGTGGCAGCAGCAGCAGCAGTGACAGCAGCAGGCACATCGGCTTGTTTAGGCTCCTCCTTGGCTGGGGCGTCTTCGGCCTTGGAGGACGGCGAGTTGTCAGTGGAAGCTTTAGTGGCACTTTCTGTCTCAGCAGAGCCGGCCTTCTCCTCTGAGGGGGCAGGCGCCTGGGGGGCTGCCTGCTCTATGGCAGCATCAGGGGCGCCCTCCCCCTTCTTCTCCTCCGAAGGAGTTTCGCCTGCCTTGCCAGATTCCTCAGGCTTGGGGCCAGAGGCAGGGACCGCGTCAGTGGGAGTGGGGCCTTCTCCCTCCTTCTTCTCCACGCCATCGGCCACGGGGGCTTCCTCCTTCTCATTCGCTTCCGCCTCAGCAGCTTGGGCATCCCCCTTCTTCTCTCCTTTGAGCTTTTTCCTTGTTATGTGTCCACGGAAGCTAGCCTGAATTTTGGTCGCGGCCTTATGGGCTTTATCTTCAGGTTTGATGCCATCTTGTTCGATCTTTTGGTCCTCATCGTTTTTTTCAACCTTTGTGGAGAAGGGGGAGGGGTTAAAAAAAAACAAAACACAGAAGAAGAGGTGAAGTGATGTTCTGTTCCTTCAGATCACAGCACTCAACGAATATTCATTAAGTGATTTCTTTTGTGTCGGGCTCCATATTTGAAGTTACGGGATCAACAGTACCCTGGATGCGAATCAAGTCTTTCCTCTCTCCTTGATGGGGAAATTGAGGAGAGCACAGATTATCTTATGGGAAAACTAATGTCCTTTTGGACTTTCAGAATCACGGGCGTTATTTTGTATGGATTTCTTGGCCCAGCTCGATGTTGCTCCATTACCAAACTTAAGCCAGCCTTTTATTTTGGGGATGTAACTTGATCACTCAAATTACATTCATCCTAGGTTTTAATCAAAGAGCTCCAAAAGATATTGTGTTTCAGAGTTCCTGAAAGAGAACTTGTGAAAAACCACATGATGGTTTAGAAATTATCGTGGGAAAGTCTATTGGTTTCCCCAAGATTTCAAATCTGGTCAGGAAATCAACAGATGGAGGCACAGAGTATGATAAATAAAGGTTTAGACAACAGATCCATCAGGGTTTAGTGCAAGATGCAAATGAGTTTCAGGGCTTGGAGGGCTTTGTTCAGAATGTGACCACTCAGAATGCTGGTCACAAAATGATGCCTAGTTTCACCTGTGTGTGTTCTAACATCAATAATCAACATAGAGACCTTCAAAATTTGAATGCATAACATGGCCATTATTTTTGAGTTAAAAAAAAACAACAGAATAGAAAACACTGTTTCCACATTTGAAAGAGTAGCATATATTCACTGAATCACAATTTCTTATTCCCAAAGCAATTTAAACCCAAAATTAGTTTTATATTACCATTAAGGGAGTCATCCTGATACTGAAGGCAAGAGACTAGAATCCAGGTTTGTTTGTTTGTTTGTTTTTTACCATTTGTTGTAACATTTATAGAATAATATGTGCTGTAAATAATTTTTTTCCATAAGGAAATTAAATGAGAAGATAGGGAGAAAAGGTATAGTCACGGAAAGAAATGTATAAGGAAGTACATGAAATTCTATATAACTACATTGCTCACCATGGTGCCCTAATGTGGTTACTTATAGTCTCCATTCACTTCTTCCTTTAACTTTGGAACTTTTAACCTTTGTACACTTGTGTGAGCACTGTTCTAGACAATGAGGAAATATAGTGGTGAACAATGCAGCAAATTTTCTTCAAAAGAATAATAATAGAAGAGTACTTATCATGTAACAAGTCCTGTGTTTGGCCCCAGTTTTGGCTTTGGCTTGATCTTGGCCTTTACTCTAGTTTAGGAGGTAAACCACAGCAGGCCAATGCAAGGGTATATTTTCTATCTGTCATACCCGCTCTGCCCCAGTGACCAAGATCCTGTGAATCATGACGTGCGTCTGTCTGACATCCTTCGCACAGGCATGTGGGCCCGTTGCTATGTAGGTTCATCAACATGTTAGTGGATACACAAAGGTATTGAAAATTGGCCACACATGAGAGTAAAAGCAGGACTGACAATTTTCCAGTAAAATTTAAGACAAGTTTCTCTTCGTCCTCCATTAACAGTACTTGAACCTGTACATAGTATGAAGGAGTTCATGAAAAGCATTTCGGAGAGGCCCATTCCTCTCCCTTCTCGTGGGACCATGCTGCGACACTGTTAGGTTCTCTGATGCGCTACTACCTTCCCTCCATCCTGCTGCTTTTGATAACTCCTACTGGGAGGCACACAGCATAATCTGGGGCACAGGAGCAGCTGTCCCTGCCAGGAACTCTCAGCTCAGAGATGGAAGCATAACCCTGTTAAATTAACAGTTGTGAATAGAGCATAGAGCCAAGATGTTGTTAATTTATTTTACTCTATCTTGAGTTTTCTGAATGAGGCACAGTCTTATATGATAGGACATCTGCACTTGGGCATTGATGCCAAGTGGCTCTTTAATACAAATACTGCTCCTTGGAGAGTAGACAAACCAAGTATTTCAGAGTGGGCAGGTGTGCATAAAAAAAGCTACAATTTTACGGTCCCTTTTTTTCTTTAAGAAACACAAAGCAAAGGGGATGAAACTTTTAAAAAGCTGGAAACATAAAAAGAAGGAAGCTGACTCTGCATGCTATAATGAAGGAAACTTCACATGGATAAAGCACGAGCTCCTCTTGATTCTTCCCCCGACTGGCCCACTCTCCTTCTCTCTCTTTTTCTCTTTTAATTGTTCAGATTATCTCCCACTTTAACTTTCCAAATGATCAGGGCTGGAGGTTTGTACATAGCATCTATGTTAAAATATCTATTTAGAAGAACTCAGACTATGGTTGGGTGCCAAGATCGTGGGATGACCTTCACTGGAACAATTCAAGAGCATAAGGAACACAAGAGAAGAAGGGATAGGTAGGAAGGGAGAGAATCAGGGAAGAACAAAGTTAGGGGAGATGTGAAGGCAAATCTTGTAAGAGCTGGGCGGCCAAATAGACAGGTAGAACCAAAGAGGTGCTGAAGATATTCCGTAGGCTTGTAGCTCATTCTGGAGAAACTGCTGGACCACTTAACATCATTAGACATTTAGAGAAAATGGATTTTACAGATTGGTTGGAAAAAAATCAAACTTATAAATGTTTTGGAGAGAGGGAAAGAGACAATGGAAGGGGAGGGGAAGAGAGAAGAGGAGAGGAGAGGACAGAGGAGAGAAGAGGGGAGGGAGGAAAGGGAAGAAACCAATCTAAGATAAGGTCAGACTTAAGTGATTGAATAAAAATATCCAAAGAAAAAATATTTTAAGTAAAACCTGGGTCTTAAGCTAGAAAGTACTAGATTGTGAGTGTGCATGTCTTTCTTTTGTACTTGAAATTGATTCTATTAATATGACTTAAAATACAGGTAATACAGGTTATTTTCTGATAAAATTCCTTTCAGAATATTAGAGGTAAGTGGACTAAGAGTATATTTTCTTGAGAGAGAAGCAAGAAAGAAGAGGATGTTTCCCAAGAGTGGCTTCAGGATAATCCCAACGTGTCAGGCCACATAGATTTTTTCCAACTGGAAATAGAAGAACTAACCCAAGACAAAGGTCATTTGAGCCCAGAGAAACCAGAGGTCACTCAGCAAATTCAGCACAACTCTTTCAGTTTCTAAAAATGGCTCCGTGAAGTTAAGTGACTTGCCTAAATTTATAGCATAAGTGAGTCAGTGGCCCACCTTGTATTTGAACTCCGGTCATCTTCCCTCCAACCCAAGTCTATTTTATTGCATTAGTAACCTGGAATAGCTTAGGCTTTCTTGTGACAGATAATCCATAAAGCATCATGTCAACACCACCATTCACTTACTCATTTAACAATACTGAGTACCTATGCTAGGCACTATGGACACACTAGTGAACAGATGGTACTGTATCCACCCACATACGATTCTTTTTTAAATATGCTTTTTTTGGGGCCAGGGGGGCGGTGGTGGAATAACCTCATGCTGCCTTTACAATCAGTAGTTTCCCAGGGATTCACATTAGACATCTGATCTTATGCCCGTTTTATAAAGTAAGGCCAATAGTCTACAAGTGAGTTCTAGATGAAGTCTGGAGAAAAGAGGATCCTGGTATTCAGTTCATAAGTCTCCTCAAGAAGATTTACTTTGGGGATGACTGCCTGGTTCAGTTGAAGAGCATGCAACTCTTGATCTTGGGGTTGTGAGTTTGAGCCCCACATTGGTTATAGAAATTAGTTAAAAATAAAAAAATTAAAAAATAAACATTTACTTTTTCAACTCAGTCCTATGACAAACTTTATGCTGAGCTCTGAGGTTTTCTGAGGGAACTTCAAAATTCTTTCATTTTCTTACATGGGATTGTTGTTATCTGTGAATTAACTGAGGAGGACATTCCAATGCAGTGCTTTATATGTAGGAAGAGTCTCACTATAAGTAGCAATAACTTTTTTAGGAATCTTCACTTCTATAGCTTATTGCTTTTATTGACCAATTTGTTTGGGAGCCCTGTAACTTAAAGTCCTAAAGATTTCAAAATATGTGAAATCTCTACTTTTCATCCAATGCTGAAATCTTGAATGAATATTGGTCTGAGGATGGATCCCATCATACTAACTCATTGGAATCCAATCAAATTTCTCAACCCATTTGGTGAAAGGGCAGTAATTTTCAACCGTATTTATGAATCACAGGTAACAAAGCCAAACACAGATGCAGTTATTTAATATCCAAAATTGTTGCCCTGGTTAATAGTTTACTTTCCCCTGGGGAAGGTCGGCGTACAACTCAGGATTCATTCTAAGATGTCCAAACACTTGCACTTATTAAATTGCAAGAGAACTTCAGGCAAAAATCTATGAATGCCTGACTTTCATAACTAAAATAACATCATATGTTCAACTGGGACATCTCAATTCATTCAATGTTTTCCAGTTATCATACGACTGCGTCAACTTTCCAAGCACAGAAAAACTGGGCCCGGTATCTACTTCTGCCAGCCATAAATACTACTATTAAAATACTTCAAAATTGCTCTTAAATGTGATTGAATTATAAATGCTTTTTAAAAATCATTTTTGTGTACTAATTCTTCTAAGAACATCTTTAATAAATCGAAATATTTTCTGAGCAAAAAAATATTTCTAAGAAGCAAAATCGAAGGGCCAGAGAGATCTTAAGCAACAATTTCTTTATCATACTATAGTTTTCATGCCTATCAGGATCTTATACAGTCCTTAAAGGAACCAGAATAAAGTATTGATGATATATATAAAATTTGGCAGACATCTAAAATGGCTCACTTTATTTTTTTATTTTTTATTTTTTTAAAGATTTTATTTATTTATTTGACAGAGATCACAAGTAGGCAGAGAGGCAGGCAGAGAGAGAGAGGAATGGAAACAGGCTCCCTGCTGAGCAAGGCCCTGAGATCATGACCTGAGCCGAAGGCAGAGGCTTAACCCACTGAGCCACCCAGGCACCCTTCACTTTAGTTTTATTAATAATTTATTGAGATAAAATTCATATAGAAAATTTCACTTTATTTTAAGCATAGTTTATTTTAAATATAGATGGCATATACTTTAGAAAAAAATGCCCAAGCATTAAAGTTCATGCTAACGTTTCTGTATTCCTTCAAACCTAGTCAAAGATCAGCAATCCAGTGAAATGCCCCTTAGAGAGGAGGAAAAGGAAAATGGACCAACCTCCCCTAGTTGTGAAGATAAAATGCCTTCAGGTTTCTGAGCAGTTGTAATAAAGAAAGGTTCATTTAAAAGATGAATTAAGGGGTGTCTGGGTGGCTCAGTGGAGTAAGCCGCTGCCTTCAGCTCAGGTCATGATCTCAGGGTCCTGGGATGAGCCCCGCATGGGTTCCCCCACTCCCTCTGCCTGCCTCTCTGCCTACTTATTATCTCTGTCTCTATCAAATAAATAAATAAAAAGCTTTAAAAAAAAAAATGAATTGACGCAGCTGGGTTACACAAGGTTTCCTCAAGGCTCAGTCTGGTTTGAAGATTTTAACTAAGGGTGTGAGGCAACGGGTGGGAGCAGAATACAGGTGAGCACCATGAAATTGTGGGTATTTTTGCCAACAACTGGCATCACATTTTTTAAACTCTGATTTTCAGGGGCACCTGAGTGGCTCAGTGGTTTAAACATCTACTCTTGGTTTCAGCTCAGGTCATGACCTCCCAGCAGGGTTCCAGAGCCACATCAGGCTCCTGACTCCTCAGGGAGTCTGGTTCCCCTCTCCCTCTGCCCCTCCCCACCAAAATAAATAAATAATTCTTAAAAACAAACAAACAAACAAACAAACAAAAAACTCCTATTTTTCAGTCCAGAGCAAAGTCCTTTTTTTAAAGTTTCTGGTGAGGTAGGAAATATATAATGACTAAGAGCATGTAAGACATCAAGAGTGATTTTTGCAAATCCTGGCAGACTGGTAGTGAGTTTTTCCCTTCAGGTTAAGGGTGCTGCATATTACTATAGCTCCAGAGTTATAATACATGAGCAAGAAATGCTTATTGTTTGCTGACTAAATAAGAGAACTAAACATCCCTTTTTGAAAACTGGAATAGTATTGTTAACTTTTCAGATAATAGTGATCAAGACATGGGTCTTCAGCTCACTTTCACGTATTAGTTATTGGACACGTGCAGCCGACCTGCTATGGAATACGAGATGGCAAATGCAACACAGTGGAAGGTGCTACTGGAAGAGAACTCAGTTTCTTTTCAAAAGAGTTATCTTTTATTTTATATTATGAATTTGTAACGCTGTCCCACAAAGACAGAAAGAAGAGGTAGAGGGCATAGGATAATTGGTGGTTTCTAACAGACAAAATTCGGCATGTGAAAGACCTTGCCCATTTTGCTCACAGCAGGATTTCCAGTTTCTAGAATAGTGTTTGGCATATGGTAGGTGTTTGATTAATATTTATTGAATGAATCCAAAATTTGAACATGTTAGTGTCATTTCAGAAAGACGGTGACAGGCAAGGAAGTCTGGGCTTCCATTTTGTCAGCTTTCCTTAAAATCCTTCATTTCCCAGGGATGGAATTCAAGAGCATCTGACTAAAACAGGCATGTGTCCCCCAATACCTGAGTGTGTGACCTCATACGGTGAGGCTGAACACAAAGACAATTACAGAAATGAATGAGTAGAAATCAGACATGAAGAGAGATTACAAACCTATAGAAAATGGCATTGATAATAATTTCAAAAAAGAGGCGACTGCCTTCAGCTCAGGTCATGATCCCAGGGTCCTGGGATCCAGTCCAGCATCAGATCAGACTCCCTGCTCCACATGGGAGTCTGCTTCTCCCTCTGACCTTCTACCCTCTCATGTTCTCTCTCACTGTCTCTCTCTCAAATAAATAAATAAAATCTTCTTTAAAAATTTCAAAAAGGCACTTGAAAAAGGCAATAAATCTAAGATAAAGACAACTGATTCATAGTTATCTATGAATTGGCTAGAGTCATACCAATCAAATTATTTTTCTGATATATATATATCTCTGATTCTCCATTAGTAAAACAGGTGAAAATATGCACTGAGGATTGTAGGAGACTCCTCCCCTTCCCCTCTGTTTATACTTAATCTGTATAATGAGCTCCAGGGCCTATGATTGTGAGCTGGGGATGACTATTAATTCCTTAGTTATTCAAAGAAGAAAGCTCTCCCTCTACAAGCTGCGGAGAGCCCCAAGTTGAGATGAGGCACATACTTAATGCTGGTCCATCTATCAGGGCATGTGATAGACAGAATTCAACAAAACTCTTTCAGAAATCCTTTGAGTACAGCAAACATGGTGCCCAAGCAAATACTTGCTTAGAGTCAGGTCTGTGAGGAAGGCACTCCATTCTTGAGCAGTAGGATGAGCCCCTCTGACAAGTTTGTCCATTGTAGTTCACTACCTGTGTAAGTATTCACTACCTCTACAAGGGGCACACTGAAAGGAAGGAAAGGCAGGCAAGGTGAGGGAGACACTGAATTCTGCTCTTGGAGAGGTCTCCATGCCTGTGGGGACCCCTGAGCAGGAAACAAAAGGGAGACACTCTGCAACAAGTACTGAAAAGACGGCTCACACAGGGGACTGAGAGGGACTGGGAGGCTTCTCTACTAACACCTGGGCAAAGAGGGAGAACAGCAGGCAGCCAATACATTAGGGAAAATACAGAAAAGCAGCCAATCAACAGACAGTCCCTCATACCACCATCACAGGTGAATTGCTCCCAGGTGTGAGTTCCCAAGAGCAAACCATGCCCCAAGCTGCCAGAGAAGCTGCTCAGAGCCCAGCAGGAGGAAGAGAAGCCCTAGGGCCCAGGAAACCTGATAGAAAACTATCCTCTTTCCAGATAGATACACCAAATGCCTCTCGTTGGACACTCAGGAATACAAGACACAATAAGTATTTAAATAAATTACTATATTCTTCCTTTTATACTCAATAGTGATTATTGGTCTTTTACTTCTTTTTATTTATTTATTTATTTATTTATTTGGCAGAGATCACAAGTAGGCAGAGAGGCAGGCAGTGGAGGTCGGGGGGGACAGGCTCACTACCGAGCAGAGAGCCTGATACGGGGCTTGATCCCAGGACCCTGAGATATCATGACCTGAGCTGAAGGCAGAGGCTTTAACCCACTGAGCCACCCAGGCACCCCATGGTCTTCTACTTCTTAATAAGCCTCTTTCATAAATTATATTCTAAGTCAGTCGTACTTGACGTATTTCATTCAATGAATACATGAATGAGAGAGACCTCTCTCAACCACTCTAATACACAGCCTTCCTCTTGATCTACTTACCTTGTTTTCCTTCTTTGTGTTTATGATTACCCGATGTATTTTTATTTCATTACTAACTGACTCTTTCCTTGGACTATAAATTTTTGGAAAGAAGGACCTTGTCAGTTTTCTACAACACTCAAAACCACAGTAGCTAAAACAGTGCCAGCTCGTGGTTGATGCTCCAAAAACATTTATTTGTACTTATTGTGATGTGACTCTATGCCACACTGTGCCAGTGACCAGAGGACATGTCCAGAAGCAGCAGCCTGCTGACTGGCCAGGTGTACTTTCTCCACTCTGGGACACTGACGCTTGGCATCTCTCTCTCTCTCTCTCTCTCTTCTTACACATAGAGCGAGTATACAACATTTTCAGTTAGTATGTCAATCTAGTCCTCATCATAATCATGTGAGGAACACATCGTTGTGCCTATTTTATAGTCATGGTAACTGAGGACAGAAAGGGACCTGTGTTATCCAGCCTCGAAGCGACAGGACCCTCCCTCAATCCTACTCCTCACCCAATGCATTTTAAAGAACGTAGCAAGCCAGGATTTCCTGGTATTTAAGAGTACAGGCTGTAGAGTTCAATGTGTGTCAGGTTGGATCTCAACTCTGTCACTTAATCCCCAGCTCCTGAGTTTGGCTGGTCAGCTTCAGTGTTCTTACCTATAGGACCGAGCAGGAGAACAAGTCTCTCACACTGGATTGCTGTGAGGATCACATGAGTGAGGGTCACATGAGCGAGGATGACAGATAAGGTTCTTAGCACAGTCCCTGTCATGTTCAAAAAGGGCTAGCTGCAACTTTTTCTCATGTTGATCATTATCATTTTCACTATCATCGCACAGTAATTTTTTTTTAAGATTTTATTTATTTATCAAAGAGGATGAGCGAGAGAGAGAGAGATCATGAGCGGGGGGAAGGGATAGTGGGAGAAGGAGACTCTCTGCAGAGCCCAATGTGGAACTCATTACCAGGACCCCAGGATTATGACCCAAGCCGAAGGCAGATGCTTAACTGAGCCACCCAGGAATACACACTTAATTTCTACATTATCGTTAAACTAAGTTAAGACATATTAATAAGCTAAGTACTATAGAGGCCCAAGACAGGCTGCCCCCAAATATACCACACTGGCATATTAGTTATTTTGAACTGAAACTACTTGGGAAACAACAAGTTCAAGGACATTCAAGTCCTTCTCTGTCCCCCCTAAAAGCAGGAAACAAATCTCCTATATGAGAAATACCCTCCCTGTACTAAGAAGTAATATGATATCTTTATCACCAGAGATGGGGACTTTAAAAGTGAGAAAGCTGTTGTTATTATTTTTTTTTTCCCCTAACCTATTACCTCAGCCTAAATTCTGCTTAGGATTCCTTTTTAAAGTTCCCAAACACTTGTTGTCTTTCTCCTGTCAATTGCTCACAAATTTATCATCTCTTTGTCTAAAATGTATGAAAACTGCCCACCTTGGTCATTTCTTTGGATCTCAGTTTCATTATTGGGCCTCTATGCACATGTAATAAAGCTTTGGGTTTTTCTCATGTCTCATGTTAATTTAATTCTTAGTCAAGCTGAAGGACCTTGAAATGTATAGGAAAAAAATTTCCCTCCCTACCATACTGATGAGGTTTGGCCCGAGGACCTTATTCATTTCCGTGATTACTGGTATCCTTACCCAGGGAGGACAGAGTCCTTTCCTTAACTCTACAGTGTTCCAGAGCTATCTATCCTCAAAGAGATAAGCAGAAATCTGTCTAAAATGTGCCACAATACTCAATCCACTTCTTTTTATCCTGGAGAAGGGGGGAGGAACTATTCCCAGTGTCAAGCATAAACCATAATCCCTCTCCTCTGCCACTGAACACACACCAATCCTCCCTAACTATATCCATCCCTTAAACCTCCACATAGTCCAGCATCTGGTGATGAAAATTCATTCAAAATTCAAGTCTATTCCTTTTCAAAATATATGCCCTTCACTTGACAACCACCCTTACACACACACACACACACACACACAAAAGAAAAGAAAAAGAAAAAAAGAAAGAAAAGAAGAAAAGAAAAATCTCATTCAGCTGCTATTTCATATATCTATCCTGTGGATCAAGCTCCAGGCCTTACACATCAGTAAAACAATTGCCTGCATAGGTTCTGAGGGCTACGCTCTTTACTCATGTCTGGTCATACTCCTACCTGATAAAAGCTGTGGATGGAGCTGCCTGACATTTTGTGGGGCTTAGCTTAGGAGCATCTGGTCCTGAGGAGAGAGGGGCTTCATGATTTGGGATTTCCAGCTCTATCCAACACAGCCCCACTGGATAGTTAGTAGAACACCTCTGAAAGTCATTGTACTTCATTTCTATTAAGTGTACATATGTGTCATCAGAGTGCATGTCATTATAAAATCTAGCTGATGAGAGATGGACGAGAACTAGGACTCCATCTGCTAAGGAAAAAAAAAAAGACAATAACTTGAATTTTTGTGTTACTGGTTATGAAGTAATTTCAACTTCATAAAACTGTCCGTCTAAGCTGAGCAAGTGTGCTATTCCTTTTGCAAAATGAAGAATCTGAAACAGAACGGAAAGGCCCACAAGTGGTAGAATGGGTCTTAACCACAGGCCTCCAGTCTCCTACATTTTAAGGAATGTAAAAGAGAATTCAAGAATTCAACACTAAACACTCAGAAGGAATCATCAAAGAAGTAGCAACCCTCACATCAGCATGTAGACTACCCACAGCTCTTCTCACTTATCAGAATTGGTCTGTATGTCAGATCTCGGAACAGAGGCAGCTCCAGAATCTCTAGGTACAAGGGGATATGAGCAGAGACCTGTTTGGAAGGGGGGTTAGGTGATTTTGCCCGAAACTGCACTCGTATGGCAAGTTTCTTACCATAGGTTTATTTATATGAGGTGGCTGCTGGGATGATTTTATACGGCCACTGGTACTGATCAGCAATAGTTTGCACAGGCCTTAATGAACCAGCTCAGTCACCAGGTAAATGCAGGACTTGAGAAAACTTTCAAAAAGCACAAGTATGGGGATGTCTGGGTAGCTCAGTTGGTTAAGCGTCTGCCTTTGGCTCAGGTCATGATCCCAGGCTCCTAAGATGGAGCCCCTCATGGGGCCCCCTGCTTGCTGCTTCCCTGCTTGTGCTCTCACTCCCTCTCTCTCTCTGACAAATAAATAAACGAAATCTTAAAAAAAAAGAAAAGTGCAAGTATGTTTTCGCTCTGATTTTAGAAGATATGTTGTGGTATTCTTCCATGTGTGAGAAAAACAATGGAGTATTTTTTTGGTGGGTGCAGCAAGAATGCCAGGTAAAGGGCACAGAGTTGGAGGACAAACAGATTTCCATTTAATGGGGTTTCTACTCCCAAGCTACTAGATGGTAAACCATAACTGAGTCTAAACTTGCTCATGATGTGTTTGTCTTTGTCATTCTTTCTTTCTTATCCCTCCCTTTGTTTTTGGCATCTAGTTCTCTCATGATCATTAGTCACTGACACCCACTGATTACGAGTTCCCTGGCATGGTTTTGGTGTCAAATGATTTGAGTTCAAATCCTGACTTGGCCACTACTCAAATGTATGTATGACCCAGAGTAAACTGATTTCTTTAGAATGCACTGTCTTCATCTTCAGATTGGGATACTATACCTACTGGGCAAATTTTCTTTTTTTTTTTTTAAATGACCTTTCTTTCTTTCTTTATTTATTTGACAGAGATTGTGAGAGAGACAGGCAGAGAGAGAGAGGAGGAAGCAGGTCCCCTACTGAGCAGAGTGCCTGATGCGGGGCTCGATCCCAGGACCCTGAGATCATGACCTGAGTCGACGGCAGAGGCTTAACCCACTGAGCCACCTAGGTGCCCCCCAAATTTTCTTTCAGATGAAAGAAAATAGTATTTGTAGTGCCTGATACTTGAGAACTCCATAAATAATTGTTCAGAAGAAAATATTATGAGTGAAGTGAAAACTACTACTTTCTGGAGACTAGGGACCAAGTGCATTATTTGATAAATATTTTATGATTTTCTCTCTTTGATAGCTCACAAAGGAATTTTTTTTCAGGGCTATGCACATTTCATAAAAATAATAAATGCCTCCCTCCAAAACAACAACAACAACAAAACCTTTTAAAGGCAAAGATTATAAAATACCATCAGATCTTTGAAGGAAATGATACTAATAATAAACTGAAAAAATTATATAGTACTATGTACCCAGTACTACAAACAGTTTATACACACACACAAATATATTTATTAAATGTATTATATATGTTGACCAGCTTAATTCTAACAAGGTTATACAGTGGGAACTATTATTTTACAGGTAAAGGTACTGAGGCACAGGGACTTTAAGTAACTGGTCAAAATCATACAACTGGTAAGTGGCAGAGTCAGGATTTGAACTCAAAAGATGTGTATAGGTTGCACGTGAAATAAAATCATCCCAGAAAGACAGGGCTGATCTGCCAGGTGTTCCCTGCAGTCTCCCAGCAAGGTGAAAGGTGGAGAAGAAGATGGGGAAATTCAGAGCAGGACTTTCTCAAGGCCACTACCTGCTAGGGCTGGGCTAGTTCTGAGTGTCTAAAGGACCAGGCTTCAGAGCTGTCACCACAATTTCATCTTCCCCTTTCAAAAATCTCTTTACAATAGAAAAGTACAAATACATTTTCAAAGCTAGGGCTGTGATAGTGTGACCTCATCACCCAGGTGATGCCATGACTCATTTTCCTTGTGAAGATGTTGACAGGGAAGAGTCACACTTGAGATGTTGAGAACGGCCCAGAGACCAGGTTCCTTATTAATTCTGGTATTGGGAGAATTACCCAATTCAGGGTATTGGGAGCAAGAGAGAGAAAATATCAGAGATCAGAAAAACCAATACTGGGGAAAGTGGTAGGAAGAGACTCCAAGTCAGGAAGAACAGCTATTTAATTACATGAGAAAAAAAGAAGGGGTTGAGCAGGTGGTACAGAGCAGGTTCTGTGACTTATTCCCAAATCTGAGGATTTAATTCAGCCAGAGTTCCTGAATTAGACAATGCCTTTTCCTTGAACCAACTACTCTGTGTTTTCTCTCACAATTGTAGTGAAGCAAACAGGGAAATCCATCTAGAACATTCTAGATGCTCTAGAACATACTAGCTGCTCTGATGATAGTCTCAAAAACTGTCATATACTATTTATGCCACATAGTTCATTGGAGGAATTTAGTAACAGGGCTCATCATGGCACAAAGAACCAGCATACCTCCTACTTTTTGGTTCTGTAGGGAGAAACACTGCAACATTTAGGGCCATCAAAGAAAGTTCCTTCTACTCTGTTTTTGAAACGAGACAAGACAAATTCTACAACTTCTGAATTAGTCTGTATGAGCCATACAGGGATTTATCATAATGTGATCTTTGAGCCAGAATAATTAGGCTGAATTCATAAAAATAAGGAAATATTAAGTTTGATTCTGAGGTCTTGAGGTGAATGAAAATTCACCTTTCTTGTTGAGGCATAGATAGCTATGAGGTATGCCATAACCCTCTCATAAGTGGTATCATACAACCCAGAGAGCCACACAGAGCACCAAGTTTGCCCAGCACTGTGAAACTGCAAAAAAATGACGGGATTTTGTCACAACAGAGAGGATTTGGAAACTGTCCTGAGCTTCAAAGTCCCACGAAGGTAGTGTGATGCTTCCTTCACTTCCAATTTACTCATTGGAAGTCAGTGATTCCCCATATGCCTATGTCTGCTCAGGACTAGACCCAAGACTACAAATAGAAGATTCAAGGGCAATCCAATAAGCATTTTCCCTTGTGGTTGGGGCAACTCACGTTGGGGCAACTTGACAGCTCCAAGCTAGAATAATTCCCTACTTTCTACCCAGGCTGAACTCACAGTTTAAAGTCACATATAAAAGCCCAGTGAGCCTGGGACCCCTGACTGCTCTGCCAGTTGAATGTGTGACTTGGTCTTGGAGCTGTAAATTCGAGCCCCAGGCTGGGTGTAGAGACTACTTAAAAATAAAATCTTAAGGGGGAAAAAAAAAAAAAAGCCAGTGAGCTTAAAAAAGTATAACTGCTTTGTACCTCTGTGGCCTTGGTGTGTGTACAGTCTGGCTGCCCATGGTGTACAAGCAAGCCAGGAATAAGCAACAGAAGGCTAAATTCACTGTGGAGAGTTAAGGGAATAATGGGGGTGGCTGGCAACGGGAACGGAGGGGGTGTACAGGGAAAACGCAAACAAAGATTCTCTTTTGCCAAGAGTCTGAAATTCCACCGCGGAGCAAGATTTTCTCATTCCCTTATTATTCTTATTCCCTGAAAGCTGAAACTACAGACACTCTCCGCTACACATTTTATCAGATGAAGCGAAAACAGAATTACAGTTTTACAATTTGTTCACTTCTGCTACCCCAAAACACCCTCTCTGCCCCTCCCAAAACTCTTAAAATATTCCTGTTGCTTATCCTACTAGACAGAAATGCATTGTTTTAGCATTCGAGAAATTCATGGAATGGACCCAGTCTGCCCTTCCAACTTCTTGCGTGAGCCAAGTAACTGATATGCTGCTGACTGCACACGCGCCTCACTCCCAAACTTCTCTGACTTCACTTATAATATGCCAAACATTTCTCTGTCCTTTGTCTGCTGAAACCCCACCTGCCCTTCATGGCTCATCCCAACCCTTACCTCCTTGGCAGGAGGAGAGTTTTCTCGTATCACTGTAAATGAACAGTCTAAATTTTTTTTGCAAAGAGCCAGAAAGTAATTCTTTTTTCTTTCTTTTTTTCTTTTTTGGTTTCCTGAGCCATATGGTGTCTGCCACAACTCCTCAATTCTGTCGTTGTAGTGTAAAAAAACTCTAGATGCTGTGTAAATAAATATGAATATGGCTGTGCTCCAATAAAACTTTATTTGTGAACACTGAAATTTGTATTGCATGTAATTTTAAAAAGGGTCACAGAATATCATTACTCTTTTGATCTCCTGTCAACCACTTAAAAATGTAGGGAAAAAAAGCAACAACACATTTTTAGCCCATAGATTATCACTTACCAATCTTGGGGTAGGGTATACTTTTACATTAAGCTCCCACAGCATCCTTGGTTGTATTTTCATTAACTATTTTTATATTGCAGTTATTGGTGGACTTATTCCCCAAACTCCTTTATTTTATAAGATCTTTGAGGGCAGGAGTATTGTCTTATTAATGGAGGCTGTGATATTGTGACTTTTATTAAGAAATATATATATTAGGTCTTTCTCCCCATTTCTGGCACAAAGTTCCTAAAACCCTTGAGTTGCCCAAGTTGTTCGAAGTAAAGGCAGCTTTTGTTATGTTAATGAGGTGACTTGAGGAAAGCACCTAGAGACGGGATAGGTGGCTTGAAGAAACCACCAAGTGATTGGAGGGTTGGAACTTTCTGACCCCTGGGAATAACCTGGGAACCTGGAGATTGAATCTATCACCAGTGGGCAGTGATTTAATCAATTCGTCTTAAGTAATGAAACCTCCATGAAAACACAAAATTAGAGTTTCAAGAATATCCCGGTTGCTATATATATGGAGGTTTGGGAAGAGAGGTGTCCTGGGAGGGGGTATGGAACCCCTGAACCCTTTCCCCAAACCTTGCCTTGTGCATCTTTTCTGCCCAGCTGTTCCTGGGTTATACCATTTTATAATACACTGGGGATCTAGTGAATAAATGGTTTTCCCCAGTTCTGCAAGCCATTCTAGCAAATTAATTGAACCCAAAGAGGAGGTTCTGGGAACGTCTGACTTACAGGCAGCTGTTCAGAAGTACAGGTTAACAGCCCAAACTTGCCATTAATGTCTGCAGAGGAAGGTAATATTTTGGGACTGAGCCTTTTTAACTGTGAAACTGATGCTATCTCCAAATAAACAGTGTCAGAATTGAGCTGAATTTTACTCAGCTGGTGTCTGGGGCATTGCTAGTACAGGGCAGCACTCCCCCACCCCCAACTGGGTTCAGAACCCTTTCAGAGGCTAACATTTATAGATCACTGTGTGTCAGGCACTGAGCTAAGCGTGTTACATGGAAAGTCCCATAGCAACTGTGTGAGGGAGGTACTATTATTTTTAGTGAGGAAACGATATTATTATTTTTACGGGTGAGGAAATAATATGGCAGATTGAAAGTGAACTCATAGAGCAAAGGCAGAGGCCCTCCCAGAGCAGGCCAGCTTCAGGGAACTGAAAACTGAGTGACACTGAAGCTTGCCTACCTTAGAAGTGTTTCTGTCCTGTCATTCCTTCGCTGCCTGCTCAACTCAAAAGGGACACAAAGACACTGAGACCTGAATCCAGGTATCACACACAGCCCGAGAAGAAATGCAGGGCAGAAGTGAGTGTTGGGAATAGAAGAGCCCCAGGGGAAGGGCCATGCCTGCGAGCCACTCACAGAAGAGCTGCACTCCCAGAAGGAACAGCTGGGCGGACGCTTGTGGGAGAGGAAAAAAAGACTTTTTGTTACCGTCAGAGTTGAGTAAGTTGCTTATGTGCGAAAGCTTTTGTGGAACCATGTTAGATGGTGCTAAGTCACTAGACAAAAGATCACACCCTCCAGCTCAAGCTACCTGTCTCCAGGGATTGTTTCTAACAGTCTCGGGGATGAGTGAGGACAAGGGAGTGAAAAGCATTTAGATGAGCGGAAGGAACACAGTGACCTGGTATCAGGGGGAAAGGGGGCTTCTTAAATTCCCAGGGCTGTTCTATCCGTGAGAAAGAAGAGTGAGGACGAAATGCTGTTTGCCATTCTGCAGCTTAGCGCTCAGACCTACTTGGATCCACAGTGTCCGTAGGGCCAGAAGCTGAGAGGCCGTGCACTTGAGCCACACCCCGCATCTACTAATCAGGATCCGCATTTTCACAGATCTTCCACACATCACAATGTGAAAAGTACTGGCCTACAACCTCCAGACCAAACAGGCCCGTCCCAGGAAATCTACAGTTTCTTTTGAATATTTCTTTCGACAAAAGTATAATTTCAGAGGGGCTTCTCTTCTCTTACAAAGCACAGAGAAAGCTGCAGGTAAAGTAGCAGAAGCTGTGGCCCTGCCAGGAGAGCAGCCCTCAGGAGAGCAGGGCTAGAAACATCATACAGCCCAAACTTGCAACCTCACGGAAGTCCCTTCACTTCCTTGGGCCTCGGCTTTTGCGTCTGTATATGAACGGGGTTGACTAGGAGATCTAAGACCCAAACATTCTAAGTATCAGAGTCCTAGTTGTGTACAAATGGATATATGCTCCATTTTCCTATTTCCCTAGAAAAGAGGGTCACAGCGTAGTTGACTATCATTCAATCCTACTACCTGGTACGGATAGGGTCTCCCCCACACAGTCACTTACCTTCTAAAATTAGCCTTATACACTGAACATTAATGAGACTAAGACCATTCTCAAGATATGCCAATCTCCAGAGGGAATCACCAAACTGAGTGCGCCCAGGGTCTGTCCACTGACCAGCCTCCCATGAGTCTGCGCAGTTCAGGATGACTTTGCTCACATGCTTCTGGGAACTAGTCATGACCTGCCTCATCAGGAAAGCAGACATCACCTTCCTCTGGCGCCTAATTTCAACCCTTTCAGAAAGCAGGAGCACATCATTGCTCAATTGGCCAAAACTTGACTCTTCCCCACCTTCCCAAAAGCCTTGATGTGAGACAGTGAAGCTATTCTCAAGGACATCTTACTCTACAATTTTTAAGGCCTCACTATCAGTCTGTGTGGAAAATCTGAATGAAAGTTACTGTCCTAGTTGGGGGGAAAAAACAAGACTGCTAAAAATAAACAAATACAAGATCCAAGTCACTCACTCTCTGCCACAGTTGGTTTTAACCTATTTAAACAAGAGAAAGAGGTCAGAAAAAGAGAGAAAACTCTAAGTCCCATCAGCTTCCTACCCTCATCACTTAGGTCTTCCTCTCCAGGTTGCTTTACAGTTTCTGACCCTAGGCCAGGGGCCCATTCAGGCCCTAGAAGCGCTAACGCCACACCCTGGTTCTCCCCTCCTCTTCCTTGGAGCTTTCCTCTCAAGTGGACCTGAAGTCACAACCAGAGACAAAGCCCATTACAGACTAAGTGTTCAATATTTGATACATATTTTTGAAGTAAACTTCTAGGCCCAACATGGAGGCACTCCTGCCTGGGCGCCATGTCAATAACCTGAAAGTTTGTTTTCATGTCCCTCTAAGTGCTCCACTTGACCAGAAACATGGTATATCCCGTCAGACCATCCATCCCCAGGCTCTGTATTTATTTCCGTATTCCTCATTCTTTATCCTATAAAAGCTTCCTTTCATCCCATTTTGCAGTTCCCTGGGACCCTTGAAACCAGAGACTGCAGGCTTCATGAAGTGTTAAATAAAGTCCGTCTGTAACACCTAAAATTGACTTGCTTATTTTTAAACAATATATTAGATGAATGAACAAATACATGGTGGTACCATGTGTGTGCAGGTTAAGAGAAAATCTCCCATCAAGTCTAAATTCCGCCACATCTCCAGAAGTCATCTAACTTCTTTGGGCCTGCTTCAAGTCACCATCCTTCCCCAATTGTCTATGGAGCTCCATTTCGTCGTTGGAAATGGTAAGCTCAAATGAAGCAGTCTAGGAAAAAAAAAAAATTTTTTTTTTAATCATTAAGGATTATTGTCTCTGGCTCTGACCTAGCTGGTTTTTCACTTCTGTTATATTCTAATGACAAGGCATTGCTGCTCAGCTTCCAAAGCTCTTTTGCAGTCAAACAGAAAGCTCTCCTCCCTTCCGGGTACTGGAGAAACAGGCCCGCACAGCCCGAGGAATGCTAATGTGCTTTTTGCAGCCTGCAGGCAAGGAAAACTGGGAGGGACACGACTTCCAGTTGACCCACCTTTCACTCTTTTCCTTCCCCACCCGCAGAGTAACCTTGACGCGACTGAGAGCACAGTCCCTGCAAGCCGGCTGCTGAGGCTCCTGCAAGGGAGGGGTGAACGCCAAAGCCTAATGAAGGGCGAGGGAGGGAACCCACGCCCCCCACTCCCTCCACGCCGTACTCCTCCACCGTGGCCAGGCCCGCGGCTTTTTGTTCTCTGGGCCACCGAGAGCAACAATTACCACCCAAACAGGAGTTTGCGGAGGTTGGGTAAAATAGCATTCCCTGGTGCGTTGGAAAACAGGAAACCGACCCACGAAGCCTGGCTTTAAAAGAGGGGCGGTGCGGTCGGAGCAGCGCTCCACGATCAGGTGCCGCCCACCGCGTCCGAAGCTCCGCCCAGAGTCGGGGCGGTGGCGCGGGGCGGGGCCGAGGAACGGGGCGGGGCCGGCGGTACAGCCGGGGAGAAACAAAGGGATGAGGTCACCCGGAAGAGCGGCAGGAGGAAACGCCTAAAGGGGACGGAAGAGACGCGAAGCCGCGCAGTGGGAAGGAAACCTGAGTCCAAGTGCGGGGGGAGGGGTCCGCGGGACAAAAGCTGAGCGAGGACGCCCGACTCGGGAAAGGGAGGCCAGGCACACAGTTGTCTGTGTGCCTCGAGAAACGGAGGGCGGAGAAACCAGGCAGAACCAGCTTTCCTGAGGAAAAATTTTAAAAAGTTTGCTTAAATCCTCGCTGCTGCTCCCCGGCATGCTGTTCCACAAACTCCCACGATTTCTGTCAGTTCTTTAAAAAAAAGTCTGGGGTGATCTAAGGATGGTTCCTGAATCTGGAGGAGTGTGGGATGTAGTTTGTTTATATAATTGTGTTGATATGATTATTTTTCTGTTGAATGTCCATACCTTTACTAAGAATGTAAGAGGTGTCCACCCCCCCCCCCAAGAGATTAAATGCCACTAGACAGAGGCACTGGAGGGAAGAATAGGAAAAAGAGAACACACACACCTAACATGCGAACGATAACCCGGGCGGCAGAATTCTGTAACACCTCCTCGTTTTGGATCATCAGGTTAATACCCGTCACCGTGACCAGGATATTTTGAAGGAAACAGGCCAAAGGCTAGTAAGGTTTGTTTGAAGGAAGACTGAAGACTTGGTTCTGAAAGACCAAGAAATGCGGTTGGAGTAGAAGTTCAGGAGGCACCGCCACCCACCCGTGGGCGCGGCAGTGAGTGGGGAAAAAGAATTCCTGGCCTATCTTTGGTTTTGTCTGGGTGGACAGTGAGGCAAGTCCCCGAAGGAGCAAGCCCCTGTATCTCTCTGTACAAGAATATTAACTAATAGTCTAGGCCCACTGTTGTGCTTGGTTGACCCCGCACCCAACTGTAAGGTCATTGAGGAAAAGGACTTCGGTTAGCCATTTCTACACCAGTTCCTAGCATAATTGGTAGGACAAAGTGAGAACTCAATAACTATTTGTGGAGTAGATAACTGAATTACCAAAATAAGACTGCATAATCTTACCCCTTCTCTATAAACTGACCAGTACCCAAGAGGCCTTGGATCAGTTTTGCCATCTGGTGGTGAATATAGGTAATTGACAAAATCGCTTACCCATCCTTCTTTTCTTCTGCCTGGGGTTGGTAAACAGGCAGCGGAAGTTTTTCTCCTTAGACCTAAGCAACTCACCTCTCCTACACTTCCACTTCAGGTCATCACACGCTCGCATAAACCACTCAATTCCTCTTTTTCTCGCTGCCCTGACCTTACCCCACTGCCAATACCAATGGTATTTCTCCTAACTTTTATTTACCCAGTCAGCATTGGCAATTTCCTTTTAACCACCCCTCTTTTCATTCCTCGAGAGAATCCCATTATGGGGGTGCTGGGTGGCTCAGTCAGTTAAGTGTCTGACTCAGCTGAGGTCATGATCTCAGGGTTAAGAGATCAAGCTCCACGTGTAGGCTCTGTACTGAGCCTGGGGCCTGCTTACGATTCTCTCTCTTCCTCTCCCTAGCCCCCTTCCCTCTCTCCTTCTCTAAAAAAAAAAAAAAGAGAGAGAGAGAGAGAGAGAATCCCATTGTGACCCAAAGTTGCCTAATAAACAAAAATTTTGCTATAGTTTTCATTCCCACTGTTCATTGGGGTAGCAAAACACCTTACCAGAAAAGGGAAGTTTGGGTATTCCTTTTTTCCAATGAAATTAGATATAAAAAACTGGTTCTATTACCTTCCAAAACCCAGTAACATTATTGTTTTCTCCTGTGCTTCCATTACAAATGTACTGAATTTTAGCTACATTTGGCTTAACCTGAATTTTATAGACAGGTCTAGAAATCTTAAGACTATTTTACGTTATTTCTCTAGAGAAAGCATTGTATATTTCAGGTTTAACATTGTATTTTTGAAATACAATCCATTTGTAACTAGGAAAGTGCTTGCTTTTCTAAGAAGCTGTTTTCCAAAAGGCTGTTCTACTAAGACACTAACCCTTTTACTTTCTGGGAAATTGGGAAAGACTTATGTTTCCTTTTTTTTTTTTTTTTTTTTTTAAGATTTTATTTATATATTTGAGAGAAAGAGAGAGCGATTGAGCGTGCCGGCACATGTGAGCCGTGAGCCTGGAGGGGAGGGGCAGAGGAGGAGGGAGAGGGAGAAAGAATTTGAAGCAGACTCTCTGCTGAGCAGGGAGCCCAGATTCCAATACAGGGCTCTGTCCTTCGAGCATGAGATCATGACCTAAGTGGAAACCAAGAGTCAGATACTCAACCAACTGAGCCACCAGGATGCCCTAATACTGTTTCCATTATATTTCCATGATTACAAAATTGAGGTTTAGGGCAAATTAAATGATTTTGCTCCCAAGAAAATTTCAGATTAGCAGAAAAAGTGCTCTTTTATCAATACTAGGGGTTTTCAAACTTCCGCATACATATTTACCACCCTGAATGCTTAAGTAAATCAGGTTCAATGGCCCTGCCTCCCATGATGCTCACTGAGGGAGTTTGGTATAGACCTAGCTGCAGAGCACCTGAAATGCATTTTAATAAGTACACCCACCGATTTGGACCAAATAAGGGCTCCAATCTGACCCACACTCCAGTTTGGAAATAACTTCCTTGATATTATTGAAAATGTCTGTATTAAGCAACAGTGAGAATTTTCTATTCCTACCCCATTGCCTCCTGATTTTAGAGACAGTTGGCACTAACCCACGCATAGGACCAAGAATTCCTATTCTAAATTCCAGTGTGTGCAGACACAGTGAACACAGACGTGAAGTCTGAAGAGGTCATCAAACCATGTCATTTCACAGCCACGGGAACTGAGGCCTAGAGGTGAGGCATCAGAGGACTAGAGGTGATGCAGAGCTGGGGCTAGCCTGATCGCCTCCTGTGTTTTTGTTTGAGTCCTGAAGGCCGCAAAGAACCGAGAAGGCTGAATTTAGAACAAAGTAGGTAACAGAATTAGATCATTAGTGTCAAAAGGGATGCTTTGGCCTAAGGCAATTGGTAGGTATCTTTATAATCCTTTCATTCTGGTCCTGAATGATCCAGATTAGCAGACTAGATCATTCCTCTGTTACATTTCAATCACAGAACCATGGTTTGGTGCGGCTGGGTAGTTTGTGTGGAATCATGAATGCAGAAAAGCATAGCCTGAAAAAAGAAGATTATGCTTCTGCCCCAGAAGCAAAATTCCCAAGTCAGCATAATGTCATTGTTTATTATAGTTGGTAATGTAAATGCAAATTAACTAACAATGTTTTAGCACATTTACTAAGTTGTACGATACATACTGATCTTCTGCAAAGTTTTGGAATATGTGAAGGTACAGATAGCCTGGGTCCAGGAGAAATCACATCTTTTAAGCACACACTGAATCACTGTATAACATTCTACACATGAAATTTGACACATTTTAAGAGGAAGATAATTTATACAGAAAAACAGTAGTGAGGCTTATAGTGATATCCGTATCTGTGATAACAGAACTGTTCAATAAGCTATTCCAAAACAATAAGCTTACCTTGTTCAGTGTGTGTTTTGTTTAATTTTTAGAGGTCTAAATACTGATATCCATATAGTCATATAAATATACATTCTCAGGGACAGCAAGTATTTTTAGTATAAGAAATCCAATAGTAGAAATAATTTCATCTATTTCTTCTTCTATCCAAGGTAACATAGGCTTTTAAAATAAGGAACTATTGAATTCTACTTGTCAGGGGAGGATCTAGGGACCCCCAATCATTGACAGCCCCTGCAATGGTGAGTTTAGGAATATTCTGGTGTTCATAGGTCAGAAGTATGATCACCTTGATGCAATCTGGTTTCACTGAAGTCTGGTTTTTATATCTTAAATGCATAGGTTTCTAATTACACTTTTTCCTCAATACATATTTCTTGCCTAAAAACCTTAGAATCAAATATTTGTTATTACCTTCTCTGGATATGAAAACTTGTCTAATATCACTAGGAATTTTTAAACCCACCAAACAACCTGAATTATTTTCTGGGTGCCCCAGGACATCCCTGCTAGATGCCCCAAGGAACCGTTGTACTCTTTAAATGTAAGCACATTCAGTTACAAACACTAAAGAGACCTCCATACTGAGTGTTCCAGCTGCACTGCACTGTGTGCATTTCTGGAAAGTGGACTTGATATTATTTTCCCCCAAGAAACCACCAATTTACACATCTGTTCTTTGCAGCAGTGGATATAATTACTACGATGCTGTTCATAGGCACATGACCCTCTGAAGGGGCACTGGTTAAACATCTGTAAACAGGGATAAACATCATATTGTGTCTTTTTCTCAAGCAATTTGAGTAATTTTTGCTGGAGAGAAAAAAAAAAACACAACACAACACAACATCTTTTGTCCAGTCAATGTTCAGCGGTATCTGCCTTTCTGAGAGTGTGACTGTATGAGATTGCTTTGCCCCCAGGAAGGCAGATTGTGCTGAAGTACTCTTTTGACTCAGGAACACAGTGTTCAAATAAAATAGGGCTTTAAAAAAAAGACGGTGAGAGAGGTGTGCTGAAGTAGTATTGGGTTTGCTCACCATTTCCTCAGATCTTCCTGGGCAGAGTTGAGCTCTTCAACAAAGAGAGAGTTTGTATTTCCTAAGTCTCTTTCTCCAGAGAAGAACTTTTCAGATAAACTTGTGTGATTTGCTATTTCATCCACTGCAGGTGGCTAAGGGGACAAGTATGTGATTTGCTTAAAGTCATACTAAAAATGAATATAATAGTCAATATTTGAATCACTTGGTACTTTCCTCTGAGCACCAATTCTGTTTTATATAGTTAGTGGTCAACTGAAAAATTAAAGTGAAAACAATGGGAAACTATTTTACAACGGAGCAGAAAACTTAAAACAGGTAAGAGTCAACTGAACTGAGTTTTCCAGCCTTAAGAATGGCAGAATTATCTTATCGCAGAAGCAATGCATAAATGCTTATATACAGTGGATTTGGGGTAGAGGGAAAAGTGGACAGGACAAAGGGAGTGGTATTTTCTTTTTGCTATTGCTCTGAGCATTTATTTTGGGAAATATTCTTTAGGAGTAATTTTTAAATTTCAAATGTTAAGTGTCTGAAAAGTGAGAAGTGAACCTACTTTTTTCAACTTAACCTACAAGCAAAGCATTTAAAATTTAAAGTGTTTTTAATATAACAGCAATATTTTCATTTGGATGGAATTACCCAAACTCTAGGACTAGTACTAAGTTGAGGCCTAAGAGATAAGGCCCAGAGGTTGCATATCTGTAAAGAAGGGATTTCAACTAGATGGTCAAGTCTTTTCCAGCCTATTAATTCTAAGAATCTATAAACCTACTCCTAAGAGAGGAGTTAAAGTAGAGGTTACTCTTGGTAAACTAACAGCACAAAACACAAAGCAAGAGGAGAAACCATTTCTCAGACCTTCCTTAGCTTCCTTTAACACTAGAAAAACTATCCCATAATTTGGTCAAGAAAAAAAATAAGGAAATGCAGGTCCCCTGATGTCAGTATTTTTCTAAATGTGGTGTAGAATTCCAGTGTCCAATTCTTAGTTCAGCCTTACCTCTCATTTGGTTGTCTGTTTAATCTAACCTAACTCTGGACCCTTCAGCTTGCCTCATAAATTTTTTGACTTATAGCTTCTCTCTACCACAAGTTATGAATAACAGGACACATTCAGTGTAAACATGTATAATGTACAGAATCCACTGTTTGGGGTCCCTGGGTGGCTTAGCTGGTTAAGCAACTAAATTTTTTTTTGGCTCAGATAGTGATCTCAAAGTCTTGAGATGAGGCCCCTTGTGGGACTCCTCACTCAGCGGCAGAGTCTGCTTGAGATTCTTTCTTCCTCTCCCTCTGCCCCTCCCCGCACTCCCCACATGTGCTCTAAAATAAATATATAACATCTTAAAAAAAAAATAGAATCCACTGTTAATAATGTTACAGAAATTGTCTTATGGGTATATTTACTAGCCACCATTTTGTCTCAAGATGGTGATCTGAACACAATTAAATCTTCGTATCTACTAATTTTTATCAAAATCTGTCAACCTTTCAAAAGTAACAACAATGAGCGATATATACAAAATATTAGCAACTTCGTTGAAACATCTTAATAATTAGATCAGAATCAGGAATATAGAGATGGAAAAAATGCAATTCTTGCCCTCAAATGATTTAGTATTTAAGTAAACAAGCAATAAAATGGTAATAAGAAATAAAATGAAAGAATTAAATAATACAAAGTAGCGGAATTAAATAGGTGATACAGTTAGTATGTGCTTTAGAAATTCAGATGAGAAAATCATCACTGAGACTGGAGGAAATACCAGAAAGAGGGGATTCCAAAAGGGAAGATGGGTTTTGGAGAAAGATGATGGGTTCAGTTTTGATCACAAAGGTCTGGAAGGAGAATTCAACTAGAGATACTCAGTAAGAAGCATTTTTTTAAGATTTTATTTGTTTATTTGACAGACAGAGATCACAAGTAGGCAGAGACACAGACAGAGATGGGGAAACAGGCTCCCCGCTGAGCAGAGAGCTGAATGCGGGGCTCGATCCCAGGACCCTGACATCATGACCTGGGCTGAAGGCAGAAGCTTAACCCACTGAGCCACCCAGGCGCCCCAAGAAGCATAAACTCGAGAGTCCTTTAGGTAAAGGTGATCACTGAAGGTAGGAAGGTGAATGAGATTTCTGACAAAGAAATTAGAGATAAAAGGTCAGAAAGATGAAGATCTTGTTCTGTGGGTTATCTGTATACAGAAGACAGGAGGAGATAGTTGATCCAGTGAAAACCAGGCTGGATAAGCATTGAGAAGAACCAGAATGGGAGCCAAGAGAAGAGTGAATCCCAAGAAGGTGTGTCCAGCAGAGTCTAACACAGTGAAAATGTTAAGAGAAAACTGAGAAAAGGTCTTCAGAAATGGAAATGCAGAGGTCACCACGGACATCAGACAGCAATTTCAGAAAAGGAAGGAGGGTGGGAAGGACCAGTTACCTGTGCTTAAGAGAAGCATGAGACAGATAAAAATGGTATATCGGTTGATGGAAATAGAGAAACTAAAACCTCCCATTTCTGCATTGGTCAATGAAATGGAATGCAGTGTAGAGAAGGAAAAATATAGAATTTTCATATGAAATGAGTTTAAGATGTGTTTACTTTTGATGATAGGGTCCAATTCGGTGTTCCAGCATTCAGGGTTGATGCTCCCTCACCCTAGATGTAGTAAAATTTTTTTCTACCAAACAAACAAAAAACTCAACCAACCAACCAAACCAACCAAACTAAAAACTAATGAGATTACCTTCAAACACTAAACCTAACTTTTCAAACAAAATAAAATATGTATGTCTGAGAGGAAGAGAGAAGGAGGGAGGGACTAAGACTCCACTTTGTAGGAAACTAATAACGCTACAACTCCCAGAACTCCACTATAAATCCTATGTTCCTCTTATTGTGGGCCTCCTGGTATATGAGTTTCAAATAATGAAAGGTATCCCCGTGTGGCAGAATTGAATTTTATTTTCTTTCCCTTTACTCTTTATGAGGAATAAGACAAGATTAAGAAACACTGACTTCTTAAATATAAAATAATCTATCAAAGTTATGCTACAGAGAGTGAGGCAAGGTTACCAAGCAAATGTCAGTTGATTTAGATGCACAGCTTTGAAAACTGTAGGGACCAAATGTCTGAAGCTTCTAACACTGACCCTCAAGAATAGAGCAGGTACAAAATTATAGAGATCTAATATCCCATCTCAAGTCTGGGAAGAGGTGGAACAAAGGGCTAGAAAATGGGGATGAGTGAAAGAGAAAAATAAGGGAGTCCAGAGAGAGATGGGCACTCCCAGATGCCTGCCCCAAGGAAACTCCTAATGAACTAAAAGGAAATTCAGTGGAAAAAATAAGTGGTTTACCTCATCCTCTAAACTTCAGGCGTGTACCTAATTAGTATTGAGATTTTGTTCTTGGTTGTTGGTACACCTTAGCGCTTTCCCAGATGTTATGGACCTAGCCAAGAACTCTTGCCAGTGGAGGCTGGAATGAGTTTCCCTCTCTTTCTCAGGCAAATACACCTCGTAAAGGAAGCACTTCAAGGACTGTGAGGATGAAAATGGCCACAGGGTGAAGACAGTGTAGCTTCTTGTTAGCTTCCTAAATTCAGTGTTTTCAAGATGGCTCCACCTCTCAGTAAGGCACTGGCTCCTGACCTCACATGCTTCAGAATCATCTGAGGAGCTTGTAAATGCAGTCTCTCCTCCAGAAAATTGCATTTTAAAAATCTCTAGGTGATGCAAATTCATAAACCACTGGGAAACATGCTGCTTAATTCACTCTTGTTGCTTAGTAAGCTCTCCTGACCGTGTTTAATTCTCATTTTCACTCTGAGCAACAGACCGAAGTTCTTCACAGAGAAAAAAGGAAGTGGTGTTATAATTTTGACAGGATACCCTGAATATACACCATCCCAATCCAACAAATATTTCATCATCTTCTATTTCCCTTTCATTCCAAAAGATATTTCTCCATGAGGAATCCTCTTGAAATTTAGTAATTTGAAACTGTCTGGTCATTGATGTCACTTTTGTTTCCTGCTTTAGCATTTCAGACTTCCCTTCTCTATTCCTCTTTCTTTTTTAACATAGATTTCTCCCCAGCTCAAAAAAGAACACTCTTTTACTACAATCTCATCTCTCTCCCTCTGTTCAGTGCCAAATTCCTTGTGTGTGGTCTCTGCCAATTGCCTGTATTTCTTCCACCTCAGTCCCCTCCTACGTCCCTACAATCTGGCTCTCATCATCACCATTCTACTGAATTGCCCACTTGGAGGCTATCAATGGTCCTCCCACATGCAGTGGTCTATTCTCCATTCTCATCCCTCTTGATCACTCTGATTTAATCATGCTGACCATTCTATTTTGGAGCTTTCTCCTTACTGGCTTCTTTGATTCTGTATGCTAGTTTTTTACTAACTCATTTCTTTTCCTTCCTTCCATCCTTCCTTCCTTCCTTCTCTAAGATTTTATTTCTTTGAGAGAGAGAGTGCAATAGTGTGGGGGAGAGGCAGAGGGAGGGAGAGAGAAGTAGACTCCCTGCTCAGCGTGGAGTCCAACACAGGGCTCTATCTCAGGACTCCAGGATCATGACCTGAGCCAAAGGCAGATGTTTAACCAACTGAGCCACCCAGGTACCCCTATTTATTTCCTTTTAATGAAGTATCTTCTGGCATTGAGGGGACAGTAAGCCTTTCTCTCAGTTTTTTTTTTTTTGTTTGTTTGTTTGTTTTTGGTTTTTTTTCCTAACTCTCCTTAACTGAAGCCCATGGAGCTGAATAAGATTCCAATCATCCTTTGAGTCACTTGCCCCTGTCTCCTCTCTTGCCACTTCTGAATCTTCAATTAAGCATTTTTTTCTGGATACCTTATTCATACAACCCAAGCTAGAAACCAAAACCATGGTCTTTCTTAACAAACCAGCTTTTAACTTTCCAGTTTCATTTCCCTACACATATATGAAAAAATACTGGGCTCTGAACTCACCTTCCCACCTCCAGTCTCCCCAGGTAATGTCAAGTGCACTTGTGCCCTAAGTACCTCTTCTATAATGTCACTCCTTTAGCCAAAAGCTGCTCATGACACAACTTTTTTACCAGAAGAGGCCATTTTTTGGGGGGCAGGGGTGGGGTTAGGCCTCATCTACATGCCTGTTTCCCTTTCTAATTCTTACCATCAAACACTCTTCACTTTTCTCAGGATAGTCCCCTCAAAGCTCCACAATTTGCCCTGTGTCATACCATATAACTGGAATACATTTCTCCTCTCTCATCTTGGCCACTCTCTACTTTTCCCATCCTTAAGTCTTCATGTTCTGCTGTCTCTTCCAACAAGGATCTGTCATAACACCTGTGTCCCTTAATTACAGACTGCTTTATTTCATTATTTTCATGAGTGCCATTCCTCAGTTTGTATATATTTCTTAAATATCAGTCTTCTTTCCTCTCCTAAATGTTGGGGTTTACATTCTCTTGGCCATCATAATATGTCCTCTTAGAGTTAGGCCCACAGCAGGGGCTCAGAAAACACAAGTTGGTTATTACTTTTCTGGAAAAAGATATTTAATATAGAAAACAATGTGAGAGAATATTTCTAACATATCATCTGATATCAAATTGCAAGTGAGTCTCAGTGGAGTGGTCTCTTGTGTTTAGGGTTTTTCCTGATTATATTGTCAATATAAGAAATGGCAATCTATTTAGGTCACCACAAATACTTCTGAGGGCTTATGTTTAATCCAAGATACCTGTTGAGCTTTCCCTCTTTTGTCTTGAAGTATTTCTACTGTTTTCCATTTCTTCAGAATGATCTGAAGCATGTGCTCAGTCTCTCTCTCCCTATCTCTCCTTATACCCTTTCTGAATCTCCACCTACAGCAGTCATTCCTAAGTCCTTGCTACATGACCAAGGCATAGTATGCAAAGCTTGAACACTATAATCTTTAGGTCTTCTTCTTTGGCTTCTATCTTTGACCAAAAGCCATAGGCATAGGTTAAGTGAGCCTTTCTTGGCTCCAGTATGTAGCAAAAAAAAAAAAAAAAAGAAAGAAAGAAAGAAAAAGAAAAAAAAAGAAAAAGAAGAAAGAGAAGAAAAGGAAAGGAAAGGAAAAAAAAGATAAAGAAAGATAGAAAGAATGACCCACGGCAGTAGTAATTAGTTGTATAAGTATAAGGAAAGCAAACCTGGGAATGACAGTGTTGGAAGTTTCCACTGTGCATATAAACAGTTGGCATAAGCAGAGTTGCTTGCAGGAAAAATCTTTATAGGTCACAAATGTTGGACAGATTGGTGGCCTAGGCCAGACAATCTGTTTATCTAAGGCTGACTTACCCTTGGCCCTGAGTTTCTGGACCCTGACAGGGAGGAAATATTAAGAGAATCTGAAATCATGGTCTAATCTTATCAAGAGGCATAATCTAATAGCTTTGATTTTAGTATCATATTTTAAATTTAAAAGTTAGTCCAATGTTTAGTTTTTCTAAGTTATTATTGAACCAATGTTCTGATAAGTGACAACTGACCATTACCTTAGAGCCAATCTAGAAACCTCAATAATCCCGAAAATTTCACACTTGGAGTTTGTGTGTATATGTATGTGTTTGCATGCCATTTTACTTTTCATTTTGTGGGAACTCTTAATGCCTTAATTCTTGCCAAGGCCAAAGCTGAAAAGCCTTAAGAAATGTTTTTCTTGAGATGTTTCTAAGCATTTTACAAATGCAGCAATTTCATTTTAATACTATAGATTTATTCCAAAGCTTAATTTTTCTATGCAAATAAAACTAATGTGAGTTAATGAGGTTTCATTCAATAAGAAGGGAAAGTGTTCTGAAATACATTAAGAGGGTTAGGGAAATTCTTTGTAGCAAAAGAAGACTAATACTCATTGGGTTACAAATATAAAAATTTAGCATTTTTCTCCAATCTCTGGGTGAATATAGAGTATGGTCAAGTACAGTGAAGTTTGACAGGACCAAGAGAAGGAGAAGGACCAAAGGAGAAGAGGTCACTAAATTAACTGTTCAGCGCATTAAGGAGTCTCCTTTGATCTTTGCATCTGACTTTTTAAATGATGAGAGGTAAGCATATTTTTAGTTGGGCCTCTCTACTCTTGTAAGTGAGGTTAACCTAATTTCTCTCATTTGAAGAGTGTTGTAAATGAATAGCAACACAAGAAATGTTGGAGATAACTCCAGCAAAGGTTGAACTCCAACCTAACAAGAATATCATGAGGAGGAATTAATGAATCCCATAGAGGGGACAACCATCTGTAATTCATATGTTCAGTCTACATCTTTTAGTTTGTAGTAAGCACTCAATAAATATTTCCTGATGAACAAATGAAGGATTCATGGATGAGCTGACTTCTAAAGTCTCTTCTAGCATTGAGACACTATGAAAGAGGTAAGTGATCTAGTGATAAACCAAAATAATATAAGGAACAGTCACACATGTGCCTTAAATATATCTTTCTCTGGGGAAAGGTGAAAGATTAAATAATAGCTTCTTTAGGCTTCCTGCTTTCACAAGACTGTCAGAATGATCCAGCTAGGCTGAAGACACCCTACATTAGCAGAGTTATCATCATACTTCTGTCTGGAATAAAGCCTCTGATGAAAACTGGACTGTGAGAATGCCAGTGAGGAACTAGATTTTGATTCAAGATCAGCTTATAACCACGGAAGTCGGTACCTGACATGGTGCTGTTTGCCATTATACATTTTAATCTTCAATTCCTACAAAATTGAATTTCTTCTTAGAATGTCTTGGGATGTCTTTAAAAGGTTCATTTAAAAAAAATCTCCATTTATAAGTCACTGATGCTGTTAAAAGTTATACACAGAATTCATCAGTAAACATAAAGGATTTTTCTTTTTTCATTGCAACTTGAATCTTTTCTAGGAGATCTTGCTATTTTTATCTTGGAATGTTTTTGCCATGTTGGCTCTTTGAAGATTAACCTGGAATGCAAATAGGACATGCGATGGATGTTCTATCTTATTCAGTGTTTAGAATGCCTCCTGGTGTCTTACTTACTGCTACAGGTTTGTTATCCTTTCTCAACCAGTGTTTGAACCCCTCCCACTCTCACCCATTCATCACCCTGATAGTCCTGTCCAAAGACTATCAGGTAAAATACAATAATCAGTCAAAGCCAGATGGTGCCAGTGGCAAAAGCAAGCATTTCCCCTTACAGCGCCCACAATACATAAATAACTAATACCGTCACATTGACAATTTAATGAGTATAAATTTACCACAGCAGGAAAATCCTCCCCAAATATTTAAACAATTAAAATGTAAGAGAAGAAATAAATAAGCATTCTGTAGTGGTAGGCAGGGCCAAATTTTTCTTTCATTATTCTCAGCAAATCTACTGTATCACGTGTCTGAAACTGACAGATAGGCAGACATATACAGGATGCTACTGAGCAAGATTCAAGGACAGAAATCAAGAAAGATATGGAGGAAGGTGGAATGGAGGTATTAGCTATAGCACACTTTAGCTTACTGTTATTATTGCATCTGAGCAGAATATAAATTCATTCATTCATTCAAGAAATAGTTATTGAGCATCTAATAAGTGCCAGGCTCTGTACTAGGAGTCAGAAAATATCAGCAACTAAGAGTCAGGATGTTTACATGGCCCTGGGATGAGCTGATAACAATAAATGAATACCTTGGGTGGATACAAGGGCTAGAGAGTAAAATGAAAAGTATAAAAGGGTCCAGAAAGCGTGTATTGGGGTGGGTGCTGCTTTATATAGAGAGTGAGGAAAGAAAGTGTCCTTGATGAGATCTACACAGGTGAGATTCTAGCAGAGCCATAAGGAAGTCAGGAAGTGAGTCAAGAGAATAGGTGTGAACAAAGCATATCAGGCAGAAGGAACAGCAAGTGCAAAGTCCTGAGGCTCTTGCAGTAATCCAGGTGGAAAAATAGTAGCTTGGGGCTGATTTCTTAAGTATTGGGTTGCATCAGTCAAACTCTGGAGTGCAAGCAATAGAAACTAGACTACGTTGGGACAATATTAGAGCTGACATTATTAATGGGAAAGGCAGAGAACGCCACTTGAAAAACAGGCAAGAAGCAAGCTAAATCCAGGAAACACAGACAAGCCAAGACCACCGACTGGTTAGGACATCAGACTATGGGCACCAGAGCCACCAGATCCTGGATGCCCACACCACTGAGGATAATTTAGAATTGTCACTGCATGTTTCCATTTTTCCTTAAAGATTTGAAGTGTCTGAGTGATCTTGAAATGCTCTCTTTCCAGTTGCCAAAGTCTGAGGCAGGCTCAAATTTCTATTCCTATTTTATTGGCCATGTCTGTAAGATAGGCTAATTTTATCCCTGAGTTCTAGACTCTAAGAACCAATATATATTAATTAGCCTTAAAGAGCACTGAGAGTGCAGAGTGTACAAAATCTAAATCAGTGACATTAATAACTCATTTTTCAGTTAACCAATGAATGTTCATTAAACCTCAGACATGCATAGACATGCACACACATACACACATGCACACATGCACCCCAAATTCCAGAAACTGGCCCTTGATGAATTCCTACCAAAAGATTCTGAGACATAGGATTTATTTGATACAGATACAACACCATCATCAACAAAATCAACTATAATGAGCAGTAGCTGACATTAAGTGCTTATATATGCCAGGTGTAGTTTTCAGTATTTATATGAATTAACACACGTAATCCTTAAAAACACTTTAGAGTTCTGTAACTTAAGCATTAAAACTTGTGAATGTTCTCTTACTCATAAAACTCACCTTCCAGGCCTCCAAGGCAAGTTGGGTACTCATATCTAATGAGAAGAAGCACTAGTTTATTCCTATAATGGGAAGCTTCCCTGAGCAATGGAAAAATACAACTGAAATTTTTAAAATTATTTAGGAGCACTTTCTAGAACACAGACTTTAAAAGAGACACACCTAGGTCTATCAAATACACTTGAGGGTAAAGAGTGTTCCTTTTTAAAAAATTACTTCTTTATTTCCAGCATCTCACATAGTTTCTGGCTTAGTACATGATTCATAAATGTCTGCTGAATGAATGAATGACATCCATATAATATTTGAGGAAAATATTATCCCCCAAAATTCATCCTGATAAAGAAGACTAATTGAAAAATAAGATGAATGAGTCAAAAAGTGGACAAAAGAAAAATAACTTCGTCTTCATTTATAGAAGAATCCTGTCTATTGATGAGCCACATAAATGCTCACAACACAAATTTGGAATATTTAGGAATTTGTACATGTAGAAATTGAGAGCATGATCCTCTTTCATCCTCTGAAAGAAGTAGTACTGATATAGGAAGGAATTTCTGTTCAGCCCTTCCTGTGCTGAATGACCTCGATCACACAGCTTCCAACATCTGCACCCTGAAGGACTGGATATAGATCAGTGTTTCCAAAACTCTGTTCCTTAGGCTTTCTCAGAGAGATCTCAGAGGAAGGAGAGGGGTGCTGACCAGACAGATCTCTGAGCCACCAAACTCTGTTTAGCCACCATCAGCATCTTTATCTGTTTTACGTATTTGAGATTCTTATAAATATCTGGGACAAAAAGTTTCTGTGGCTAAAGAGAAATTAAATAAACAACTACATCAACTGTAAAAATCCCTTTTGTTCTACTAGTCAATGATAACCATCACCATCAGACATATAATGAAACTTCCCTGGGAGATAAATAAAAAGAGAGTAGGGCAAACTGCAGACCCAGAATGTGCAAATATTGTACAGTGCCTCGTGAAATCTAAAAGAGAACTCAGAAACAACACTGAAGTAGTGTCTAGGGAAACAGCAAAGGACAACACACAAATAAATAAATAAAGTGTATAAAATGCTCTCTCTCTTTCTCTGACTATGTATATGTGTGCATTTTATTTATGCAACATATACTCATATACACAAACAATATGGAGGAGGAGGAATTACTAGGGAGGTTACTATAGTGATTGCAGTATGGAAGCAGATGGGGAATGAGGAAATGTCTGAAATGATTTTATAAAGGTGATATTGCAACAGAATATTTGGAGGCAGAACACGGTTTGGCAGAATGGAGGAAAAGAAAATACTTTAGGTGGAGAAAATAGCACCACTTAATTGTAGGTGGTAATAAAACTTGTATATACAGAGTGCCTTGAAGGGTTCGCCATTATATCCTCTAGTCTTCTGGTACCAACAGAGGTACAAAGTCTATAGGTCAAATTGTAGACCTTCCACTGGAATCCAGAAACTCTCTTATCTCCAGTGTGGCTGAAATTTGGTTTAATCAGAACAACCCAGATTCACTGGTTATTCCTGGAGTATAATAAAATTATTGGCAACGGGGCGCCTGGATGTCTCAGTCGTTAAGCATCTGCTTTCAGCTCAGGTCATGATCCCAGAGTCCTGGATTCGAGTCCCACATCTGGCTCCCTGCTCAGTGGGAAGTTTGCTTCTCCACACCTCTGCTTGTGTTCCCTCTCTTGTTGTGTCTCTGTCTTTAAAAAAAAAAATTATTGGCAACTTAAAATCTATAGTGGCCTGACAATGCAGTGTCTCTGGGTATACATCAACTGAGAAGCTCAGAGCCTTGATGGGAAAATGGTTTTCCACCCTATTAAGGGCTCTGTTGAGAGAAAAGTCTATGCAAAATTCTGTGGAAAACAGAAACAAAAAATATATGGCTAGATTAGTGGGATGGAAAATGAATCCCCTTCTAGAAATGGTTCAAAGTGGCTCTACCTACGTGTGGTAGGTCTCTCAAAGATCCACCATATCCCACCAAAGCAAACTCTTCGAAGTTGAATACTTGCTTCTCTCATCTACTCACTCAGCAACCCAAACTACTCAAGCATCTTCTCCTCCCACATAATCACGAAAATAATAAAATGTACAACTGAGAAAAGTGACTCATTTTTTTTTCAGCTGAAGTCTGTTTCATCTTGCCTTCCTTATGTTCACCCATTCCCTAAGCAGGCAAATTATATTCTTTTGGTCCTTCCCAAATATGATTTTAGAGTGAGCAATTACCCCAACCTATAAATGAGATGTGTTACCAAAGTTTGTTTTGCAAGTTAGCAGCTTAAAACCTAGAATATCATTTCATGAAGAAATAAATTTGAAAAAGTGTTGAAGTTTTCCAGACCAAAGAAGTCTATTTAATCTCTATATTATTTAGCTTTGGTTTAAAGGGACCCCTTTGCCCCCTTTAAAGTGACCTTTGGTTTAAAAGGACCCCCCTTCCCTAGTAACCGTGGATCCCTGCATGGATCATTCTTCTCCCTTCTTAAAAAGGAGACAGACTAAACTGAAGAACATTTCTCGCTCTCCAGAATCCCAAGGGAGAGCCCATTCCTTTTCAGCTCCATTCCCCAGAAGAATATTTTTGTGTGTGAGAGACATAAGTTAGATGTTGATAACTCAATGATTACCTGGCCATTTGTTTCTTCCTTCCCCTGTAGGAAAATGGACTAGTATCTTTCCATTTGTTTACCAGTTTGGGGGATAAATACAACAACATCAGACATAGTGCATATATAGGGACCAGGAAAAAAAAATTAAACATGCATATTTTTTCTAACTAGGAATTTAAAAGAATGAAAAGAGACGGACAGTGTGTACATGTATATATAGATATTTAGGTCAGATCATTAACAAAGATGAAGATATGAAAACTCACCAAGATTCCTGTGGGAGCAATACCAGAAGACACCAGTTTTAGGCATCAGGAAAGGGCTGATATTTAGCACTAGGCTTAGGAGGCAGATTAATGGGTGAAAAAGACTATAGAAATATATTTTTAATGGCTATCTCAACCTTAGCCCAGATCATATGAAGTTCATAGCGTCAAGTATGGCTATCTTCCTGTCAATGTTGAAGTATCTCTCTACAAAATGGTGCCTGTTATTTGCTGAAGCAACCAGCTGGCACTACTTGGGTGAAATCCAAGTCTGTGTGGTATTAGTTCTGTGAGATATCTATTAGGTGCCCAATTATAAACCATGCCAGAGTGAGCAGGTTCCATGATTGATCAGTGGGAACTGGGAGACTTTTGCCTTAGATCTAACCAAATTTTGCTATCACATACTACTCACTAGACACTGATATTTGTCCCTTTGCATAGGCTCCATTTACTCAACTTTTATTCAATGGGAGTCTAATATGTGCAAAGCATTGAACTAGGGCTATCTGCACATAGGCAATAAATAAAACATGATTACTACCTTAAAGGAGTTCCTGGTATAGTAAAAGGGATACACATTCATGTAAATGAATATTTATAATAAAGTCTGTTGAAAGTTGTAGCAGAAATGTATACTAACACAATATGGCAGAAAGGTGAGGATCATCGTATCTGCCCAGAGGATGAGAGAGTCTCCACAAAGAAGAAAACCACTCCAGCCATGTTACGGAAATAAATTAGAAGTGTGTTATATAAAAAGAGAAAGGAAGACATTACAGGCAAAAGGAACAGTGTTTAGAAAGAAGGAAAAGATGAAACAATATGGCCTTAATCCATGAAATTATACAATTGAAATAGAGTGTAGATGTGAAGAGTGGTAGATTTTGAAGTTCAAAGAGATATGCAGGGACCAGAAATTTAACGTGTTTGTTTGTTTGTTTGTTTGTTTACATCAGATTGAGGGCAATCCTAAAAGAAAATAAAAGAAGTGAGGTGATCTGCTAGAAAGTTGACTTCCTGGATACCACTCAGATATATTTGTCACAGAAGACCTCTCAAGGAAAGGCCAGAGAAGGAACATTCCTGGTAGAGGGAGTAATCCATGCAAAAGCCTTGAAAAATTAATGTTGTGTGATGAGTTTTAAAAACGAAAAGTCTAGTAGACCAAGAATATATGTTATAAGCCTTGGTGATAGTGAGTTTGGTTTTGATTCTAAGTGGAATGGGAAGCTATCAGAAATGGTTGTTTTGGGGTGCCTGGATGGCTCAGGGGTTAAGCCTCTGCCTTCAGCTCAGGTCATGATCTTAGGGTCTTCGGATCGAGCGCCCCACATCAGGCTCTCTACTTGGGGGGGAGCCTGCTTCCCCCTCTCTCTCTGCCTGCTTATTATCTCCCTCTCTGTCAAATAAATAAATGAAATCTTTAAAAAAAAAATGGTTGGGGGCGCCTGGGTGGCTCAGTGAGTTAAGCCACTGCCTTCCACTCAGGTCATGATCTCAGGGTCCTGAGATCGAGCCCCGCATCAGGATCTCTGCTCTGCGGAGAGCCTGCTTCCTCCTCTCTCTCTGCCTGCCTCTCTGTCTGCATGTGATCTCTCTCTGTCAGATAAATAAATAAAATCTTTAAAAATATATAAATTTAAAAAAATTTTAAAAATGGTTGTTTTTTGGTTGGTTTGTTTTTTTATTGGTTTTCATTGTTTTTGGAGAGAGTATATGGGGGGTCAGGGCAGAGGGAGAGGAAATCTTTTTTTTTTTAATGATTTTATTTATTTATTCAACACAGAAAGAAAGGGAAGGGAGAGAACAAGCAAAAGTAGGGGGAGCAGCAGGCAGGGGAAGAGGCAGGCTCCCCACTGAGCAAAGAGCCTGAGGGCTCCATCCCAGGACCTTGAGATCAGGACCTAAGTGGAAGGCAGCCACTTAACTGACTGAGCCACCCAGGTGCCCTAAAGAGAGGATATCTTAAGCAGGCTCCACACCCAGCATGGAGCCAATGAGGGCTTGATCTCAAAACCTTGAGATCATGACCTGAGAAAAAATCAAGAGTCAGACACTTAACCGACTAAGCCACCCAGGCAGTCTAAAAGCCTGCTTCCTCCTCTCTCTCTGCCTGCCTCTCTGCCTACTTGTGATCTCTGTCAAAAATTAAAAAAAAAAAAAAAGCAACTTTAAAAGCTATCAAAGTTTTTAAGTGAGAGAGTCACATGATCTGATAGACTCTTTATAAAGGACCACTCTAGCTACTGAGGAGAGAACAATTGTAAGGGACTGAGGTTAAAAGGAAAGAGATTAGAAGGGAAAGCTATTGCATTTGAGTTTTTTGTTTGTTTGTTTTAAAGATTTTATTTACTTATTTTGCAAGAGAGAAAGAGAGAACCTGAGTTGGGGGGAGGAGCAGAGGGAGAAGCAAACTCCCTGCTGAGCAGGGATCCAGATACAGAACTCAATCCCAGGATCCCAGGATCATGACCCAAGCTGAAGGCAGATGCCCAACCAACTAAGCCACCAGGATCCCAAAGCTATTGCATTTGTCTCCATGAGAGATGAATGGGTTAGCAAAGACAGAGGAAATGGAGAAAAGTGGACAGAGCCAAGACATATTTTTGAGGTAGAGAGTGAGGGAAAGGAAGAATGAAAGGGGCTTTTTACTTATAAAAACTGGAAAAAATAGTGGCATCTAATGATAAAAGAGAGATGGGAGAAATGAATTAGGATTCTGTTTCCATTTAAATGACTGGATAAGAAAGAAGAGATTTGGGGACAAGAAATGATGACTGATCTTTAAGGTTTGTTGAAATTGGGGATCCTGTTGACTGTAAGGAAAAGATTTCTATGGGCCAATTAGATATAAAGCTCTAGACCCCATTAGGTAGGTTTGATTGAAAAGCCTAGAGAATTTGAGACCCACTAGTCCATGCAGGTGTTGTGGGTAGGAATTAGATTACTCATGGAGCTTCCGCTGAGAAAGAACATGCAGGAATAAGGACAAAAGCCTGGGTAACATCAACTTTTCAGTTAGTAGAGAAAGAGGAGCCAAGGGGGGCGGGGAGATAAAGAATATGCAACCAAAGGTGCAAGAGAGGAAAAATCAGCTAAAACAGGCATTATGGAAGCCAAGAAAGTAAAGATATTCAAGAGAGAAGACATTTTTCATGATTTCAGATGTCCCAGCAAGATCAGATAGTTCCACTTGTCTTTCCCAGAGTTTACTGAAACTTCTGTTCGTATTTTATACTGCCTCAGAGTCTAATGCAGAGCTATGGAAGAGGAGATATCAAGATGTCAATCAGTATGTGTTTCTTGAACTAGACACTGAATTTGATAACTTACCTTCAAAGAGTTTGTAACTAGTTGGGAGAAATCAGGTACATATAAATGCACATGGCCAATTCAGTGAAGCTCTGTTTAATGTGGAAGACAGGTGGTATATACTACTGAAGATCTAAGAGGGGAAGAAGTCACAGAGAACTGTGGTAGTCAGAAAGGCCATCAAAATGAGATAACTCTTGGTTCAGGACTCAGATTCAGTGGAACTGAAGTAGGCAGAAGGGAATGACAGTGAACAAAAGTATAGGCGAATGAATACTTAAAGTCATATTAAGTCAGGCTGGAACAGGATGCCAAAGCAGGGGATCAGCTTAGCTATAGAACATGTTATTTTGTAAGTTGGAAGGCCTTAGACACAACTTAATCTTATATTCTTGTTTTGTATTAAAGGAGATGACAATCGAGAAAGATTAAATTTGTTTAAATCCACAAGCCTAATCAATGGCAGAAGGAGTAGAAGGTAAGGCAAGAATAGGAGACTGGTTCCGGATTCTGAGTAGCCCTTAAAAACGATCATAAATAAATAAATTGGAATTGACTCTGTAAACAAAAAAATACACCGTTGACATTTTGGAAAAAATGGGGAGTGAAATATAAGATTAACCAAAGGTAGTGTGCAAAGTCAATGCCAAAAGCAAGGAATTTTGGTGACTCTCCAGCCTTTCTCACCTGAGGCTTCTCATGTGAACCACAAAACATAAATAAATGCCTTGAGTCATGATCTTCTCCATTCTCACAAGGATGTTGTATTTCTAGTACCCGTCTAGATGCATAGGAAAGAGGTTAATTCATTATGTATAATCATGGGCCTTAGATCTTGGTTGTCTTTTAGATTGCTGGCTGAAAAAGGCTGGCAGAAGAAGGAAAGGACAGATGTGAAAGATACCGCAAGTAGAATTTGGTAGCTGATATTTTGGCTTTTGTGAGGGAAGGAAGATTAATCAGTTATTCCCAGGTTATGAGCTGGGAAACTGGGAATGTGCTGTTATCTCTCAAAGACATTATCAAGAGTAGAGGGGTCAGAGCTCTAATCTAGGGAGAAGATGATTAATTTAACATGAGAATTTCTGAGGCACTAAAAAAGAATAAAAAGAAAAAAAATTTTCTAGTATCTGAAAATCTTGATTAAAAGAAAATTAAATTTTCTATTGGTTTTCCTATGGTTCTTATACTTTGGTTCTTTATGGATGGATTTTTACAATATACCCAAAGTTCCATCGAACAATATTGATAAAATATATTTAATAAGTTTCAGTTTGTTCATGAGCCAGTTTCCAATGTTACTAATGATAACATAGAATTGGAGAGGCTTGCAGAAAAACCATAAGTATTGAAAGATATAGTCTTGCATTAAATAGGACAATACCTCTGATGACAAAATTGGCATTTGTAAGTCAAGAATCAAGTTTTGGGTGCCTGGGTGGCTCAGTTGTTAAGCATCTGCCTTGGGCTCAGGTCATGATCCCAGGGTCCGGGGATCAAGCCCAGTGTCGGGCTCCCTGCTTAGCGGAGACCCTGCTTCTCCCTCTCCTTCTGCTCCTCCCCCTGCACATGGTCTGGCTCTCTCTTGCTCGCTCTCTCTCAAATAAATTAAATCTTAAAAAAAAAAAAAAAAAAGTAGGAGAAAAGAATCAATAGTTTCTTCCCACATAAGTGAGGATAAACCTGAATTTGGTCCTTAATGTGCTTGAACATACTTAAGTATACTAATGCCCAAACTTCCTAGATTCTTTCCTGAAGACACATGTTCTTGGTCTTACTGTGGGCTTATTGCATCTTCCAGCTGAAGTTCAGAAGCCATCTGAAGTCGGAGCCATCTGTGGTCATTAAAGTTCCCATGACAGTTTTTACTAAAGGGTTATGGCCCAGTTCCAAACTGAGTAATTCTGTTTTATAGCTCCTCCTCCCTTTTCAATTATAGTAATCTTCATTTCCTCCTCTATCCTGGTTTCACCCCAGAGGTGTAAGGCATGAACTTCAAGATGGAAGAAAGAATATGCAAGAAACTAAGTCTTCATGTTTTCTATACAGCTCTCAGTATGGAGCACAAATCTGGCTGAGTTATCAAACGCTATCACCCCAGTGTCTTTCAATCAAAGGCAATCAAACCATGAGGAACACTGAATTTATATTAGCATGAAAGACTTATTCAAATGAATACTAAATACCAACCTGATTTCTCCAGAGTAGCTTTCCCAAGTGATCTGAGTAAACAAGTCCTTGAAAGGCAAGGTGAAGGGAAGATCGCAAAAGGTACTCTTCAGAACAAAATACCTTTGAACAAACCAAACCCCCACGTCGGATCCGACTAAAGAAAAAGCGACTTTTTTTTTTTAAATGAGATGATATCATGCTCTCCTTCCTTTTGAAAATCTCAGAAGTTTTTAGAAACAATCCAATAAAACTTTGGAAGAAAAAATTCTCCAAATGCCTGGGTAAAGACGAAATGGGGAAGTTGATGATGGGTCACTTATAAAGTCTCACAATTACTTTACATTTCTCAAATAAAATTACACCTTGTTAAAAGTGATTTTATTAAAGAGAAAGGACCTTCCATGCATTGTCCACCAAATCATACCCAATGCCTATTACCCTTCCTCCACTAGAACCCTACATGTGAGTGTCTGGATAGCCAAATCGTGCAGCCCTCAATAGGACATGTACCTAGAAATTTAACTGCAAGTTGATTATTAGAAATTGAGAATTTTATTTTTAAAGAAATCCTGTTTTGATTGGCGGGGTGGGGAGGTAAATAATGGAGACAATTGCCTCTACTGGAGTTTCGATGGAACTGTGGAAGGCATCTTTGGAATAGCTGTTGGGAACCTGGTTTGGTAATTAGATTTTACTTCTCATCTTATACCTCAAGCAGGTAAGTTGGTTTCTGAACCAAAACAAAGACTGAGAAGAGAATTTGCATTCTAACAGCTCCTACTCTAGGCCAGTTCCTAGACCAGTTGTGCTACTGGATTCTGAATCCATTTAGATTTAGATTCTGAAACAGCCCATTTTTGCTTAACCTTTGGAGATCATTTAATTAATTTATTTTTTATTTTCCTCATCTAGTTCTTTTATATGGTCATTAATGGAACGATCTTAGGGTCTTTCAAATTCTCATTTAAAAATAACATTTTCTGAATAGTTATTGGAACTGAGATTATAAATAATGGATGTAAGGCTAATTACCAAAATTCTACATTTAGAGCAAACTGGTGCATATGGAGACAACAGCTCAATATTTTAGAAAGTGCCAATTTGCTAAAAATAGATAAATATGATGATTATTGCTGGAATTAATTCAAGGACATTCAAAATGAGATGACTAATATCAAGGGGTAGCATTTCTCTGATATAAATCCAAGGGAGATGTTTTACACCCATTATTGCCCATCCTTTTGCAGAAATGGATCCCAAAAACTAAAAAATAAAAACTAGAGCAAAGCTACCCTATATGAAATTAGCAAGATTACATTGTAACTAGTATTCCTCTTAGACAGATAGTACCTGCCAGAGTTCAGTTCCAAGAAGACCTTGAAAACCCAGCGCTTATCAATTCCAGCTGTGAAGATTTGTCCTAACCTTTCTTTTTTATGGGATCAGTTGTCTGTGTGATGACTGCTTCCTTTTTGAATCATCAGGGTGATAACCCTACCAATAATAGGAATACGCAATACAGGAAAAATTAAAAGCAACCAATGGGAAAAATTAGTGTCTACCACATCTGAGGTAAGTGCCTCCTGATCTGGTTAGCTACCCTGGTTAGCACAGGAGACTCCTTCTCAGCCAATTTACTCTCTTACTAAATTCACAAGTGTGGGCATCCAGAAATTGTGTCTGGAGTGTGACTTGGCCCTTCTGCCCATCAGAGATCATTGGTCTATTGGTAACTAGCTGATCCAAGAAGAACCAATCAGATTCATTCATTCTAGTTCTTTCTCTGTATCCTCTCTCTCTTTGAATATGAACAGATCACACATACACACACACACACTCACTCACACACATATATTTATCTGTCACTTAGAATTTTGAATTGTGAGATACAAAAGCTAAGGTTATTAGTAACTGAGTCTTTTAAATTCAGGTCTCCAGAAATAGAGTCTATGAATTCCTCTCTTGAGGTTCCCACTTTGACTCTGGTTTCTATAAGCTTGGCTATTCAACTTCTTAATTTTGTGTGATATCTAGTTTCCCTTTGAGAGGTTCCTTTTATAGATTTAAAGTTGGTTTCCATTACTTATACCCCATCAAAATACACATAAATAATAGAAGTGTGTGTGTGTGTGTGTGTGTAGAGAGAGAGAGAAAAAGAGAAACAGAGAGACAGACTGAGAGACAGAGACAGAGAGAGAGAAGTGGTGAGAGTGAGGGATTAAGGAGTGATACTGACCCTTAATAAACTCTAAACATAATCAAATATATGATTGTGGGGACACCTGGGTGGCTCAGTTGGTTGGACGACTGCCTTTGGCTCAGGTCATGATCCCAGAGACCCGGGATGGAGTCCGGCATCAGGCTCCCAGCTCCATGGGGAGTCTGCTTCTTCCTCTGACCTTCTCCTTGCTCATGCTCTCTCTCATTGTCTCTCTCTCTCAAATAAATAAACAAAATCTTTAAAAAAAATATATGATTGTTTTCTCTGGACACCAGCTTATTTTGAAATTTCTAGTTAATATGCCTTTCTATTAAATTCTATATAAGCCTGATTATGAAAGATTTTCCAAAAGAAACATGATATTAATTTCCCTATGTTAGACTTTTACTTCTAGGATAAACAGAATCTCCTGGACAAGCTTGATCCAGTTACTACACTTTAAAATATTTTCAAATATTATCCATATATTAAAAATTAAATTATTTAGGTTGCAAAATTCTACTGTCTATATGAGACTTTGATAAATTTGTTTTTATTAAATTGGTATTTATGTCTATCAATCAGGGACACAGGAGAACTGAAATGTCCTTTGTAGAGATCCTGAGAGTTTAGAAGATTATGTATGGCATTAGAGTTGGGTTGGAAAAGGTTCAGGATAGCGTATCGCTTCTTCTGATCAAGGTTAACTCCTGATGCATCGAGGAACCTTTAAATTGTATCAAAATGATGCTCAGGTGATAATCTTTGAATGCTGCTTTCCACCAATCAGGGTTCATCCCCATTGTCAGTCGCTCCCACAGGCCCCACATTCCTATTCTTCTGCCTGACTGGGCCCTCATGTGATGAATGTGAGCACAGCATGCCTGGTAATCTGAGTGCTGAGAACCTGGTTTAGAAGTGAGGTGGGGGTGGGGATGGGGATGGGGGAGAAGCAGCCAGTTCAGCTAATGCAGAAGAGAAGAAATCTAAATGGAAGGAAAGACTTAAACAGAAAAAGATAAAAAGAAAAATAGTGGAGATTTCTAAATGCATTTGAGCTGACCCTTGGAGTTGAATGACAGTTTGAACATTGGCTTATTTAAATTCTGCCACTAAAGTCTCTCAAGGAAATGATAAAGCTATACCATGCTCCCATCCATTAGCTTGGTTACTATTTATTCTGTAGAGAATAAGGAGAGGTGGGAATGTGAATATATATATAAAATACACATATTTATGTGTATTTTATACAGAAAGCAAGGGTACTTCTTTACATAGAACCATGAACACTTTGGGTTTCAGTATGTGGAATTCCTCAGTCAATAATATCTTACACTTGAGAAACACATTGTTTGCAAAACACTTTTTTTTTTTTTCACTTTATTTGAAACTTACACCAACCTAGTAAAAGGCAAGTCAAAATATGGAGTGTTCTTTTTATGGATGGATAAACTGAGGCTCAGAAAGATTAAGTTACTTACCCAAGGTCACACGACAAGCAATTGGCAGAGCCAGGTCTAGAACTCTGGGGAAGGGTTTATCTCACTACAAAGACATGAAACAGGACATTAAACAAAGAACATCTAAAAGAATAAGATCTGTAAATAATTAAGGATAGGAAATCTGGAGGGTCACACTCCCGTACTATAACCAGAACTCTCTGCAAGTGTGGCACTCTGATCTCAGCAGACAGGAAAGGGAATTCTAACTTTGACCACAACCATCTTGTAAGGAGGTCCAATCGAATTGAGCATGCATTTACACAAAGCCAGCTTTGAATAAGCTCACAGGAATAGTCTGCTCCAAAACATCTTCCCGAATGGCCCATTATCCATTATGATGATCTCTCCCTTCCTACTTTTTTTTTTTAAGATTTTATTTAATTTTTTATTTTAGAGAGAGAGAGAAAAAAAGAGAGAGAGCACAAACGAGCAGGGGCAAGGGCAGAGGGAGAAAGAAAGAAGCAAACTCCCTGATGAGTGGGAAGCCCTAACCTGGGCTCAGTCTCAGGACCCTGTGATCATGACCTGAGCTGAAACCAAGCGTCGGAAGTTCAATCAGCTGAGCCACCCAGGGGCCCCTTCTCCTTTCCTACTTTTATTCCTTCAGTGAACATTTTTTATTGAGAAGCTACTATGTGCTAGACATAGCTTAAAGTATCAATTTTGTCTAAAACACCTCTTTGGAAAGTTGGAAGGAGCCCCCCCTTTTTTTTAAGTTCTCTTTTCATAGCCTCATGCCTCAAACACTAGCATAGGCTGGTCTTACATAATCAGAAAATTCTCCCTGGTCCTGAGAAGGGAAAAAAAGAAAAACTCAAAGAAAGAGATTGAAAGAGATTGAGAACGATGAGCAAGATATGGAATAAAGGTGTGGAGATGAGAAAACATTACCCAACTTTAGTGGTTGAAGACAAACTTAACCTATAAACCATTTTGTCTTACTGCTCTTCTCAAGGCCACGCCAACTCAGTCAGAGAAAATAGACCACGTAGAGTCTGGCAAAGAGCATTTTCATGGAGAGCTGTGGTTGCAATTTGCCCTATGTTAACCACAATAGGCCTATTTCAGAATCCAAATCCCTTCAGTCCATTCAAATGTAAGAAAGATAAAGTTGATCTGATTCTCATTCATGTAACAGACATTTGAGGGGCTACTTACCATTCAACCTCCTTTTACCTCTATGAGAGATTTCCCTTTGTGGAATAGAGTAATTGGATGCTTCAGTGGGAAGGAAAGAAACCCAAGTGAAGGTGAAATTGATTCTTGAGCACAGACCCTGAGGCACAAGCCAACACTTCATGTATTTTTGGAAGTTTGTGTATCAGTGAGGTAAATCAAGTAAGTACCAAGAGATTGAGTTAAATTCTATTTGGAAGGGTTGTGGAGCAAAGCATCACGTGTAAGCACTGTGGGAGTCTTAAAGGAAGGGCAGCAGAAGTCCAAGACTTGTAACCATGTGTCTAACCTGGAACTCTGCTAACCTCAGAGGGTGAACTAGTTTGCCGGGTTGCTGGGGGAGGAGGACACTGAAGGGAGGTTTCCAGGTAGCACCAGTTACAGTAGTTTGGAGAACCACAATATAAATGGGCTCATTTTGTGAATGAATGGGCTTTCATTAAAAACTGATGATTGTCATATTTATATGTTAATAAGAATCAGTGACGATTAGCTTCATCTCAAAATTTGATGCCAATAGTTTGAACAAAAATCTACTAGTGGTTGCCTGCATTTAGATACTCCATAATTTATGGGAAGTTTGTCAACCTGGCTGTGTATTTATTTAGGAAACATATTATCCACGGATAAAGCCAGTTACCATATGTGCCGAACATTGTGATAGGCCTGAAAGGAGAGAAAAAATTAAGATTCCACCCAAGCAGCTCACAGTAGAGATACTAGTTTACCCAAAAAAGGGCTATATAAATATGTAGTATAACAACTGATTTACTAGTGATGCTACAAAATAGAGCGTGGTCGCAAAGAAAGTGGAACTTAACTTAGGGAGGTAAAGAACAGCTTCAAAGAGCTAATGCTGACAGAAGGAATGGGAGTTTTCCAGCCAGAGAGGGAAGTGTCATGTGGGCAGAGTATACAGTATGAGCAAAAGCAACAAGGCCTGAAATACAAATGTGGTATCATCAGGTTGGAGGAGCAGGTATTTGAAGATGGGACTGGAAAAGTAGGTAAGACTAGATCATGTCATCAATGGCAAAAACTTTGTATTTTAGCTTACAGTTAATAGGGGACTACTGTGGATGTTAACAAGGAAAATAATACGACCAGATTTGCATTAGGTAAAGATAAGTGTAGTGTTCTGTGCAAGGAGAATTGGAGAGCAAGGTGGAGATAGGAAGTCCAAGCAAGAAGCTACTGCCTTGGTCCAGATGAGAGGTAACAAAAGTCGGAACCAGGTTATTTGTGATGGAGTTGAAAGCAGAGGATGGATTCAAAAGCTTTTTTTTTTTTTAACCTAGACTGAAAAAGTTTAGTATCTAGGTGTGAGGAAGGAAAGCAAGGACTTCCTTTAGATTACTCCCAGGTCCCTAGAGCTTGGAAGTTGGATAGGTGGTGTTATAGTATAAGGGTTGGAATTGGAGGAAGACTAAACGGTACCACACAAAAGACACTGAGTCTGGTTTTGTACCTAAGGAGTTCAGTGTCTCTGAAGTACCTAGACCTAGTGATATCCATGGATCAGCCACCAAGGAAAGATACCTAGTCTACAGGTTGGGGAATCACCCTGGTGGTTAAAACTTTCAACATGGAGGAGACCACCTAGAATTAATGTGTCGAATGAGAAAAGAAGAGGCTCAAGATCATTAACGAGAGAAAATTGATATTTGAGAGGAAGAGAGAGAAAAAGTCAGCAAGGGAGACTGAGAAAAGCTTATCTGAGAGGGAGGAGACCCAAGGCAGCTCTCCTGGGAGCCAAGGGAAGAATTTCAGGAAGAGGAACGGACCACAACACAAAATGCCAAACAGATATCAAGTAAGATGGAAACCAGTCACTGGAGGTGGTGTCTTTTTTAGAATATGAGAACAGAAGCGTCATTAAAGTAAATGCAAAAGTGAAGGAGAAGTGCTACGGAGAAGGAAACACCCCTGAGCAGAAGGAACAGCTCACAGACGGGAGGCGCGCACCTGTCCTGACAAACAGGTAATCCCAAGCCGAGACTCCTATCGCACAACTCGGAGAGAAAATTTTCTTACATTTGTATTGATTTTTGTCTTCATATGAATTTTGTTTGATTCCTACCAAAGCCCTTTAGGGTCAGCAAGGTGGGGTTTTTGTTTGGTTGGTTGTTTTGTTTGTTTGTTTTGTTTTTCAGTCTTCATCTTATAGGAGGAAACTGAAGCCCAGTATTATGTGATTCATTCAAGATCGCAGAATGAATAAGTAGCATGACCTGAGGACTCTCAGCACAGTGCTCTTCCCAGCACCTCAGAGAATGTTAAGCAGACTTCAATACAGTGGTGCAGAGGCAATCCAAATGCACTTCAGAAATTCTGAAGGCAGAGCTGCCCACAGTCACTTTCTTGATTGATAACAGATATGCTCGGGTGCCGGAATGCCTCTGTGATAGCTAACAGATTAATTAATTAACTAATTAGATGCTGTATCTTCTCTGGAGATGACCTGCATATGCACATTCTCTGAAATGTTCCTTTCATATCAGAGGATGATTTTAGACTTGTCTTACTCTATCAATGAGAAATAGGGGGCCATTTGGTTAATCTATATGCACGCCTGTTGACTGGAAGACACCCCCGCCTTCTTTATGGGGTCAGGTAAAACTCAAGTATGTGGACTACTCAACCCCAGGCAATCACTGACAATTTCACCATGGTGGAGGCAAAGGAGACCCAGGCTACTCTCCCTCTCAGTGAACTGGAGCTCAGCCCTTTGGTCTAAAACATGAAAGGAGGTTTCTGTAGTTTTGCCAACTCAGCAAGAGAGAAAATTAACCCTACATTTTCTTATCCCCTTTGCCTCAGCCTGGGTGTTGGGGGTGGGGGGTGGGGGGGCGGTTGCACACTGACAGCCGGAGGGAGCTGGGCTCATTGTGTATGCACCCTGGCATGGTTTAGAAGGAATTACAGTCACCAGATATGAACTCATTTCTAGATTTACCATGAATTTTCTAAGGTTCTCTGCAAGTCCAGATAATTTGGCAGGGAAAAAAAAAAAAAAAAAGCCCTTAAGTGATTTTTTTCTTCTGTTTAAATTTGGAAATGTGTCATAGAAATCACCATTTAAAAAAAAAATACAGTTTCAATTATATTAAGTAGAATGCCTCCATTTAATTAATTCACTTAGTCCCTGGGTGACACTGGGTGTGGCTCAGGGAGATTTAGGAGGAATCCGATTTATCACTAGGAGGAATCATCTGCACCGGGCAGCAAGGCGGCATCCTTCCACACCTTTCCAGCACCGCAAGGGAAACGGCGCAGTGAGGCTGGAATTCCAAACCACAGATCACAATCTCTCAGATGAGAATTATTTGTTTTATGAGGAAAAAAGCAGATGTTGGTGGGGTTGAGAAGTGGGGGATGAAGGGGCTCCTCGCTTGCACTGCTATTCTTTACACTTGGATTACAATTTAAAATCCTTATCTTTAAACAAAGGAAACACCTCAGTGTTCTGGCTTTGTGGACACAGATCACATCTTGCAAGTTTTTCATCATCTGCAATACGCATGGTAATTAAGCTATTTAAAGTTAGCCCCAAGATATTTGAAAATCAGAAACCAGTACAATCTCAGGGATTCTTTTATTTTATTTCCCCTTTGCCCACTCTTTTACCATGTTCTCATCGCCACCCCACTTGCATTCTCTTCTTCCTGCTATAATAATCCATAGTGGTAATTAATGGCTAATAAAGATCATTAACGCTTTCTTCTCACCCACTGGCCATGTATTACCACTCAGAAATCCAAGCAAGACTGCTTCTTTATGCCGCTCAAGTGGAAGAGGAAGGAAGTGCAGTCCCTCCAGCCCCCTCCCACGTCTCTGCTGGATTTCATGGGTGTGGCAGAGTTTAGACCTTTGCAGGTTTTTGCCCTTGTTTTATTCCCTGCTAAGGACTAGGATGATGAATAGATGGCAGAAGGATAAACACAACCGGGTTCTGCCCTGAACGATAGTGGATCATTTCACCCACAAGCAGGAAACCTGTGTGAGACTTAAGTACTCACACTATATAAATGCCAGTCGGTGTAGTGTGGAGCCCACGCCCTGAACACACCATTTCCTTCTGTCTGATTTAATGCTATCCTAAATCCTGACTTACGTGAATGAGACACAGGAGTACTCAATAGGGCACATGGCCATTTCACACAGAAGTACACATGTATCAAATGCATGGGCAAATATGATAATTTCCATACCTTTCATTTAGTTCTCTTGACTATGATTTATGCTAAACCACATGCGGGCATGTGGGATCTGTGCAGACTACATGCATGACTGTTGTACATGAAGTATGCGAATGCTATGCACATTCACGTGTGAATTGCTACAACTCCCTAAGCACACAATTTCAGCTGTATCACTTTGCACATCACCGTGAACGCTTGGGGCTGTTAGTGAGATAGAACCCAAGCGAAGGTAGCTGTCCCCCTTTTGGGGAAGGGAATTCTTTTAGCTTCAATTACCTTTCTAAAATTATGCTTGGTTTCTTTTGTTGGAGGGGGTGTGTGTATACTTATATGTGTCTACATGGGGTGGCAAAAAGTTGTAAACCGGCATAGTTTTCTACCCCAAATTAAGCCTTTTTTAATGAATAGCATTGGCTTCCTTAGGGCTCCGCCTTCCTAAATTTTATTTCCTTGGCTCACCAGTGGGGTAACCTCAGAACGTTTCCTTGACAGTGTGCTTAACCCAGCCACCTGTGTCCATTGCATTCATGGATTAGAATGGAGGAAGACAAGGAAAGAAAATGTCCTGGTTTGAGAAATAAGCCCGTGGAAGCATCAATCTCTGGAACCCTACAGCAGTTTAGGGAAGTGGTACACGTAAAACCCACATGCTTTTTTTCAAACACCCCCTACACACACCACACACAAAACCCTGGGGTGTCTGCTGCTTTGAAAATTTTATTTATTTGTTTGTTTGTTTGTTTGTTTTAACTGTTTTTTTTTTTTTTTCTCATGCCTCTCCATCCCTTCCATCCACTTCTCTGGTACTCTGCTTCTGCTTCCCTTCCCCTTCCTCTCCTTTTTCATCTCATCACCACCCACCCCTCCTTCCAGGGCGATGGCTAAATGTGCAAAGCTGGCAGGCTGTTTCTTCTGCACTCCCCTCCACCCCCTTCGGATTCAGCGAATGTATTACAAATTGCCCAATATCCAATACCTGCACAGGAATAATGCCCAAATCCTATCTTTTGCACCCCACCCCTAAGGCAATCAATCTGCAAAGGGCTTTTTTCGACCAAGACCTGCCTCCCCTCCCACGAGTATGCACACACACGCGCACATACACTCACCCACATCTCACACCCATTTTTCTCTTTAACCTTCGCCAAAATCACTCAAACATGTTCCAATAAATGTTTGAAAGCTTCCTTTGGAGAATGCCAGGGCACTGTCGGTTGCTGCAGAATACTGAACTCGTCATTCCTCCCCACCCTCAGCCCAATCAAGTTTCTAAAATGTCTTTCAAGAAATAAGTGAGCAATTTGAAATAGAAGAGAAACCTGGGTAGTGGGGGAGGGAGAGAGGGACGCGGATTCTCGGTAAGCTTGTATGTGTCCCTCTTCTGATGAAAATGAGTCACCATGCTTATTATCCAAAATGTTAGCCCATCTCCGGTCACTGACAATCCCCGGAAAGGTGCAAGGGTAGGGAGAAGGGAAAAGACCTGATCTCCAACAGGTAACACTCGGCTCGTTTTTCCCGTCCCATCGGAACCCAAAGCTCCTAGGGGCGTGGTCCACCCTCTCCTCCGACCAGCTGGTGCACAATCGGCTACGATCTTGGGAAGGGGATTCTCCCCCTCCACACGGCCAGTTTCTCCCCCAGCCCCAGTAGTCTTTAGAATCTCCTTTAAAAAAAAAAAAAAAATCTTCCAAATCACAGTTTCATTCATTCATTGAAAAATAAATAAATAAATCCTCACATGTTTTTCCATTAATACCTGCGCCCATTTAAAGCTCATGCATGTACGAAATAAGGCTTCTTCCGCAGCACATGTGAGAAAATTGTACGACAGAACAAGCAACACTCATTACTGAATAGGATTCCTTCGACCCCGCTTTTTGCAAAGAATTTAAAGGATTGCCTCCCCATCTTGTAGGTAGAGTCCACATCTTTTCCCCACACCCCTTTCTGTACCCACACCCGCAAAACCAGACAGCTAAAACGCTAAGCATTCACTAAGAACCCCCCAAATCTTATTTCTAGCCAAACAGGCATATATTTTTTTTCCTAACCTCACCCTAGTTAGTAGCAGCGTTCCCCAACCAGAGCATGAAAGACAGAATGGAATAAAAGCTGGGATGCAACCATCAGTTACCATATGCTAAGGAAACGCGAGCACCATGGGCAGAGCAGAAGCAGTTAAAATATATATATTTTTTTTCTGCCTTTACAGGGAAATATTGTCGTCTGGTAATTTCACAACAGCAAGAAGTAAAAATCTTTAGCTCTACCTGTTTGGTTCTTCTCATACAGCACAGCATGGTTGTATCGTCCCTTGCCTTCTTCCTGCCTTCTCTCCTTCCTCCTCTCTCTTTCTTATTCCCCCCCTCTCCACCTCTTTTCTGCTCGCTTGCTCACTCGCTCTCTCGCGCTAGCGCGCTCTCCCTCTCCCTCCCTCCCTCTCTCTCTCTCTCCCTCACACACACCAGGGCAGTTAGCAGCAACTGTAAGGTCCACAGCTACTGCTCATCGCACATGCTCGCTGGCTCTCGCTCCCTCTCCCTCTCTCGGGCTCTCTCCTCTTCTCTCTCTACCCCTCTTTTCTCCCCCTTTGACCCCCGTCTGTCTTTTTCTTCCCTTTCTCTTTCTCAGAATTGTTCACTAGCTTTCAATGACTAATCATTTCCCCAGCCCCCACCCCTATTCTAAACAGTCACCCCCTCCCAGTCCCCTGCCAGCCTCATGAATATTTAAACATCTCCAATCTGGACCCAATTACCCACCGACTTTCCCACTGCATTGAGAGGATGGTGGGGTGGGGGTAGAGACGGATATTCCAGCCAGTTCAGGAGATTGGATGGAATGTGTTTTAGGGAAGAGGGGCTTGAGGAAAGCTTGTATTTCTTTACTAACTCTTCTCTTTTCCGATAATATAAGAGCAAAGGACACCGTTGTCAGACTTGTACCAATATAAGTGATATTTGCTATTTAGATTTTATGTGCATTTAATAATTGTGAGGGTTACGTTGTCTCAAAAAAATGAAGTAATATGTAAATAGACACTTATGTATACTGTTCTCAGTCTTCATATAATCTAAAACACATATATATAAGCTTAAATATACACAAAAACCATATCTCATATATGCTCAAATATCCTTGAGAAATCCACATGAATATGTAGCATTTTAAACATTTGAAGCACGTAAGGTAAGAAAATGATAACTAATGTTTAGGAATCAGCATTCATATCTAAAATCACATGGTGGTTTTTAATGCACTCACACCTGTTTGAAAATTGGGGTTTCTTCTAATTTTACTTAAAAAGTGGAACACATTTGAAAAATAAGTCTGTGATACTAATGGCACCCAAAATGATATTTTATAGTTTGGGCAAGAAGAATAAAAGTAGGGGCGCCTGGGTGGCTCAGTTGGTTAAGCCTCTGTCTTCAGCTCAGGTCATGAGTCCAGGGGCCTGGGATAGCCCCATGTCTTCAGGTTCCCTGTTCACTGGAAAGTCTGCTTCTTCCTCTCCCTCTGCTACTCCCCCTTGGCTTGTGTTCTGTCTCTCCCTTTCTTTCTCTCTCTCAAATAGATAAATAAAATCCTTAAAACGTTTAAAAACTTAATTGTTACAAGAAGAAACCATATAACGTGATGTCTATGTCTTCAATTCCTTCTGTGCTCTTTCATAATTTGAGTAAAGGAAAATATTTTAAGAAAAAGTGTATGTAAAATGATTTTTAGATGTGTGGTACTGTGTGATCTTGAGAATATTAATGACCCTCTCTGACCTAATTTTCTAATCTGTCAAATAGGGATTATAATGCCAACAAGGCATTATAAGGACCAAGTAATATAATGTATGTAAAGCATATATTAGAATGGAGCCATTCTTAACTTCATACTAGCTTTACCTCAGAGACTGTACTTTTCTGAAATTTTGATGGCATTTTAAAGTAAATATCTCAAAGAACTTACCAAACTATTTCTTGTTGTCCTTTAGTGACAGGAAACATCCCCAATTAAACACCTCACATTCTTTCCAGTCTCTCCTAGACACAAGCCTAGTTAATAGGTGTCAACCAGACAGCTTATTATCACACATATTATCAGGATCACTGAGCTTAATAGGTGCTTAATACATTTTAACAAAATTTAAGGTACATCTTTCTCAGAATGGACTATCTCAGGGAGACACCCAAGGGATGATGGTTATACATTAACCCCAGAGGTTTTTCTGAGCATGACCTGCTTCAAATCCTTCCTTACTTGTTCTTTTACTCCCATTTACTTCTTGATTTTCATATTTTATGCTAGGAAACAGAGTTAAACTCTGAGTTTAATATTTTTTTTGATGTTATAATGAGTCTAGTCAGAGTCTGCTTTCAAAAACAACCTTCTTTGCTTGGAAGTGGTAGAGGAGGACAAAGAATGGGTAAGAACCAGCTCCATCAGAGACAGTCCAGTTATGGGTGATGATGGTCCCACCCGCCTGCCTGGGGCCGAAGAGTGGAAAAGAAAGGAAACTGAGGAGATGAGGACTGGGGGCAAAGGAGAAGAAATGGAATGGCCTCTTTTGGTGTTTAAACAGATACATCACTTCACTGATAAGACCATTTTGTCAACTATGGCAACCAAGTTGGCCGTAGAAAGGGGCCAAGTCCTTTCCTTTTCAATTCACTCCCCTCCGCCCTCTCAATTATATCTTGTTTTCCCTTTTATTTTTTGGAAGGGACCTTGGAAACATCGTGACATAATGAAGTCAGGCAGAGACTAGAGCTCAAAACCAGGCATAGGAGTGGATGAACTGTGACTAAATACATTAAACCTCCCGCTTGGCACCAGTTTCTCCAGTAGTTGACGTGCACTATTTCATCTAATACCCAAATGAGGGAGGTGTGATTGTTAATTCCATTTTGGTAGGGATACTAAAGCTAAGTGAATTAAGTACCTAGCCTAGGTCACATGGCTAATAATAGGTAAAACTAGGACTCCAAAACCCTCTTATCCACTAAGCTACATGGCATTGAATGGACCTCTACCACCTCATTACCTCTGGTCCTTAGGGGATTAGGATGCAGTGGAAGTCTTTGTGTTGAAAGGACACCAGCATTCTGCAAGGTCCACCTAACAGACGCAGCCCTCACCTCAAGAGCCACGGAGAACAAGCTGATACCCTCATCCAACAGTGAGCCCTCTGTATACTTCTGACCCAACATCATATACTTCAAACACCCCCAGGTGCCTCTGTATTTGGGGTCTTTGCCATTCTGAATGCCCTCCGGACATACTACCTTCTGTCAATTAACTCTAAAATTACTTTACAGATATGAGCTCAGAATTCCAAGTTCAGTTTAAATATTATGGAATCAATTCCAATACATTTTTATCCTGAGCAATAGAAGTTATAGGATGGGAAAAGAATGAGAAGGAGAAAAGCACACATTGATCTGATCTTGGCAAATAAAACAAAACAAAATAAAATAAAATAAAATAAAACAACAAAAATAAAATAATAAAAAAATAAAATAAAATATCAGTATTGTCCTGATGCCCACCTGCCAACTGTTCCGTGGAACCACTAATCCTCATCCTCTGATAATGAATCCCAGAAAATGCCTGGGCTTAAGCCCCAAGGTTGAACTTTATATAATTTTAATTGGCATGTCATCTCATGAGACTGTCAGGTAACTTCTTACCTGTAGATTAGGCAGTAACATCATTCTAGAAGAGGGTGAAGAGTGGTGGAGGTCAGGTACCAGTTCCATTCTCAGATCTCTTTGAACTTCATACTAAAGTGATATTGTTTTCGTAATAAACCTGGAAGACTCTGGGCTTTATGAAGGGCTCCATCAGAGAGTACGTCATTTTAGGAATGAGACTGGCACTTGAGAGAAGAGTGTTGGCAGTGCAGATAGAAAATATGTTCATCTTTTTACTCCCCCTTTTAGGAGTTTATTTTTTTTGATTTTCAGTCTTAGCTTTTTACCTGCTGTGTTCTGGTGCTAAGACTGCCATAACAAAATGCCACAAACTGAGTGGCTTAAACAATAGACATTTATTTTCTCACTGTTCTGGAAACTGGAAGTCCAATGGCAGGATTGGTTTCCTCTGAGGGCTCTCCAGGAAGTATCTATTCCAGGCCTCTCTCCGTGGCTTTGTAGATGGCCACCCTTTTACTGCCTTCTCACATGGTTGTCCTATGCACTTGAATTCCCGGTGTCTGTGTGTCCAAATATCTTCTTCTTAAAATATATCAGTCATATGGGGTTAAAGTCCACTCATATGACCTCATTTAACCTCAATTGCCTCTTCAAAAAACTGTCTCCAAATACAGTCCCATTGTGAGGTACTGGTTAGGGCTTCAACGTGTGTCTTTTGAAGGACCCGGTTCTGCCCATAACACCTGCATGCTCCATCAGTACTTTTGGACATCACTTACTTATTCAACATTTTCTGTGTTACAAAAACATCCCACCCTCAAAGAGATACAGACACATGTGAAAAACGAAACAAATGCTCTTTGGACAAAACATGATTCAATGTCACATATGTGTTATAAGAATTTAGAACATAAGAGAAGTCACCGTGGACTAGTGTTGACCTTCCATTTCATGATTAGGATTTGGACAAGTACAGAAGACATGCTGAGTTTTAGAGAAAGGAAAGCAGTCATACTGGAAAAGGTAAAATGTACCACCTCTCACTGCATGATTAAGGGATTGTCAATATGGAGAAGAGGGGCAGTCATAAGAAAGAAATTTAGCAGGGCAGGCCACATCCGGATGGGCAAATGGGGTGTCCTAGGACTGCTATACAAATTTCCACAAACCTGGGGGTGCTTAACAACATAAAACTATTGTTTCAGGGGCACCTGGGTGACTCATTCATTGAAGCATCTGCCTTCAGCTCAGGTCATGATCTCAGGGTCCTGGGATGGAGACCCGCATTGGGCTCCCTGTTCAGTGAGGAGCCTGCTGCTTCATCTCCTTCTGTCCCTCCCCCCACTTGTGCTCTTTCTATCTGTCTCTCTCTGAGGTAAATAAATCTTCAAAAACGTTTTATTCTTTCACATTTCTGGGAGTTGAAATTTAATGTTGACAGGATTTTCTGGAGCCTCTGGGGGAGAATCCATTTCATACCCTTCACCTAGTCTCTGGTGGTTGTGGGCAGTCCTTGGCATTCCTTGGTCTGAAGATGCATCACCCCAATGTCTGCCTCTCTCGCCACATGGGCCTTCCCTTCATCTATCTTTTCCTCTTTTATAAGGACAACTGTCATTGAATCTAGGATCCATTCTAAATCCAGGATGATCTCATTTCAGGATCCTTAAATTAATTATCTGCAAAGATCCTTCATTCAAGTAAGGTCACATTCATAGAAAGGAGTTGTTAGGATTTAGATAGTCAACCTCCTACAGGGGATTAGACATAAGGTTTGTTATAGGATAGTTTAGACAACACCTGTGTTAATATTGTATAGTATGGAATAGAGAGAAGGACACACTGGGACCTGGTGAGAGAATCGTGGAATTGTTCTAATGCCTAGTTCTGGGAGGAAAGGTGAAGAAAAAGTGAAATGTCACTTGCTGAGTGCCTAGTATGTTCCAGGTACCATGTATATCATACTCTCCCTGTTTTGTCTCACTCACCTCACAGAAGAATCTCCTAGGGGAAGAAGAAAATGGGAGAACTGAAAGTGGTTTGGAGATTGGGCCTGGGCAACCTGGAGACTGAAAATACCAAACCCAGGCATGAGGAGGTCCAGAAAATGGGCTGGTCCAGTGAGGGAGGTGATGAGTCAGTTCTGAAAGCATTCATTTTCAGGAAGCATTTCAAGTTTCAAGTGTATCGCAGGATCAGATTTTAAGAAAGAAGATTCAGAAGTTGTCTGAGCCTGCCAAAGGTTTCCAGGCAGACGTGGCTACTTTGGGATCCAGGGAGAGGCAAGCCTCTGTGAAATGATGTCACCACATTAATTAGGCTGATAGCATTTTGGTAAGGCCTCACCGCCAGAATTCATCCTGCTTCCTGCTGACAGACAAGGACCTGGATGGTTTTTAGGACCCCCTCAATCTCAATCCATCATTCCAAACTTGCCTCAAATACCCTCATAGTTTCTCCTTCCAGCGCATTGGAGGCCATCTGAGTCTGTGAGTAGTCAATATCCCAGAACACAGGAATCTCAGTGATGAGACCTGTGCTGTGCTGGTGGCACCAGAGGAGATGGAAGACCTGTGGCCCACAAACCAAGACTCAGTCGCCACGCAGCTCCTGAGGAAGCTTGTGATTGCCTGAGTGAACAGATCTAACTCAGGGGCTTTGGGAGTGTATTAATAGCAGGTGATGTGAAAAATTCCATCGGGTTACACAACCCTCCACCACCAACACAGGATCGGGGGCTGAAATGAAAGTTTCATTTGAATTGGTCATGAAAAGAACCACAGAATGTTTCTCATACTTCTCTATTCCCCCTGAAGTTTTGTGATAGCTTATTTGCCAGCCTGTCTCCTCCCTGCAATGTGCATTCCTAGACGGCAAGAACCGTGACTTACTTTTCTTTTCTTTTTCTTTCTTTCTTTTTTTTTTTAGTCTCAGGGGTAGAATTTAGTGATTCATTACATCAAGTGCCTTCCTTAAGGCCCCTCACCCAGTTACCCATCCCCCCTCCACCAGCAACCCTCAGTTTACTCCCTATAGTCCAGAGTCTCTTAGGGTTTGCCTTCCTCTTTGTTTTTATCATATTTTATTCTTCCTTCCCCTCCCCTATGTTCATCTGTTTTGTTTCCTATATTCCACATATGAATGAAATCATATGGTAATTGTCTTTCTCTGACTGCACGTCTTAGATTTTTTATTGCTGTTTTTTTTTTAAAGATTATTTATTTATTTGAGAGAGAGAGAGAGAGAGCGAGAACACAAGAGGGGAGAAGGTCAGAGGAAGAAGCAGACTCCCCGTGGAGCTGGGAACTCAATGTGGTACTCCATCCCCGAACTCCAAACTCAGGGATCACAACCTGAGCTGAAGGCAGTGGCTTAACCAACTGTGCCCCTCCCTGCCTTTTTAAAATTTGTTTCTCCTGTCTTTAGCAGGGGTATAGGAGGGTTTTATGGGACTTAAAGCTTTTATGATTTAGGGGAGACTTCCTTAAGAAAAAGTATACAAGTTCAGTATGAAAATGGATATTTATTTGGAATAAGAATTTATATATATATATATATATATATATATATATATATATAATGATTTTTACCATAAATACCACAAAATTTGGAAGAACAAATGTAGTATTTTAAAATACTACATGTCTAACATATCTCTATAATTCCTACATTTTTGTCTGCATGTTTTCTCATCATCTCTTTGTATAACAATAACTCTGTAATGCTATATTCTGAAGGAGAATGGAAAGGTAATCTAGTCTTTCCTCTCACACAGCTGACTGGATTTGTTTTTATTCTTGATAGTTGTGGGGCTTAAAGCATGAGACTTCCACATACAGATGTGTTTTTGGTAAAGGGCACCAGACGTAATACAAAACACAGGAATTCTGAGAAATTCCAAATAGTTGCTCCAGAAAGAGAAAAAAAAATATGCATGGTACATTTATAAATTATGAATTATTAATTATGTGGCATTATCAAGTTTATTCCTAACAGAAAAAAAACTTCAGTTTTGGTTAGGCTTTGGTAAAAATTGATTCTCTCACATTAAATTTTACACAGCTGATGATTGGAAAAATTCCCCACAGACTGGATTTTGGTTCATACATTTCAAATCTTGTTTCTCATCTTTACCACATGACTCAGGCGCTACATGACATAAGCCAAGTGATGTTTGCATTTGAATTCAGCCTCTAGTTCTGCACTTCAGGTGACCATGCCCAGTGAGTTGGCTCCCTGTATTCTTTGCAGCCATGAATCGTTAGCAACAACTTTATGTACATAAAAACCCTGAGAAGAAACATAAATATATCCCATTAAATCCAATTTAAATGTAACACCAATACAACCACATCTTACCTAGTTCCGGGAACTGTCCACAGCAACTCAACACAACCTGACTTGAGGGGAAATGTGGTTGAGGGGAAATTTGAGTAGAAACAGACAGAAGTTGAATGGGTTATTATTAAGATATCTGACTCTTTAAGATTTTATACCAATGTATAAACCTGTGGCTCATGGCCCATGTGAGTAGGGAGCCCTAAAACTTAAGCTGAATTAGCTTCTTTGTAAATTTGCTTCTGGTTTCTAGTACTGATACAGAGCCATTAAGTCTTCAAGAAACCCTTGTTGAAGAATAAGAAGGTGGGAGAAAGAGAGAGAAAAAGGGAAAAAAGGAGGTGAGAAGGGGAAAAAAAGAGGGAGGAAGGCTGTTTAAACTAAATTTCAAACATTAACTTTCAGGATCCCCAGTTGTTTTAATCCATAATTGTGATTTTTATTCTATACAGAATGGCTGTTTCTCACAGCTTCACTCCTATCCTGAATTTGTCCCATTCTAAACTTCCTTCTAGAGTGTACATGGCTTGGGGAGGTGACAAAGGGCAGCCCTCTTGGTGGGGTCCGAACATGAGGCTCCCCATTTGCGTTCCATTAAATGTTAACTGCCACTCTGTTGGGGAGTCAGAGAGGTGTCCTCCAAAGACTATACCCCTAAATTCATCACCTTTCATCCTCTCCCATGTCTCCTGATACCTCTTTTACTATTTTTGATAGACTATAGGCTTTGGAAGGTGTTGTATAGTCTACAACGTGTGGTTGGACAGTAAGAGAAATTTCAGATATATGGCTTCATATTATTTAATTTGCTCACATTGACTTGAAGTATTGATAGATTTCACTTAAACATTATTAATTTCAACCTTCATTCAAACAGGGCAGCTCATCCTATAATACAATCCCTTGTTTTATTTTTCTACTGTTCCCTTTCCCCTGTCCATGATTCTGCCAAGTCTAGAACTGAGCTTTTTGTGCTTACACTACTTTGCTCTTTTTCTGTCTGAAATCCAAATCTACTCTTCCTTACATTAAAATTCTTCTTAGTGAATCCATCCAAAACATACTTAGAGGGGCTAATGTACTCTGTCCTCGGAATTTTCTTGAATAGATTTCCCCATTCTCTGTCCTTAAGGCTCTGGGATATTTATTTCCAACAATTTTCATCTGGTATTCCTTTAAATCCCCTCTAGTACCTGTTAGCTCCTCCAAAATTGCTCTGCTGATTATTTGGCTTTCTATTTCCAAGTCTCTATTCTTTCCTTCATCTCAAAGCCTCCAACTTCTCTAAAATTCAACAAAAAAATTCCACCATTCAAGTTTTAAGATTCTCTGCTGTTTGAAATACACCTCTCTGATTTTCCCAGGCAAAATTAGCATGTACTATTTCTCCCAGATCATCTATAATTGCACTACACTTCAGTCCACACCATAGTCTCTTTGACCAACATAAAGACGTTTACTACTAGAAAGTGATATTATATTCATATTAGTTTTCATGTATTTTAATCCATTAATGTAGACTGCACAGCATTGAAAGGTTTGAGGTACTGAAATGGGAGCTCAAAAATGTCATCTTGTCTATGTCCCTGTAACTAACTAGTGACTCAAGTTTTATTTAATTTTTTAAGATGAGGGAGTTTCTCATTCAGGTTTTGTCATCCCCACTCCTAATATCTCATCCTCACTCCTAAAGGAGTCTTTTCCCCTCATTTTAGCATATTGATGTCTTCTGGAGGCCTTCATTGAATGGATGTGTTTAACGGTCTGAAGGAAAATGAGGATATGGGACCCCTCTTAATAAGTCTTCAAGTAATTGGTGTCACAGAAACTAGACTGGGCATATCTTTAGTCATTTGCATTAAATGTTCCTGAACTTCAAAGATTCCAGAAGGTTGGATGATACCTATAAGGTCATCTGGCCCAGGTCCTTGTTTGATGTTACCAAATGTTAAAACACGCTGAGCTTGAAGCAAAGTATGTTACTTCCAAAGCTTTTCATTTTTTTAACTTTTGAGAATGCTTGGGATATTTGTTGTCCCTATTCATTGTCCTTATTTGTTCCTATAGAAATTGATATTTGTTTCCCACCTTTAGTTCTGTTTGTAAACCTTGAGGCCACTTAGGGTAATATCTCTTTCACATACTATTTCAGCAAGTGTTTAAATATAGCTCATCCATACTCGCTGACTTTTGCATACCAAGCACCTCTTGAGCTATTTTTCATTTAACAAGATTTTGAGTCCTTTCATTCTGGCTTTCTCCTACCTCCTTTTAACATACTATAATTTATCAACAGTCCTTAAAATGTAGCATCCCTACTTGAAGTGAGAAAGGAATAAATCAATGCCGTAATTTTAGATGTTCAATATCAGTCAATACATCACAGACCTGTAAGATCTGTGTGTATGTGTGTCCCACCACCATACCATTAAATTGTGAGCCTGTTCAGGAGTGTGCTGGTAAATGTTTAACAACTGGATCTCAAGGGGTTAGGAGTAAGGCAGACATGATTTGTAGCTTTTGCCCATTTCAATGGTGTAAATATTCTCACCATGTCCTATTTCAAGCTACAAATGTGTCATCACTGATTGTAGAGCTGGGAAGACATGCACAGCAAAACAGCATTATATAGTGTTCCCAGCAAATAGATACAATAGAAATAATCTGCACAGTTTAGACAGTAAGTAGTAAAAACAAACCAAACCAAATGATACATTTTGAGTATTTATTAATTTGTTTTTAATATAATTTACTTAATTTTAAATTTGTGTAGTTTAATTTTTAATAGTGACTGTGTTTAACAACTAGCTTGCAAAATTCCTGAAAATTCAACAATTAGTTTGCAAAAGTTCATATGGTCATATATCATATCACTTATTTTACTCCAAATGACATTTTGAAACATTTGTTTATGTGTGACCTTGCTTAACTAAGTACCTCGTACACCTTCCTGAAACTGTCTAGTTCCATTGTTGATTTTTGTTTTATTTTTTCATCTGGGTAAAATATTGCATATGTATTTTTATTTATTTTTGTCTTATTAGATTCAACCAATTATTTCACCCTGCCAATAACTCTTTAGATCCTAATTCTGTCATCCCATATTTCTGTCATCTTTATCCCTTCTGGCTTCATGTCATCCACATATTTGATGAGCAAGCTTTATGTGTCTCATCCAAGGCACTGAATTTAAAAAAAAAAAAAAAGCTTGACAGGACAGGGCCAAGGACAGAATCCTTGGCCATGCAAATAGAATTCTTCCTAAACACAGGCATCAAACCATTAATCAGCATTGATTCAATGAGATATTTGTCTACTTAATAGCCTTTGCATCCAGTCCAAATTTCTCCACCTTGTTCGTAAGACTCTCAAGAGATTATTTACAGAGTGCATGACTTTGTCCAGAAACCTTCACTTTCTTCCTTCTCATGTCAGAGGAAAAGATTACCCTCCCCGTATGTAAAGCTAAGCACTTTTCTCCAGGAGTCATCAATTATGCCTCCTTTTTGTCTATTCAATCTGCCTCTCTTCCACCTCCACCCCCCTAACATGTGAACATAGCATATAAACAGTGCCGGAAAAATCTTTGTTTCTCTCCTCTGCTTTCGTTTCCCATTTGGAATATTGCAGATTTCCATTTTTCTCACTTTTCTTAGGCTTACTATTCCATCTTGCCCCTCTATTCTCAGCATGACCGATACTATGACCTTGTTCCACTTGGAAAGTGAATGCATTCAGGTGAGACTTCACTCATTTGCTGCTTTGCCACCTTCAGACTTAATCTGAACCTGGCAAAGTGGAGGTGGAAGTTTCCCCTGCATATCTGGAATAGTCTCTTCTCAAAATTCCTCAAGATCTTGGTTCTCCTATTCCCTCTCTTATCGCAACCCCCCTGAATCTCCAAGCCTCATCTTTTAAAAGATTCTAGCTTCTTCCATTCCTTCAAAAATAAAATGTCCTTTACCTCTAGCCCTGCATCATATTCTGCCCACCATCTTTACCTCTTCACCTCCTCTTCCCTTCTCATTTATTGGTGATTTGCCTTTGTGTTCCCCCAATCCATTGGCTCTAATTAGGTCCCCATAGTTGCCATCACTTTCTCTCTCTCTCTCCCTCCCCCTCTCTCTCTCTTTCACACACACACACACACACACACACACACACACACACACACCTTTTCATTCCTTACCTTACAAGGCTTCTCTGCAGCTTCAAGACTAACCACTCCTTGTAGCTTTTTATTTTTTTTTTTCATTTAATTTCCTTTTATCTTTGTTTCACTGACACTCATTCTCCTAATTTTCCTCCTCCAGCTCTGGATGCCTCCTCTTTCTTCTTATCAGATCGCTCTTCCTCAATCACCACTTGCCTGGGCCTTCTCAGCACTGCCCACAGCTTCCTCCACCACCACCACCTCTTTCTGCGTGACTCCCAAGTCTGTATTTTCAGCCCAGACCTCGTTGGAATTCTGCTTCAAATACAGATCTCCATATGCATGATTCACTCTCCCAAAATGAACATCTTATCTTCCTCCCGCGTCCTCTCACCAAAATATGTACCTCCTCCTGGAATCTCTATTCTGGTTTATAGGACTGCCGCTCACTCACTCGCCCAGGCCAATAGTGTGCTTGCTTCCCCCTCACAACAGTCAGTCAGTAGGTCAGGAAACCCTCGAGGTATCAATTCTTCAGGTCCTCCTTTCTTGTCTGATTTTTGTGTGATAGGTTTCTAATTACTTCCCTGCCTGTAATTGCTCACTTCTTTAATCTATCCTCTACCCAGAGCCAGAGTCATTGTTCTAAAACAACCACACCGGATCATGGACCTCCTTTATGTAATATCCTGCTTTAACTCCCAGTTAACTGCAGGAGAAAGTCCAAATGCCTCCCCAGCAGGTGATCTGCCTATCTACCTCTCCAGAGCCATCCCTGAACGCCAAATTTACTGCATTTTCCAAAGAGGTCTATGCCTTAATTATCTCTGTGCCTTTACACATACTGACTTTGATTCACAGAATAATTTCCCCCATGTTGAGTGATGAAATTCTCATTCTTCCAAAAAACAGCTAAAATAATCTCTCTCCATGAATCATGATGACATTCCTCATGCCACCATTTCTTATGTTCTTTCTTGTACCGGCCCCTGTCAAGCACTTACCATACATTATTGATAGTATCTACTTACCTGCCTATCTTCACTGTTACATGGAAGTTAAGAAACTAACACATTTCTTAAAGGAAGAAATTGAATTCTATTTATCTTTGCATCTCCAGTTCTTAGCACACGCCCAGCATATCTTAGGTAACTCAGTATATTTTCATTGAATGGATAACTTTTCCTTGCTTAATATTTCATACTCAATCAAAGAAAGATACATGAAAAATAGCATGAGTTACTCTTGATGAATAGATCCTGGCTCTTTGGGATCAGTACTCTTTCATTTATGTTCTCAACCCAGAATTTCAATATTCCACTCTAGATAAATGTACCAATATTAAAGTCCTTAACTTGTTAGATAACTTTCTTTTCTCTCCCTTTTTAATTTTTGAAAACAGACCTAAAAAAATTATCCAGGTTCAACTCTCCTGCTCCAGAAATGGTACTATAGATAAAACTGCCATTTACATAAAAGTCTTCACTGTTGGGTAGAAGCTTTTGAAGTGTGTTTGTGTGTGTGTGTGTGTGTGTGTGTGTGTGCTGATACAAAACCAGGGACAAAAGAGCTATTTTAGACCTGTAAGTAATTAACTAAATCCATTTCTGTATTTTATAACAAGAAATATGGTGGTAGGTGATTGCATTCGTTCATCTTATGGATGGAATCATTAGGGACCCAGGTTCTTTTATTTTCTTTGTTCTTATATCTTGAACTATTTTGTTCATTTGTTTATCAATCCCACGTATGTTGCCTCTGACAATGAAATGGCTGCTGCAGCTCCTGGTATTATGGATACTTTCCAGACAGGAACAGGGAGGAAACAGCACCAATATTGGCCCCTTTTGTAACAAAGTAACAACTTTTGCAGAATCCTTCAGGCACATTTTTGCCCTATATTGTACTGGACAGTTCTGAGTTGAATGACCACTTCTGAACATCAGGGAGATTGGAAAAGTAACTATTTTACTTTTTTTTTAGCCTCCACAATGAAAGAAAAATAAGGGAAAATAGGGCTGAAAATCAACTCTTGTCTGCCTTGGGGGTTAAGATCAGATGTGACTGTCTGATAGCTGTTCTGTTTCCCAATATGTATTGGCTTTTACCTTACATTACTCCATTGTTTTCTTTTTTTTTATCTTTTTTTTTTTTATAAACATATATTTTTATCCCCAGGGGTACAGGTCTGTGAATCACCAGGTTTACACACTTCACAGCACTCACCAAATCACATACCCTCCCCAATGTCCATAATCCCACCCCCTTCTCCCAAACCCCCTCCCCCCGGCAACCCTCAGTTTGTTTTGTGAGATTAAGAGTCACTTATGGTTTGTCTCCCTCCCAATCCCATCTTGTTTCATTTATTCTTCTACCCACTTAAGCCTCCATGTTGCATCACCACTTCCTCATATCAGGGAGATCATATGATAGTTGTCTTTCTCTGCTTGACTTATTTCGCTAAGCATGATACGCTCTAGTTCCATCCATGTTGTTGCAAATGGCAAGATTTCATTTCTTTTGATGGCTGCATAGTATTCCATTGTGTATATATACCACATCTTCTTGATCCATTCATCTGTTGATGGAACTCCATTGTTTTCTTAATTCAAAAATTGTACTGAACTTGTCTCTGGATAGTTTGACAATGTTTCTGTTGCCTTTCCCACCTGCACAATATCAGGCTTGAACAATTTTTCTCTCCTTACTTCTTCTTCTGATCATTGGCATTTTTTAAAAAATGATTTTTACTTGTTTATTTGACAGACAGAAATCACAAGTAGGCAGAGAGGCAGGCAGAGAGAGGGGGGGGGAGAAGCAGACTCCCCGCAGAGCGGAGAACATGATGTGGGGCTCAATCCCAGGACTCTGGGATCATGATCTGAGCGGAAGGCAGAGGCTTTAACCCACTGAGCGACCCAGGCGCCCCGATCATTGGCATTTTTTTAAAGATTTTGTTTATTTGAGAGAGAGAGAGAGAGAGAGAGGGCAGGTTGAGGAGCAGAGGGAAAAATAGAGAATCCCAAGCAGACTCTCCACTGAGCATGCTTACATGGGCCTCCATCCCAGGACCTGGAGATCAGGACCTCAGCTGAAACCAAGAGTCAGAGGCTTAACCAACTGAGCCACCCACACGCCCCTGGTCACTGGCATTTTAGTAGGCAAAAATCTCATTTTTTCTAATCATCTTTCTAATCTCTTTAGGTCCACTTACACTGTTTTGTCTTCTTTACCAGTGCTGATAAATACTTTAAAAACTTTAATATAATTAAAATTAAAAACTTTAATATAATTTGCCAATTTTACTGGAGTTCTGCTTGCTTCCTTTTCTAGATCATGAATATAATACTAAATAAAACCCAATCAGGGTTGGTTGGGTGATTCAGTTGGTTAAGCATCTGACTTCAGCTTGGGTCATGATCTCAGGGTCCCAGGATAGAGACTGGCATAGAGCTCCTTGCTCAGCAGGGAGTCTATTTCTCCCTTTCTCTCTGTGATCTCTCTTGCTCTCACTCTCTCTCAAAAAATAAACACAAACAAATAAAAATGTTTAAAAAAAAAAAACAACAAATCAGACTGTATAATATTAACCTTTGAGTCTTAATGAAAACATTTCTCACCAACTGTACACATACACATTTTATAATTTCCTCACATATTTAAACCAAATCTTAAGCCTTTTCATAAAGTTAAAGAACACCAGAACTAAAAAGAGCTTCCAACATTTTTCATTTTATAGGTCAGATAACTGAGACCGAGAAAGTCAAAATGAGAATTTAGTGTTTGAGACAATGCTAGAAACCCTGGTGTTCTGGTCTTTAGTGTAATGTTTTCTCCATTCGATTGGGGTGTGCGTGGGTTTTGCATGAGAAACATTTGAGATAACAGAAACCCTGGGTCAGTGGAACAGGAGCCAAGGAAATGGGCTGCATTATTAGTCCCAGAAAGGACAAGGACCAAGCCCAGCTGAAAAGCATGGCGCAAGCTGAGGAATGGTTTAAGCGATCTTGGGCACAAGGTTCAATCTGGTAAGACAGGGCACAGCAGTGGGTGAGCCCTTGGGAGCTAGGCAGGTGGCAGTCATGATTCTGGGAGTTGTGCCCATATGTTGCAGAATCCCCGCCAGAAGGCTGTGTTTGGGCGAGGCTCCAGTTCCTGGAGTGGAGGGCTGACAGGTGCCAGGTGGGCCCCAGGCCCTAGCCAGATGTACTGCAGTTTGGAGTGTGGCTCCGGTCACAGGGAGAGGGGATGACAGTCCCAGGATGATGGGCTGTAAACCGTGTTAGAGGCAGAAGTAAGAGTACATGGCAGGGACCAGTCTCCTGACATTGGCGATTCGCGCACCCAGGACTGGCTTGCCCAGAGCTTCAGTACAGTGGTTCTGAAAGGCTGTAAAAGAGGCTTGTAAGGCATTAAGAAAGCCCAACAAACACAGCTGAATTTTCAGACCTCAGGTCTAGGGTTAGGATGTAATTCAAAGTCTCACCAGCCTCTCGGCCAATCACTGGCTTAGGATAGGAGGCGGGACCAAGCCTGTGGGTTTGCAGGAGACCAGATTGCGACACCCGGAAGTTGCTAGAATTCAATTTACACTTATCGTTTACCTAAAATTATTTTGGGGTGGGGGAAAAAGAAGGCATGTCGGGATCTACAAATCTCAATTTAGTATTTCCATAGGTAAAGTTTATCTTAACGTTTAAAAAAAAAAAAAATCTTGGTAGTAGGTGGTGTTCATGAATTCATTATCTACAGTGTGTTTACAGATTTGTGATTCTTAATATAGTTACATCGTTGGTTTCTGTTAATTTTAGATCTTCTTTAGCAGCACCTTAGTTCTCTGAGACTTTTAAAAAGGAGAGACAGCAAGGAAATAGCTGTAAGGACAGTAATAGGTATTATCAAAATATGTCTGTGGAAGATGGAGAGAATGCATGGCAGTCAGGATTCTGCAGTCAATACAACTGGGTCATTAAGGTGACCAAGATCACCAGACCATGAAACACTTGGTCCAATCATTTCATCCATCTTAATGACCAAAGCCAACCAACTGCACAATGATACAATCAATTGCTCAGTAACTATCCATTATGATGGCAGAAAACAAAACAAAACAAATTGGCAGTATTTTGATCAGCTTAGTAAAGCTACACAGACAAGATTGCCAAGCATATGCTGGCTCCTGGTTTTTGTGCCTTTTGTGGTCCAGATGCATTTCCTTCATTCTGATTACTTAGGAAGACTCACTCTCCCAAGTGTTTATCTCCAGCTTGCTCTTTGCCATTATTTTCTGTCTACTTTACTTTCTTCAATTTATCTTGTTTGTGGACAGAGTTTTAAAGCAATCATACTTCATCTTTTAAAGTCATCATTCCTTTTATATGCCTACTTACTTATTATGCCTTATTAGAAAATGTCTTTCTGTGTGTATTCCATTTTTTGTTGCTACATGTATGTATGAGGTTTCTAATTAACTTGGTTCTCTTTGGAAGCATTCACTCAAACAGAACAGTGCTATAAATTATATTTTATATATAAGCCAAATATAATACATACATATGTTTTTTAAGCTTTTGCCTGGATATTTATTTGTTTACACATATATCTGCCTGTGTAGTTTTTAAATGAGCTATAATCCTTGTCCAAATACTTAGACCATTTATTCTAGACATATTAAGGTTGTATCTTACAAATAGATTGATCTATTTTTTTCCCTCTGGGTTTATACTTAACCGTATGTCCAGCTTTAATTTTCCTGTGTTCCTATAGTGGTCAGCTTCTACTAAGTTTTGCCATTGCTTTGGACTCCTTCTCTTTTCTAGGCTGGTCTACCCAATAGTTAATCAAACGGAAGCTGAATATTTGGTAAACTAATAGTTGTTTTGTTTGGTTTGGTTTTGTTTTTTGGTGTGTGTTTGGGGGGAAAAGCAGACTAACTGTTTTCTTTAGTGATTTCCTTATTTTAATGAAATTATTAGAATTGCCTAAATGCCTTGGTACATGTAGGCACAGAAAACAATTCTGTGAAGACTTTATTTCCTGAAAAAAATTTTTTGGACTGAAGAGGAAATTTTATAGTAAAAATATAGCTTTAAAAAAAAAAGGCGAAAAGGATCAGAATTGTCTCCGTTTTCCAGGAATTAGCTTTGTAACCATCTGATAATTAGTTTGAGTGTTGAGCTCTTTGTGTTTTTAGGTGTGTATGCTGTGTGCACACATCCACATGCATGCATATGTGTGGATGCCTTTTTTGGGGGGAGGCAGTTACCGTGGTTAAATGGTAGCCGTGGGGGACTCACTGCAATAACTGGATTAGGGATACAGCCTGTATGTGCCTCAGGCTCTGCTCTAAGAACAGATGGTAGTTGATGTCAGGTGAGGTCAGGTCTAACCAATTGGAGCAGAGAACTGATTACAAGGATGAATGGTGGGCAGGTGAGGGTGTGATAAGGGTCAGAGGAGGCAGCTGCTATTTGGGGGTATTTGAAGTCAGAGAAACAAATTTCTAGGCAAAGCACTCAGGCCTATGGGTGGGCTCTGGAAGTGGGAGCTAAGAAAGCACTTCAGACAGCAACTATCCATGGTCTGGGCAACTTCCCTGGAGTAGATTTAATAAATTCTGTGGTCCCTGTGAGATAGGAAAGATGTTGGGGTTCACAGCCAACAGCCAAGAAAGAATTCTTGAGACATCTTTGGTGCAGAGAGGTGGTTTTATCTAAGCAAGAGGGCGGGACCCGTGGGCAGGAAGAGCTGCACTGAGGTCATGAGTGGCCCATTATATACTTTCATGTTGGGAGGGGATTAGGGAAAGCACAAGTCTCCAAACCTTGTTTTGGAAACAAGTTTTCCAGGACCTTGAGGGGGCCAGCCATTGTTGGGAAAATGTCATTTATTACTTTTAAGTAAAAACTCAGTCATGAAACCCTTCAGATGATATCAGTGTGTCATATACTTGGGTGGTGATTGCCAACATGTATTTTGGGGGTAGAGGTAAATGAAGTTTCCAAAGGAATTTTTATATATTCAAGCAGATTCACAGGATTCTGGGGGTCTTGCTGATAACAAGTATTAACATTGAGGCAGCTGAGTTCCTCAAGGAATGTCACTCTGCCTTTTTAAAGGACTTGCAATGGGCTGTAAGTAGTAAGGAAATTTAATTTTTCTTTTGCCTTTGTTTCCCCCATCACATGCAGGCCTTTTATTGTCAAAGTTCCAGACTTCCAAGGTTGTCCCATCTATACAGTAGAACTTCAGTTAGAATAGCCAACACAAACCTTTGTTCCCCGTATGGATTTCCTCCTATCCTTAGTCTGTATGACCATAGTCATCTCCATAATCTAAAGAGCTGTCTATCTCCATCTTAGATAGAAATACCATTTTTTTGACGGTGCTGAATTGGGCTATTCAGAGATGTCAAAGACTCTGAAAGGTTTGACAAGCTGAAGAGGAAGGAAGTTTTACTCTTTACAAATACATGATCCATCTTTCAGGGAATCCATCTGCCTGAGTAGATTGACCCAGGTTAAGGGCCTTTACACTTTCTTCCATACAAAATTATTTCCATTTGTCTTGGGAAAACCTGGACTTTATGGAGAGCTTATGGTGGAAAAGGTCAGATGGAGTAGATGCACTTACATCAACTAATACTTAAGGATTACCTGAGGAATTTAAACATCTGGCTACCTTGCTTGCTTTAACAGGTGTTAAGAGTTAAAGATTTTATGAAGTTCATACTCATTTCTTTTTTTAGAATATTTTTATTTATTATTTGAGAAAGAATGGTTCAGAGGGAGAAGCAGACTCCCTGCTGAGCAGAGAGCCCGAAGTGGGACTCAGTGCCAGGATCCTGAGTTCATGACCTGAGCTGAAGGCAGACGCTTAACCAGCTGAGCCACCCAGGCACCCAAAATTTATATTCATTTCATTAACTGCTTGGGAAAATACAGAATTTCTGCATATGTCACTGTTATGGTAAGTAGAGGAAGACAAAGGAATGGAGGATATAACATAATAAGAAATATAGATGGTTTTTGTCCCCAGTTTTTGTCACAGAGCTCCTAAAAACTTTGGCTTTTCCTGAGTAATAAAGGGTTTTTGTTGCTGTTGTTGTTGTTATTCCTAAGAAGTTCATTTTAATCACCTTTGAGTTTATGCTAATGAGGTGGCTTAGGGTGGGGCCCTTAGATGGCCTCAGGGATGAGGGGCTGGTCACCAGAAAGACTCAACTGTGATGAGAGGATGGGAACTTCCAGCCCACCCCTCCATTTTTGGGGGACAGGAGATTGGATTATAAAAACTTTTGAACAGTAAGGTCCAGAGAGCTTCTGGGCTGCTGAACTCCTCTTCTTGCAGGGAGGGTGGCATACCCAGAAAGGGCAGGGATACTCTGTGCCCCTGCTCCTCACACCTTGTTATGCATCTCTTCCATTTGGATGTTCTGAGTTTTGCCCTTGGTAATAAATTGGTAAACATATCTAAAGTGCTTTCCTGAGTTTTGTGAGCCATTCTAATACATTGTTGAGCTGGAAGAGGCAGTCATGGGAACTCCCAGTTTATAACTGGTCAGTCAGAGGTGCCAGTGGTACAGGACTGGTGTGTGGTATAGGAGCAGTCTTAGGGACTGAGCTCGTAACCTGTGGAGCCTGGGCTAGCTCACTAAAGTTAATGTCATAACTGAGTTCAATTGCTGAACACCAAGTTGGTGTCAGAAAATTAAAGAACTGGCTGGTATTAGGAAGAATACTCCAGAGGGGAAGATTAGTTTGAAGGTCCTTGCAGAATTCAATCAGTCAATTCAAAAGCTAAAAACAAAACCCAAAAAACAAAAAAGCAGGCACAGGGGTTTTGTTTTAATGGTTTTGCAGATGTTTCCATACTAAAACTTAAAAAAAAAAAAAAAATCTATCTGCCTTATTTGTGGGTTAAAAGGAATGTGCAGTTGAAGGGAAATTTATGATGCACTGGTTTGCATAGCCTAATATAATTTGGCCAGTAATTAATTTTAATTTCTATTATGTCACTCTGAACAAGTCAAAATAGCCAAATACATTTATTCTTCATCATTTACAAAATGATAAAAGAAGGGGCTGCTTGATCAACACTAAATTCTAGCTCAAAAGAAGAGAGCTGCTCTCATGTTATAGCTGGGCTCTTCACCTACATCTTTGTCCATATTTAGTTATGATTTATTGGTGCTGTAAATAAAAGAAAACTGGAAAATAATGGCATAAACAAAGAAGTGATTTGCTGTTCTCACATAACAAAATATATAAGATATATGTAATCCAGGGCTGATTTGGCAATTCAGAGGTGCTCTTTGGGGCCAAGGCTCATTCTGTCTTTCTGCTTTATCAACCATGGCTCAGGGCATCATCTTTGTGGTTACAAGATCATAGTTATAATTACACAGATCACATTTGTGTTCCAGGTAGAATGAGTGAAATGACAAAAGCAAAGGGCAAAAGGAGGCAAAAAGCCAGTGGTCTGTCCTTCTAAAAAGCTTTCCATAAAGTCCCTACCAGTGATTTCTTCTTATATGTCACTGAGCAGACCTGAGTCACATGATAGTACTGATTGAATGTGCCACCTCAGATTTCATACAGTAGTCTAACAATAACAATTCACAGATTCCCTTTCTGTGGTTTCAGTTACCTGTGGTCAAGCATGGTTGGGAAGCAGATGATCCTACTATCGGAAGGTCAGTAGTGATCTAAAGCTACGTCACAACCCCTACATCATTCGCCTCACTACATCTGAGCATGTAGGCATCTTATCATCTCACATCTATCACAAGAAGAAGAAAGGTAAATATAGCACAATAAGATACTGAGAGAGAGAGAGAGAGGAAAAGGGAGAGAGACCACACTCATGTAACTTTTATTACAGTATATTGTTTTAAGTGTTCCATTTTATTATTAGTTATTAATCTCTTACTGTGCCTAATTTATAAATTAAGCTTTATCCTAGGTATGTATATATAGGAAAAGGCATAATACAGATCTTCCTTGACTTATGATGGGGTAACATCTTAATGAACCCTTTGTAAGAGGGAAATATCATAAATTGATAATACATTTAATACACCTAAGCTATTCAACATCATATCTTAGTCTGGTCTACACTAAATGTGCTCAGAACACTTCCAGTAGCTTACAGTTGGGCAAATCACCTCACACAAAGCCTGTTTTCTAATGAAGAGTTGAATTTCTCACATAATTTATTGAATATGCTATTGGAAGTAAAAATCAGAATGGTTGTAGTACAAACAGTAAGCATATACTTTACCCTCATGATTGCCTGGTTGACTGGGAGCTGTGGCTCGCTGCTACTGCCCAACATCACAAAAGAGCATCCTACCACATATTGCTAGTCTGAGAAAAGGTGAAAACTCAAAATATGAAGTACAGTTTGTACTGAACATGTATTGCTTTTCCATTGCAAAGTTGAAAAATCGTAAGTTCACCCATTTGAAGTCGGGGAACATGTGCATATTTGGGGTCCGGTACTATCCACTGGGAGTCTTGGAACATACTCCCTTGGGATGTGGGGGAACTATTGTGTATTGAAAAACCTAATGCCAATGTGATGGTATCAGGAGGGGGAGCCTTTGGGAGGTAACTGGGTCATGAGGGCCCTCATGCACAGAATCAGCGTCCTTATACAAGGAGCTGAGAAACTCCTTGCCCTTTTGCCACGGGGAAGTTAGAGCCATAGGGCGTCTTCTATAAGCCAGAAAAAGGGCTCTCATCAGACGCTAAATCAGTTGGTGCCTTAATCTTGAGACTTCTCAGCCTCCAGAACTGTGAGAAGCAAATTCTTGTTGTTTATAAGCTACCCAGTTTATGGCGTTCTGTTACAGCACCCTGAAGGGGTTAGGACACATCACCATTTCTTGCTGAAGTTGGTCAGGAGTCATTCCTTAGCAGTTTAATTTAGCATATTGTACACTTAATAAAAATCATAATTCTGAGGTACAGATTAAGGTATAATGAATATTGTGCTAACCACCCACACTGATGCTTTCACTAGTTATAATATAAATAATGACCATCTACAAAACAAAAACATGACTTCCTAGATTATAACCAAAAATTTCCAAGGTTCAAATATTACTCTTGTCTTTAACATCCACTCCACAGGAAGCTTGTTCTCCGTTTCTCTTTCTTCTCCCTGTTTTTTGTTTGTTTTTTATTAAATCTCTTTCCTATAACTCATCTTCCTTTCTAGGCATTTTGTCCTCTCTTCTCTCCTTGCTTTTCTTCCTCTTTTCTACTTCTTTGTAACATATACTTACTTTTAGTAAAAACTTAGACATTTCTCTACTTCCATTGAATGAAACCCCTGTTTCATTAATGTCCTATTACATATTTACCACTGCTGAAGTTAGTGGCTTAACACAGGGATCAGCAAAATTTTCTGTGAAGGCTGTATAGTAAACATTTCAGCTTTATGAGTCATGTGGTCTCTGCCATTGTCATGCGAAGGCAGCCACAGATGATATGTAAACAAATGGGTATAATGTTTCTCAATAAAACTTTATTTATAAACAGGCAGTGGGCTGAATTTAGCTCTCAGGTTGTAGTTTGCCATCCCTTGACTTAAAACAACAGTGATTTATCATTTCTTGTGATCCTGTGAGTTGCGTCACTGCCCTGACTGAGCAGGGAAGTTTTTCAATTCCATGGGGTATGAGTGAGGTCACATATTTGGCTGGAACTCACAGGTAGTTCAACTAGAGATGGAACATCCCAAATAGCTCCTCATCCTCCAGAACTTCTCTCCATACAGTTTCTCATTATTCAGCAGTCTAGTCTGACTAGACTAGAGCACCAAGAGGTCAAGCTCCAGATTACGGGTGCTTATTACGCCTCAGCTTGTATCACTTTGTGAAATTCTCATTTGCCAACACAAGTCACAGGGTCAGTCCCAGGCCTGATGTGGAACAGGGCTACACAGGGGTAGGAATACCCTGAAGCATCCATCATTGGGCAACCAATGGGAAAGAACACCAGAGTCTGCCCTCTAACCCTCAATGATGCTTGTCTCCTACATTCAAAGTACATTCAGTTTCTTCCCAGACCCAAATAATACCATTCCACTTCAGCATCAGGTTCAGGCCCGGGGTCAAGCACTTTGTCATAGAAATCTGTTTTACATGAAGATGTGGTCCCTAGGATGTCCTCATACATTCAATTGTGAAAATAGGAAAGGATAAACTCAATGGATATTCCCTTTCCAAAAATGACTGCAGGGGGAGGAGGCAGAAGGTGTATGTTTATTGCTCCATAGCAATTTTGTAATCTACTGGGACACATGTTACTTGGGGGAACAGAATGTTTGTTGTGATCCCGAGAACTGGTTCCTTAATCCATTGCTGTCCTCCATTTTTTGATCTTCTTGATTATTGGTTCCACTTTCGGAGATGGTTTTCCTTTCTATGAATAATGTCTATGCCTACTGCTAAGTGGTGCTCTCAGATGGCTTCCTGAGAAGTTGGGGGCCCAGACATCTTTTCATTTTGACTTATTCCTTTGAGTCCAAGCTGATACAACTCTTTTAAAAAATGCCGTGGACTTGTAGATATCCAGTTTTAAAATCCATTCCATTAGGCAAAGCCCACACCCACAGATACAGAGGTCTCCCCGATTTGAGCTCAGAATACAGGTTTTGTGGTAAAATGCCCTTAAGATTCTCAGAAGAAGTGATTTTGTTCATGTGAGAGGATCTATGAAGCATTGCCTTAAATCTTTCAGGGGCCTAGACAAGGGATCAAACAGCTGCAACCCTGATTCTCTATTTGCCCTCAGGCCTCTAGACTGATAGCATCTTGGGGTTGATCTTTTTCCCTGCGGAAAATTCTTATGTTAAGATGTTTTACCCACTCGAAAGACTGAAAATGAGAAACAGCTATCTTGTCTCATTCAAAAAGTCCTGAGTTGGAAATATTTTCTCTATGTTCTGCTTGAAAACTGAATAGTACTATCTTAAGCTTCTAATTCTCTTGCAATATCTTTTTACAAGATTTTTATTTATTACTTAATTGAGAATGAGAGAGATCACAAGGAGGCAGAGAGACTGGCAGAGGGAGAGGGGGAAGCAGGCTCCCTGTTGAGCAGAGAGTCCGATGCAGGACTCTATCCGAGGACTGGACCGTGAGACTATGACCTGAGCAGAGGCTTAACCCACTTAGGCACCCAGGTGCCCCTCTCTTGCAATATCTTACCGTAAGTGACTTAAAGCACCAACTGGCATATTCAGTATTCCACCTAAATTTAGACAAATTCTTAGCTAAATTCTCAACTTTATTAGGTATATAATTTTTCTATCTTCTAAGTTACCACTAACAAAGGATAGTTGAAAGGCAGGCAGGCTGGGACAAGGGCCCCAACCTAAGAGGAAACCACCCTTACAAGGATTTCACACTGCTCTAGAAGGGGCCCTCCACCCTTTCCCATGTGATAGGTAGTTGAAAAAACCTGATTGGCTGACAGGCACGTGGGGGATTAATCAAATTAAAACAGTCCACTAAGAAGCCCATAAAAACCCCTAGATATAAACACCAAATCAGCAACCGTCCTGGGTCCCATGCCTCTTGGGGAGCTTTGTACTATCACTCAGTATCACTCAAAAAACTTAGCTCTGCTGCCCATCACCCTTTGGTCTACTTCTTCTTCTTCTTCTTTTTTTTTTTTTTTTTTTAGAGATTATTATTATTATATACCTGACAGAGAAAGAAAGCGCTGGAGTGCACAAGCAGCAGGAACTGGAGAAGCAGGCTCCCCACCGAACAGGGAACCTGATGCTACCAGAGGACCCATCCCAGGAGCCTGGGATCATGGAAGGCAGATGCTTAACTGACTGAGCCAACCAGGCACCCTCTACCTCTTCACTCTTTTGAGACAGCATGACCAAGAGCAGAGGACACTGAAGGAAAAGAAATCCTGTAACAACGACAGGTTAAAAATTTCCTTCATTCCTCTACCAATATGTAACATTGGTCCCTTTTTCTCCAGCCTTTGACAGAAAGTTTAGTTCTTTCAGGATCCATCCGCAGTCTTCTCATTTTTCTATCTTCCATGCAGTCCTAAATTCTGTGTTAAGCATGTTTTTTAGTTTTTGTATTTCATGATGCTTTGAAGAATCTTGGGGCCTTGCTGACCCAGGAGAGACTGTCCCTCCCCTGGTTAGCTATTTCCTAGAGATAGCGAATGACTACCCTTCACATATGCCAAAGTAATCCAGAGCCCATACCACCAACTACCCACTTTGCCAAGCTCTCACACATTAGCTCCTGCCCTAATCACTCCAGGGGCAGGTATCATACAACTCCATCTGTATTCCCAGAGCCTGCCGAAATTATTCAAACTAACCAATCCTAAATCGGCTTACCTTGATTCTCCACCTTGCCCATTCTTTCCCATGAAAACTGCAATAAAGGCTCTTACCCATGCTATTCCTTTACTCCTGTTTCCTGACAGACCCTGGTTCTTTCCCTGTGGCCTCACATGCCTCTTCCTCTTGAGAGCTAACTATAAGTGAACAAACTGCCTTTTGATTGGCAATCTTCTCCTCTCCTCATCTGTTAACCTACCTGTACCTCAGTAAAAACAAATTCCTAGGTGTAAAGAAATCCAATGTCATATACTTAAGGTTTTTGTTATAATAGCCCCCTACTTTTAGGCACCAATTTCTGCGCTAATTTTTTGTTGCTACAGAACAGTCCCCGAAACCAATGGCTTAACATGTTCATTATTTTTTATTTCTCACAGTTCTGTGGGTTGACTGGCTCAGCTGAGCATTCTTTTGTTTCTCCTTGTCATGGAAATGAGGTCACTCCAGTGGTTGCACTTAGCTGGGAGCTCACTTTGGGGATGGAATGTCCAAGATATTCTCCAGAACCTCACTCTACTTGGTCTTCTCATCGGTCAGTAGTCAGGACCGAATTTCTTTATAATATAGCAGCTGGCTTCTAGAAGCGAACGTTCCAAAAGATAATCCCCAGTGTGCAAATATTTATCAGCCCTCATGCTTGCTATCTCAATGGCCAAATCATCAGTTAGTTCACACTCTGTGTGGGAGGGGACTACCCAAGCGCTGAAAGAGGCATGGCTCCTTTGGGGCCATCGAGGTAATAGGTCTAGCATACCAATATGATAATGCCATTACAAGTTTGTTTCTTTTTTTTTTTTTTTTTTTTTTCTTTTTTTTTGGGAAAGAGCCCATGGAGTATAGCAGAAGAAGTATGTATGCTGTGATGGGGTGAAGACAAGGTCTGCAAGAGATGGGTGTAGACAGGACAATCTTGAAGGATTTGATTTCTCACTACTCAGTTAAATTGAGAAGTGAAGACACAAATTTTCATTTTCCTAGAACACATCTTAATCTGGGATTAAATGGCATTACACTGCCAGTAAGCTTTTATTTCATGGATATCCCCATCACTATTAAAGAGGCCTACTGTGGCGAACTCTATTTGGAACTATGAGATTTTCTTTCTACTTAAAAATTTTGTTTTCATTGCTGTCATTGTTACTGTCCCTTTTCCCTACATAGATTCCTTTGGTTACATTGACATTCTGAGAAGAGCTAGTCTTCAGCAATTAGCCACATGGAAACATGTGCTACTTATGGCAGTCTGCTCTTGCTTATTTCCTGTCTTGCTAATTTTGTGAAATTGGTTATTTGTGAATAGTTACTTGATTACAGAAATAACTTAAGCCTAGAACTGTTGTAAAGACTTAGACGATTAAGGTCATCTGTCTGAGTCAGTAAGATTAAAAGAGGATATCCAGGCTACCACCTGAGTACCAAATATTTATATGTTTGGGCTTTTGAGTCACATAAAGGGAGCCAAACTGATAGCTGTTTTATTGAAAGGTTAAAAAATAGCAGGGCCTCAGTCCATCAAATTACTCATTCCAAATGTCATCCTGAGTCAGGCCTCTCCCAAATATAATTACTATTACACTCTGTACATTAATCTCTGCTTACGCTTTCTAATGTTTGATGTATTGCTCCTTCCGTGTCATGGATTCATTTAGATACTCTCTATTTGCAGTTCTCTTGCAGGTTTCAGAATAGAATCCACCTGTAATACTCACTAAAATTACTGGAAGTGCCATTTTAAAATGTAGATCCCTGGGCCTTGTCTTAGACCTACAACATCAGAGTTTCTTAAATTTGAATTCAGGAGTCTGGATCCTTTTTGACAAGTGTCCATGTTTGCTTCATGTATGTCAGAGTTCAAGAATCACTGCTATACAGGGAAAGACAAAAAGAGGGCGTGAGACCCAAACTGAATTAGCCAGTATTCATGTTTATCTTCGGAGAGGAAGGGCAAGATCTGATTCTGGCAAAATTCAGAACAGAGGTTGGTCCTTGGAAACCTTTTCATCTCCCTTCCATATTTGCTCCCTCTCATTCTTCCATAATTCAGTAGGCCTTGTTGTTTGTTCAGCTAACACCATAAGCTAGGCAGTTGGCCTTGAGCCTCACAAAATCCGACGGAATCAGGCATAGTACCATCTCTCCATGCTGCAAGTGAGGATGTTGAAGCTATGGAACTGAAGCTATGGAACTTGTCCAGACCAGGAGCTAAGTAAGGTAGAGCTAGGGTTTGAGCCAGCATCCATTCTCTGCTCACTTGCCTGAGAAACTCATTCCACATCACACTGTTAGTGGTGTTCGGCTTCACATGCAGGAATGTCCCTGCATCTGAGGTTTTAGAATGTAGGTGAGGTTCAGTGGGGTAGAGTCCAGAGCCGATGACCAAGAAAGAATTCTTGAGACACCTTTGGTGCAAAATGGTGGTTTATTAAAGCACAGGGACAGGACCCATGGGCAGAGCCTGGGATTGTGAGGGGTGGCAGGTTAAATAGATGGGGTTGGAGGAGGTAAGGAAAAAGGGAGGTTTCAAAAGAACTTTTATGTGCTAAAGATGACCTATGAGAGAGATACAGGAGGACTTGAGGCCTTGTGCTTGTCAGGTTTTTCCCTCTAGCAAGGTACTAACCTTAAGATAGGTGGGCGAGTCCTAAAGAATGGCACATAGGTCCCACTCAGGAATGGGGGTGGGGAAAGGTTGCAAGGTGTCAGCTTTTGCTTTGTCCTGTCAGCCTTCTGTTCCCTCATCAGCCATCCCTGTTTTTTTTTTTTTTTTTTAACTGAAGTATAATTAACATACACTATTATGTCAGTTTCATGCGGACAACATATTGATTCAACAGTCTCAGACATGACTCAGCACTAATACCATGGTAAGTTACCACCTATCACTAAAGAACATTATTATAATATTAACTAACTATATTTCCTCTGTTGTACTTTTCATCTCCGTGCTTATTTCAGAAACACTTTTCTCTTTCCTTTTGAATCAACTCTAGTTGCCTTTTTGTGGGTATTTCTTCTAATTTTTTGAACCAAAGAATGAAAGGCTGGTGGCTGGTATCCTCTCCACCTCAGCCATCCAGCCATATTTGGAATGTTTGTTGTTAGGCAAAATGCAGCCTCTTTGATTAGTGAACCCCTCAGTAAGTATCTCCTGAGGGGTAAAAATGAGTAGAAGATGTCTTACTGCAGAGCCCTTTCTTCTTCATAAAGGACTCCATTGGAGCATACACTCCATGTCCATGTTTTGGTCACTGTTTGAGCTCCAGTCCCTAGAAGAGTGGTTGATGTATCAGTACTCACTAAATGTTGGCTGAATAAATGAATGTACAAACTGATTTTTTCCCCAGTTTTATTTTTTTAAAATTTTTTTTTTTATTTATTTGACAGAGAGAAATCACAAGAAGGCAGAGAGGTAGGCAGAGAGAGAGGGGGAAGCAGGCTCCCCACTGAGCAGAGAGCTGAGGCAGGGCTTGATCCCAGGACCCTGAGATCATGACCGGGGCCAAAGGCAGAGGTTTAACCCACTGAGCTACCCAGGTGCCCCTTTTCCCAGTTTTATTGAGAAATAGTTAACATATATCACTGTATGAGCTCAAGGCATACAGCATGATGGTTTGATTTACAAAACGATTACTACAGTAGGTTCAACTAACATCCATTTTCTCATATGGATGCAATAAACAGAAGGAAAAATAAAGAATAACAGTGTTCTCCTTGTGATGAGTACTCTTAGGATTTTCTGTATTAACAACTTTCCTACATATCGTACAGCAGTGTTAGCTACAGTCATCACATAGTACCTTACATCCCTAGTACTTATTTATCTTATAACTTGAAGTCTGACCAACTTTCTCCAGATCTCTCCCTGCCCTGCCCCAACCCTGACCCAAGTGTCCTCCTTAATGCCCATCACCGTTATCCTATCCCCTCACCCATCTCCCCTCCAGCAACCTCAGTTTCTTCCCTATAGTTAAGAGTCTCTTATGGTTTGCTTTTCTCTCTGTTTTCCTTATTTTTTCTTTCCTTTCCCCTATGTTCATCTGTTTTGTTTTTTAAATTCTACATGAGTGAAATCATATTGTATTTGTCTTCCTCTGGCTGACTTATTTTTTCTTTCCTTTCCCCTATGTTCATCTGTTTTGTTTTTTAAATTCTACATGAGTGAAATCATATTGTATTTGTCTTCCTCTGGCTGACTTATTTCACTTAGCATAATACCCTCTAGTTCCATCCACATCACAGCAAATGGCAAGCTCATTCTTTTTGATGGCTGATTAATATTCCATTGTGTGTATATGTGTGTGTATGTATATCTATGTGATGTATATATATATCTATGTGATATACATATCTATATATATGTCTGTGATATATATATATATATATATATATATATATCATATCTTTGTTCATTCATTTGTTGATGAACATCTGGACTCTTTCAATATTTTGGCAATTGTGGACATTGCTGCTATAAACATTGGGGAGGATTTCCTCATTTTTCATGGCTGAATAATAATCTAGTTTATATATACCACAACTTATTTATCTAGATAGCCATCAATGGATGCTCAGGTTGTTCTCATGTCTTGGCTATTGGAAATAATGCTGCTATGAGCATGGGGGTACAGATATCTCTTCAAGTTAGTGTTTTCATTTCCTTTGGCTATAGTCTGAGAAGTGGAATTCCTGGATCATACATATGGTAGTTTTATCTTTAATTTTTTGAGAACCCTCCATACTGTTTTCCATAATGGTTCCAATTTACAATTTCATTAACAATGCACAAGGGTTCCATTTTCTCCACATTCATGTCAGCATTTCTTTTATCTCTTTTGGTGATGGCCATTCTAAGAGGTGTGAGGTGGTATCTTATTGTGGTTTTAATTTGCATTTCCCAAATGGCTAGTAATTTGAGCATCTTTTCATGTACCTGTTGGTCTCTTGTATGTTTTTGTGGAGAAATATCTATTCAGGTCCTTTCCCTATTTTGTAATCAGGTTGATTTTTTTGTGTGCGTTTTATTATGGTTTTGCTATCGAGTTGCATGAGTGCTCTCTGTATTTTGCATATTAATTAACCCCTTATCATATATATGCTTTGGAAATTTTTTTTCTCCATTCCGTTGATTGTCTTTTAAAACTGCATTTTAATGTTATAGCTCTCATCAGAAACTCAGAAGGTGATAGTTAAGATCTGGTTTAAAATTCCTAGGAAGAGAAAACTGATCTGCTAGATACATCAACCCCTGTCCTGTGAACTGATATGAGTAAGCATCACAGCTGCAGCTGTGTCCCAACAAGTGGCCAAGGAATGGGAATTTCAAGTTCTTTAGTAGGAATATTTGGCTAAATGCCATGGTGGGGGGGGGGGGTCTATAGATATTAAAGTCAAGCTATAATTTATCTCATATACCTACATATTCATTCTTTTACCTCATTAAATAAATATTAGGGAACTGCCATGTAATAGACACAGGTCTAGGCACTGGGAATACAATAGTTGACAAAATTATCAAAAGTTCTAGTCCTTTTAGGATTTGCTATATTTTGTTCAGTGGGGGGTGGGGTTGGGAAAAAGGAAACAAAGACCATGACTAGGTCTGCTAAAGAGAAGAGAACAGGCAAACACTCAGGCCAACATCAAAGGCATGTGCTTTGGAAAAGGTAGGAGAGACCAACAGAACATTATACCTGAGAAAGTTGCACTGTGCGTGGCCTTCTCTGCCCAGGGCTTTCATGCTCAAGAGGGCTATATTCAGGACAGACTCAGGCTGGGAAAAACAATGCTAGGAAGGATCCACCCACCATCCTCCTCTTCCTTTGGAGCCTGCATTTCTACACTGAGTATGAAAGTAGAAAGAATGTTTCCTGTTCACTGTGAAGCTTATAGTACAGTTCTGCTGCTTTGGATGCCACAGACAACCTGAGCTGTGTATCACCGCTGCTGACAAGGAATAGGTAATACGTGCTGAGGGAGAGAATGAGGCTGTCTACACCAGGTGGCGGGCAGCGGGAAGTAGCATTGCCAGGGAAGACCTCATACTTCACTTGCTGACTCTCCTGGCACAGCCCTGCCTGGCTTGGGCCGCAGTGATGCGGGGAGATCCTTGTTCCTTGTGGCTTATGGCTTATTCTCCTTTTGGAGACCCCAAATGTGCTTATTTGGGCAATCTCAGACAGGATCTTGTTGGTCTCTTCCCCCTCCTCCAATACCTGTGCCTCTTATGCTAGGCTGAGTGTTTTTGCGTTTGTTCATTCTGGGCCAAGGATGGGATGCATAATCCCTAAAATCATTTTCCCTTCTCCCAGAAAATATCTGGATCCACTCTTTTTTTTTTTTTTTTTTCATTTTTTAAGTAATCTCTATACCCTACGTGGAGCTTGAACTAACAACCCCAAGATCAAGAGTCTCATGCTATACTGACAGCCAGCCAGCACCCCTGGATCTACTCCTTCTTGAAGAATTAATATATTTCTATGAATGTCTCACTCTTTATTTCCTCTTAAAATGCAAACAATCATGGGAGAGTTAAATTAGTAAGTTCCTAACACATTCATGTGAATTAATTCCTCTGGCAGTTGACGGAAGAACTGAGAATAGGAGAACTGACAAGCAGAGAAAAAGTATATACGGGGTGTAGAGAGGTGGCGGACAGGTGCACATTGCCTGAAATTACCGAGGCCAAACTCTTCCTTCAGTATTCTTGCTTGGGACATCCTCAAGGTGTGGTAGAGCTCAGCAGTAAGTTGTAGGGGAAAGTGCTCAAACTCTTAACTTGGACAAAATGTGTTCTGACTCTGACTCCAAGTCTGCACATCTGAGTTACTGAATCTTTCTAAGCAGTCGTTTTCTTAGCTGTAAAAATGAAGGGGGGTAAGGAGGGCTCCTGGGTGGCAGGCCGTTAAATGTCTGACCCTTGATTTGGTCATGATCTCTGGGTCCTGGGATTGGAACCCTGCAGTCAGGCTCTGCGCTCAGCGGGGAGTCTGGTTGAGGCTTTCTCTCCCTCCCCTTTTCCCTCCTCCCCCACTCTCTCTCACATACACACTGTTTCTCTCAAATAAATAAACAAAAAGTGAAGGGGCGGATAATGACAATAACGATACCTATTTCTCAGGAGTGTTGTGAGGATCACATGAGATAATACACACGCTGGCTGACAGGCAGTGTCTGACACATGACAGATTCAAGGGTAGTGAGCTTCGGGCTGCGATCAGGAGGCTTCAGGCTGGTGGGAGGCAGGTCACTTCCATCATGGCTGTTGCCTTATTCATCTGGAAGGATTAGGAAGGAGGGGTATGGGCAGGGTAGCGCAGGTGATATGCTTTGCTGTTTGTGCTAGCCTGGCCACCGTCTGCACAGAGATTTCTCTTCCAAACTGGACGGCATTGAGGCATTCACCTCATTGCACAGTGATTTTCATCTCTCGCTGCCGCTCCTCCCACCAGTACATGATTCCGCATGATTGCTACTTCCTGTTGGGGCCTGGAACAGGAGCTGTTACACGGGAGGATGGAGTGAAGCGGCTTCCTTGGTGCTGGCCAATCTCGTGCGGAGCCAGGAACACTACTGCTCGCACAGCAAACGGAAAGCCCCTTCCTCACCGCTGACCTTCAGTCTCTTCTCTCCTTCCCGCTTCTGCACAGGACACAGGCGCTAGCACGTGTTCTCTGGCCGTCTTATTGCAGATTTCAGGTCACCTTTCGCTCTCTGCTTCAGGCTTTTGCCAAGAGATAGTGGAGAGCTAACGCAGTGTTCGGATTCAACTCCATAAGCAGAAGCCCAGATCTCCAGAATCACCAGCCATCTTCTAGGCGCTTCTTGCTTCGACCTCAGACTGTGTCCTCGGGTGGTCTTGTTCACTGACTCGGGGGCTTCCACTAAACCCGTGGCTGTGGAGAGAACATGGGGCAGCCTCACGAGGCAGATGAGCAGGAATGGAGCAGTTGAAGCAATAATTTCTCAGGTCGTTACCAAGTGCGGCTAATAGATTATCAGTGCCTTGCATGCCAGCCTTGAATATTAGTTTGAAATTACCTTGGTTAAACACCCAGGGCTGGAGTGTGCATGCCGGTGCATTCATGAGGGAAAGGGATTTAGTGAGTCTCTTGAGAAATCCTCTTTTCCCTAAGAGGAACCTGCTCCATGGGCTCTTGGGCTGTCCCAGCAAGATGCCTGATTTTATCCCCATGCTGTAACCCCCCAACACCAAACCTGGGCTTCACTAGGAGACTGAGCCGGATTGGTTCCTGCCCAGCTATAGGCAATGCTCTTGCATCCTTTTTGGCTTTTTCTGTAGTAACTGAGAGCTGGTATGAAGTGATTATGTGGAGGCTCTTGAATCAGGTTGCCGGAGCCTGAAATCTCTCCGGGGCACTTCCTCTTAGGCAATTAATCACTAAATCTCAGTTTCTATTTCAGTGAAATAAATGTTAATAAAAGTATCTGCTTCAGAGGGTTGTGGAAGGGTTAACTTAGGTAATGAATATAAAGTGCCAGCACAATGCCTGGCACATACTAAGTACTTAATAAATGTCAGATGCTATTAATAATCCTCTACATTTTTATAGCACTTAATTACTTTCCAAGTATTTTCACATAGTTTCACGTGACTCTCCTAACCAACCCACCAGGTATAAAATGCAAAGCATGTAGTATCATGCTCATTTTTACCATGATAAAATGGAGTTTGTAAATGATTAAACGTTCTAGATTCTAATTAGTGAGAATTCATTCTAATATCTTGTCCCCTTTCAACCATCCCTCAGCTGCTTTAAGAACCCAGACTAAGAAAAATCTTCTACTCACATCAGAAAAAGCAGGAAACTTAAATTATAACATGTGCTTCTCATCAAATAACAACCTCTCTGAGCTTGGTTTTTGCATTTATGGTATTAGAGGGCTTCTTCTGCGACTGATCATCTGTGGTCTTTGGTTTTCCTTTAACAATGGGGCTGGTTCCAGAGATAAACGGATGATAAGAGATAAGAGATGGCTCCTTGCTCACTGGTTCCCACTCTACACAACTCCCAGGACCCTTAGGGTATATTGCCTGCACTGTAGCTACTTTTGCGAATATGCTATCTTCCAAGGGTCAAGCTCCAGGAGCACAGAGAAACCATTTTAATTGTTTCCCCTAGAGCAGCTAGCATAATGCTTCCCACATTGTATTCAATAACTACTTGTGGACTAATGATTTTGTACTTTTGGGTTCCCTAATTAAGGTCTAATTTTTTTTTTTTTAAGAGTTTATTTACTTATCTGAGAAAGAGAGAGGAGAGGCAGAGGAAGAAGGAGAGAGAGAGAATCTGCAGTAAACTCCATAGTGAGCTCAGGGGAGCTCAGGGCCCCATGTTGTGCTCAATCTCATGAACCTGAGATCATGACCTGAGCAGAAGGAAGAGTCAGATGCTTAACCCATTGTACCAGCCAGGAGCTCCTACTTCAGGCCTTCTGTGTCAAGGTCAGCCTCACTAATCTATCAATTATTTTGATTTTATGAGTTAGACATTCAAAAAAACCACAAAAAACTGCAGCTTTCAAAGGTTTTACCAAGAGAGTAGGAGGGGGACACATTTCTATAAACTTAAAAAAAGAAGTCAGTGCTTCAAAATTCCCAGGGACGCCCATCATGATCATCAGTTATCGAGAAGAACCAAAAGAAAGTCTTCCTGCATTTACCAGCATTGATCTTTCAAGAAGTTAGTTAGAATGAGTGTGACTCTGAGAGCAAGATATGGACTGGACATCCTGGCATGTCCCCTCTTTTGTGTATTTGGATTCCAAAGTGAATAATTTTGCAGCTTTCATACAAATCAGATAATATTCACTTAGTTAATGGTGGTATTTTTATAAGTCTCCATGAATAATTGAGGCCTAGACCATAGTGTATGTTGCAAATAACATTCTTTTACCTTTAAAATTGAACTTTACCATGAGATCAGAATTGAACAGTGAACTAACCAGAAGATAATAAACAAAACAAAACAAAACAAAAACAAATGACAGAATACAAAAAAAGTAACAAGAAGACAGTAAAAAAAATGATAGGCTACTTGGAGGAGTGTCAGCACATGTAAGTTAAAGAAATACAAATACATGCCTCCTTACCTCTAAATACTTCAATTGTTCTTAAGAACAAGAGTATGCTCTTAGAAAATATAGCACAATTATTTAACTGAGGATATTTAATATTCCCACTGTATTATTACCCAACAGAAGGTTCATTATCAAATGTCACCAACTGTCCAAGTGATAACAGTGTTGATGAGGATGCAGAGAAAATGGAGCCCCCTTGCACTGTTGTTGGGAATGCAAATTGATGCAGCCACTCTGGAAAACAGTATGGAGGTTCCTCAAAAAAATAAAAATAGAACCACACTATGATCCAGTAATTGCGCTACTGGGTATTTACCTGAAAAACATAAAAACACTAATTCAAAGGGGTACCTGCACCCCCATGTTTACTGAAGCATTATTTATAATAGCCAAACTATGGAATCAGCCTTAGTGTCCAATGATAGGTGAATGGATCAAGAAGATGTGGCATAGGGGCGCCTGGGTGGCTCAGTGGTTGGGGCCTCTGCCTTCGGCTCGGGTCATGATCCCAGGGTCCTGGGATCGAGCCCCGCATCGGGCTCTCTGCTCAGCGGGGAGCCTGCTTCCCCCCCCACCCCCGCCCCTCTGCCTGCCTCTCTGCCTACTTGTGATCTCTGTCTGTCAAATAAATAAATAAAATTTAAAAAAAAAAAAAAAAAGAAGATGTGGCATATATCTGCAATGGAATATTATTCAGCCATAAAATGAATGAAAAGTTGCCATTTACAACAACATGGATGAAACTAGAGAATAAAACACTAAGCGAAATAAGCCAGTCAGAAAGACAAATACCATCTGATTTCATTTATATGTGGAATTTAAGAGACAAGACAAATGAACAAAGGAAAACAAAAAAAGAGACAAGCCAAGAAACAGACCCTTAACTATAGAGAACAGATTGATGGTTACCAGAAGGGAGATGGGTCTGGTAGGGAGGATGGGTAAAATAGGTGATGGGAATCCAAGAGTACACTTACTGTGTTGAAAAAAAAAAAAAGTTTTACAAAAAAAGAAAAAAGGTCTTAATAATGTCCATTATGACAATCTTCCCCACCCCCATACCCAATTCAGAATCCAACCCAAGAGAACACATTTCATTTGGTTGTCTTTTTTCTTTAGTTTCTCTTAATCTGGAACAATTTCTTACACTTTCATTGTCTTTTATAACATTGACATTTTTAAAAGAGTACAGCCTAACTGTTAAAAGTTTGTATGGTAGTTCCTCACATTTCCATGCAGGTTATGCATTTTCTAGCAGGTATAGTGTGTAAGAAATGCTGTGTCCTTCCATGACCTCCAGTCAGCAAGCCCATGATGTCAGGTTGTCCCATTGTTGGTGACATTAATTTTGATCACTTGGGTTGAGGTGCTCGGTGTCAGGTTTTTCTCCATTAGAAAGATGATCATTTTTCCGTTTGTATTAACAAGAAATCTGTAGAGAGATATTTGGAGACCATAAAAATATACTGTTTCTTTACTGAATTTTTCACCAAAAATTATAGAATCTCTTGATAATTCTATACCTAATTACTATGGATAACTGCAAAATGGTGGTTTTTAAATTTATTGTTCTTTCTAGATTTATGATGTAACATTCTACTGTAAAAAGAGCTTCCCTTTCTCCCCTATTATTTATTTATTTATTATCAATATGGACCCATGGGTTCTTATTTTATTCAGTGGGCTATAGTAAATTACTGTAATTACCCATTTCAAAGCACAAATTGTAACAGGTTTGATCAGACGGAGCCCTTTCAAGTTGGCTCTTGCATCCTTTTGACATGTCCTCATCATTTTTCGATTCTTTCTTTACTTTGCAGCACAGCAATATGTTCTGAGCTCATCTTGGATTTTCTCTGCCCCAGTCCTGGAATCTCTAGTCCCTTTTTGTGGAGAAATGAGACTTAGAATTGCAAATGTAGGCATAGGCTTTGAAAGATATTCTGTGTCTCCTCTGTTTATGTCTGAAGTACCTATTTAGGCAAAGCTAACTGTGTCCATAGAGCCAAACAGTGGATAACTCTTATTGGTTGACCCAGTGGTCTATATCTTAACAAGAATGTCAGTACTAGTTTTAATAATGGCTGCTTGGAGGGTGCAATGAGGGTGAAGAATCCTACTTTAAATGTTCACATTGATTATGAGACCTCTACTAATTTCAAAAACATCAAGATGTGAAAAAATTTGCATCTTAGAATCAAGAAAATAAGCAGTTTGTCTTAAAGAAGAGCATATCATTATGGCTTCATGCAGAATCATTCAAATGACTTAGAGAAAGCATTCAATAATGTTCTAAACCGCTTTGTTTATATTTCTTCTCTTGTTATCCTTAACTATACTTTCTTTTATTTTCACTAGGTTTCAACACAAGTATAGGGGCTAGGTCAAGTGAGTCTATTTTAGTTTTCATAGATACATGAAAAATGAAAAGAAATCACAGCCAGAGCTTCTATTGCTCAATGATTGAACTTAAAGAAGATAGATCATCACTAGAAATAGGTTGGTTTGTTCCACATTTTCTCATATATCTAAATTTTAATAGGTCTATTATATCATCTTAATGAATTAGAGAACTAAATGGATTTTAATAATAACAAGAACATTTTATGTGGGGATATGACTTTGTAGTTAACAAGCACTTTACAAAGGCCATCTTACCAAAGGTAGCAGAATGTATTAACTAATTAGGAGAACCTGCTGGGGATCTGAGTGCCTGGGGTACAAGTCCTGTCAATGCTACTTACTGGATCTCTGTCCTTAGGCAAATTACTGAAACTGTCTAGGCTTCAGTTTTCTCATCTGTCAAAGGAAGATAATAGCAGCACCTGCTTCCAGAACTCACTGAGGATGAAATGAGAGAATTCAGGGAGAGTGCACAGACAATCCTCGGTACTGAGTAAACAGCTCAATAAATGTTAGCTAATACACAGTAGATCAAAGAGAGGTCTGCATCATTCCAGAATCTCAAGGGGACACAGTCCTTTGGTATACACAACCTTCATAGGGCAATTGAGTATGTTTTCCCTACCTAAGAACCTAACTTGATTTTATAGGAAACATCTTCTTAAGCTCTAAGTCCGGGATATGACGGAGGACACAGTACCACAGGTTGGCCCGGGTACTTACCTAGCACGGTTTAGTTACCTAGCTCTTCCTGGTTCCCATTGCCAGCAGCTTAATCCTTTGCATAACCCAGCCTCTTTGCTCTCATCTAGTATCCTCCCATTCATAGGAAAACCACGGTTCCCTTGAGCCGGGTCCAGAAAGCAGAGAAAAGGAGGAAAGAGGACACAGGTAGGAAATGTGTGCTGGCTCCTCTTACTCGGGTTGTTAGTCCTGGATGACTCACTTCGTTGGTCACAAGTGGTCCTGAGGGTACTTATCCGGGGACAACACCCACAGATGATTAACATTTTCAAGAAAGAAGAAAAGACAGACACTTTTCTTCCATAACAAGGGATTCACCATTTCCCTTTGAATTCTTTAATTGGCCTTTCTAATTAGAGGGATTTGCTGCTTTATTTAGCAGTCTTTGGCTGTGATCTATGTGGTTTCTGCAGGCCTGGGCCAGATTGTTTGCATCTTAAAGGAAGTCTAGGGGAGTCCTACTCCTTTCTAGGGCTTCTTTCATGCTATTCAAGGGTTTGAGAGAACTGAGGTCAAGGACAGTCCATTAGTGTGCAGAGGAAGGAAGCTGGGACTCCGCCACCTGTTTCAGAGCAATGACATCACTCGTGCTGGCTCAGCTCCTACAATGTCGTGTAAAGCTGTGGATGAAGCAATATGTGTTAGCAGACTGTCACCAGATCCTCTGCCATTTGCACAGCTCTTGTACTGTGAAGTGTTAGCATCTGCACTACTAATTCTTGGGAGAGTCTCTTAAGTTCTTCCTACCACGCAGTTTGTCTAAAGGGTTCCATCTAGGGGCGCCTGGGTGTCACAGGCGGTTAAGGGGCTGAGTCTTAGTTTTGGCTCAGGTCGTGATCTCAGGGTCCTGAGATGGAGCCTTTCGTCAGGCTCCACGGTGGATCGTCACGTGAAGTCCGCTTGGGACTCTCTCTCCCTCTTCTTCTGCCCCTCTCCCGGCTCTAGTGTGTGCCCTTTCTGTATCTCTCTCTCTTTAATAAATAAATCTTTAAAGATTCTACCTAACTAAAAGCTGGAAGAAAAGAATTCTTCATTTGGGAAATGTCAAAACATGTGGAGACATGTGGGATAACAGCAAACAGAGTTCACTAGGGATTACACTACAACGTGGCTTAAACAACATTAGAAAACAAATGTAATTATCTGATCATCATAAGAAGCAATTCATAACAATTAACGCTTCAGGGAGGTCTGTTTCCACTGACCCTGCAGAAGTCTCAGGTGTTTGTTCAGAGAGACGAACTGATAAAGTAAAAGTCCTTTTAAAATGAGGGGGTTCGACAATGTTGTGTTTGGCACTTCACTCCCCTGGTGGCTCTTCCTCTCCTGAACCCCTCTACCCAAACCACCCTTCCCCTTGCCCACCGAGGGTGGACTGGTAGACTCAGAAGTGTCTCTAGTCCCAGCGTTCTGTCTTGCTCTGGATAGTGACATGATCGCTTTCTGGAATCTGGATGTCTGGCTGCCTTGTCCCTTCTGGCTACCGCGTTAGTGACCAGGATCTGCTGTCTGGCCTTTCCCTGTGAACGTGCATTTCCCCAGCCTCAGGCTTTTCATGGCCACTCTCTGATTTTTGTCCTTGAGTTCAGTGGCTTACCAAAGACCTAATTCAGCAGCCTGTCTGCCTCTGGCTCTTTAATTAGCTCCCCAGAGGCTTTTCTTAAAAGTCATTCTGGATCATTTTGAAAGGGGCATTTCCTTAATATAAAGCTCCCTCCTCATCAGGAGGTACAGCTGAAAGCTTGCCTTAGCCATCCTCTGTGCAGCTTACCACGGCCTCTGATTACGAAAACATGTTACTAGAAGGATCAAGGATGAGGTAATTTCTTTCTTTGTGCTTTCTTTTACTACACAGATGTTATTTGGCCATTTATTATTCTAAATACAATGCAAAGGCTACAATGAGGACTATATTTCCATTCCTGTCTCAGAAGGCTTACTGTCCAGAGCAATAGTCCTTAAACTTCATTGTCATAAGAATCTCCTGGGAGTTTGTTAAAACACAGATACCTAGGTGCCATAACTCAAAGATGATAATTCCACTGTTGTAGAATAGGTCTCAAGAACCTGCATTTTTATTTTCATTTCTTTAGGATTTTATTTATTTATCAGAGAGAGAGAGAGAGAGAGAGAAACAAGAGAGCGAGCACAAGCAGGGAGAATAGCAAGCAGAGGAAGAAACAGATTCCCTGCCTAGCAAGGACCCCGATGTGGGGCTCGATCCCAGGACACTGGAATCACATCCTGAGCCGAAAGCAGACACATAATGACTGAGCCACCCAGGCCTCCTGGGGATTTGCATATTTTCCTTTAAAGACTTTATTTATTTATCAGGGAGGAAGGAGAAGGAACACGGTCAGGGGGAGGGGCAGAGGGAGGAACAGAGGGAGAAGCAGGCTCCCAGCTGAGCAGGGAGCCCGATGAGGGACTCCATCCCAGGCCTCTGGGATCATGACCTGAGCCAAAGGCTGTCACTGAACTGACTGAGCCACCCAGGTGCCCCTGGAGAATCTGCATTTTTAATAAGCATCCCTCCCTTGCCTGGAGAATGGACACAGGGTCCCTGTGGATACTTCAAGAATACTACTCGAGGACAGAGCTACCCCAAGTCAGGTCACCCCCTGCTGGAGACACAGTTTTGGAAGCCAGTGAAAGGAGGCCAAACATGACCAATATGTTTGGTTTCCCTAAATAAAATGTGGAGCTCATGTTGTATCTGAATTCTTTTTTCCTATCAGGATCCTCAAACTGCTCTTTATGCTTTGATCTCCCTTTCCTCATAGGAGGGAGCATTCTGTGTCTCGATTTGAAAGAAGGAGATGGTGAAAATTATCATGCAGTCTGCCACACACCACACAGCACTTTGGTGGAAGGTTCAAGTCAACACACAGCCTTCACAACATAACAAGACAGCATCTGCCAACAAAACAGCTTCCCCAAGCTCCCATGTGCTTGGATTACCCAATGATGCACAAGTAAGAAATGACTTCACTTTCTAAGGTCATCAAGCCATGGCTGGCACCCAGGAATGTGAACATTTTAGATGATCTCCAGGTAACGACAGTGCTGGGAACCACTGTCGTGAGGGCAGCGTGTGTAGAACGTCAGATGCGTGTGGGGTGGATCTCCTCACCTGTCCCACCCGCTCCTCTGTTCAGCTTGAGTCTGTTGAAGTTGGTGCTCCTGCCTATGCTTTTCCTCCTTGGGCTATCCCCGGATCTTTTTTTCTGTTGTTCTTACTTCCTTTTGGAAAAGTACTCGGGGCACAATTCCATCTGACTGCTTGGAGCGACAACTGCTCTCTTTCCATATGTGTTCACCTAACTCCATTTACCTCCAGGTTTAAGCCTGTGGATTCTCTCGTGTATCTAAACATTGCTGGTGTCAAGGGACCGACTTGGAGTACAGGAAATTACAGATTAGATAAATACATATGTTTTAAATCGGTATTACATATAATTATATAGAAATTATGAATAAATAAAACATTATTTACATATATAGGTACATAAAGTAGATGGACATTTCAAAAATCTTCAAAGTACCTTGCCATCAGTTGTCAACTCCAGCTGTCACCTTCATCTTCCAATATTATATGATGCTTATATCAATACTATTTTTAATGGAAACTGTAAGGATTTTACTTGCTGGCTCTCAGTCAGAGAAATGCTTGGAGAAGACCATGTCAAAATCATGTCAGGTATCCTCAAACTCAGGGAAAAGGCAGTAAGAGGAAATCTCTAATTATCCTAGTCAACATAACCTGAATGGGCAAGACGAGTTCATAGTCAAGCATGAAGCACGCCAGTACTTGGCCTTCAATTGCTCCTCTTTCTTTCAGTTCTGCAAACATTTTCTTGTTAATTGTGTCCTTGGTGGTCTAACTTGAACACCAGTATCCTCAGTTCTGCAGTGTTTTTTCTTAAATACCCACTTTTTTTCATTTTTTTCCCCCCTAAGATGTAAATGACCATTTCAAGGAAAACTGGGAAGTTCTTGATGCTGTAGCAAGTGAGGGTTTGGGTTTTATAAGCCTTCATTCAAACCCTGCTTTTCCCCTTATTAGCTCTCTGACCTTGGACAAGTTGTATGACCCCTGAGCCTCAGCTTCCTCAGCTATAAAATACAGTTGATAATAGTGACTCCCTCAATGGGATGTTGTAATGAGTAAATGAGAAAAGGCACACAGAGTGCTTAGCACAGCATGGGCCCACAATAAGCATTCATTAAAGGTTACATTTTATTGTTATTGTTAAATTTTATTGTTATTATTACTAGTCTTGGGAACATCTGAGTTTTCATAGGTAATAGAACTTTTAGAAAAAAAAATAAAACTCCTTATATCAGTAAGCAAATAAATGAGGATTTGGGGGAGCTTAATAAATGTTCTTGCCTGAAAGAATACCACTGACTTTTGAGTAAGTTTATTGATTCAACAAAACTGTATTGTGCATGGGCTATGTGAGTTATATCTCAATAAATTAAACACACACACACAACACTGTATTGTGCACTCTTGACTATGCAGGGCAGGAGAGAGGAGATACTAAGCTAAGGGAAGCACAGTTCCTGTCCCAAGACTATGAATGGGAGCAATCAGAGCTGACAGTATCCTGACTCACCACCTAACACATTCCTAGAGTGGACTTCAGCTCTCTAAGGAGCATATGCATGAATGAAAGTGTCAGCAATGGTACCCAAGGTTCTCCTCTCTGAATCATTTGATAGCCATCCAGCCACCACTGGACACAGGACAAATCCTTTCCCATTCCACATTCTTTCCTTGCCCAGCCCTGTGTCAGGGTGGTCTCTGTCAAAAGTCTCCTTAATAAGGGGTTGGGAAGTGGTAATTATATAAACAGAGATGATAAAGATCACAGAATTATTATTTTTTTGAATCTGATGTGCTGCCCACTGTGCTAAGAAGGCAACTCAGAATTATTATTTTGAAAGATTTTATTTATTTGACAGACACATGGTGAGAGAGGGAACACAAGCTCGTGGAGTGGGAGAAGGAGAAGCAGGTTTCTGGCTGAGCAGGGAGCCCAGTGCAGGGCTTAATCCCAGGACCCTGGGATCACGACCTGAGCTGAAGGTAGATGCTTAACGACTCAGTCACCCAGGCATCCCCAGAATTATTTTTATTTTATTTTTAAGTAATCCCTATGCCCAACATGGGACTCAAACTTACAGCACCGATGTTAAGAGTTGCATATTCTACTGATTAAGCCAGTCAGGTGCCCCAAAGATCAGATAATCAAAATGCAATTCCTTTCTTTCCTTTTTTAAAAAATACAATTTCTACGTTCTTTTTTTTTTTTTTTTAAGATTTTATTTGTTTATTTGAAAGACAGAGATCACAAGTAGGTAGAGGCAGACAGAGAGAGAGGAGGAAGCAGGCTCCCCGCTGAGCAGAGAGCCCAATGTGGGGCTCAAACCCAGGACCCTGAGATCATAACCTGAGCCAAAGGCAGAGGCTTAACCCACTGAGCCACCCAGGCACCCCAATTTCTACATTTTCTATGACAGGCTGGAGGAGTGGCATAAGAAGAGGAGTAAGTAATTTCCTATGACTTTGGATTTGAAACTGCACAATGCATATTCTGTGACATTACTGTGACAGTGAAAGTGCTGGCTAGCAACACCCCCTTGCTGATATAAATCCATTTGTATGAGTTTTTTCCCCTCAGGTCTTGGAAGTGCTGAAATATGTATAGAAGTTTTCTGTCCATTGGCTTACTTTTTAAATTTATTTGGGGGGGGGGGGGGTAAGAGAAAAAAAACGTTAATTTTCAAATTAAGAGACACAGGGAAGTACAGTTTGGTAAAGCAGATGGGTCAACAAAGAATAATTTTAGGCCACAAATTATTCTCATGCCATTAACCTTACTTAAAAAAAAAAAAAAGAAAAACAAAACAATAGGCTCTCAAAGATGATTCTTTGGTCACAGTGTGAAATATTTTTTCCAATAGCAATGGAAAGGCCCCATAATAGAGTGGACAAGCCCTGAGCTGAGAGTTGAGGAACATGGGTTCTTACCCACGTTTCATATTGGTCTCTGCGACCTCAGGCACATTTTAGAACCTTTCTGGCTTCAGACTCATCTTCTGAAAAGCAAAAATATGTGATGCTTCAGACCTCTTCCACCTCAGACACACTCACCATGGCTGCACGAAGTATGAGAATGTAACATGGAACTCACAAAGCCACTTAGATTAGTGAGTGGGTATCTTCCCAAGTTGCATCAAAGTTAGAGACATGTGGTTTTTAGAGAGTGTTTTACCTTCTAACCCTGGATCTTGCCTTTCCAAACCCTGAGCCTAAATAGCTCCTCAGATTGGCCCTGCATTTGTTCAAGCTGACTATTGCCTCTGCTGCTTCATACCCCAATTTCTCTACATTTTTATTTAGTTGTTATCGCCACCCTGTTAGGCAAGTATTATTTTTTCACTGTACAGATTAAAAAAAATTAGACTCAAAGAAGTGAGATACTCTATATTCCACAGCTGGTGAGTGGCATAACTTGGACTTAGACCAAAATATTTTGATTTTCATGTTAGCTCTCTTATGCTGTGCCTTTGCGGTAATCCTGATTTAAGGGGAAAGATCTATTAAACCTTGGTGAAGAAGTTGTCAGTTGATATATTTTTGTCATTTGTCACCTGAGGCCTTACCTACATTGGTGCCAATTAAACTGATGAGCTGCCACTTGTTCCTGGGAGACACTGACCATGAGAGACCTAGGGAAATTACTTCAATAATACCACCAAGCCACACCATGGCTAATTATTCTTATCCTTTTCTATCTCCTACTGGTTATACATCATCACCATTCATGTGTTAGCCAAGCCAGAAACCACAGTCATCTTTGATTTCTTTTTTCTTCTCTCCCATAACATATATTCTTCTTTGGAAATGCTCTAAATTCATCTCTCCCACCCTATATCCACTGCCATTTCCCAGAGTCAGCTTGAATCAGTTGATCTCCCTGATTTAAACTCTATTAGCACTAGAGCAATTAAAACACACCACAAATTCTTTTTCAGAATTAGAGCTTTCACTGTGTGGCTCCTTTTCTTAAAACCTCCCTTCAAAGAAACAAACACAAAACCCCACAAGATTCAGACTCCATAGTATAGCATTAACATCCATCCCCAATCTACTCCCCTATGTAGTCACTCTGGCCTTCTGATTCTGCTGAACATTCACCCTTACTCTATGGCTCCATTTCACCCAAGAAGAGCAGATAGAGAATGAAAAGAGAAGAAATCAAAGGATCTGATTCTAGGACCTCAACATTTTGTCAATTGAAAAGAAAGAAGCCATTCAATGGGATCAAGATAGAGCAATCTGAAAGGTGAACAGTCCAGTATTAAGCATATACATGGAAGGTGAACAGTCCAGTATTAAGCATATACATGGAAGAAGGTTTTTAAGAAAGTTCTACAAGGCCCCTGGGTGGCTCAGTTGATTAAGCATCTGACTTTTGGTTTTGGCCCAAGTCTGATCTCAGGGTCATGAGATCATGCCCTGCATTGGGCTCTATGCTCAGTGTGGAGTCTGCTTGGGTTTCTCTCTCCCTCTGCCCCTTCCCTGTCATGCGCATGCTCTCTGTCTCTCCTCTCTTCCAAAGACATAAATAAGCTTTAAAAAAAAATCTTAAAAAAAAAAAGACCTGTGCATAGCAAAATGTTCTTGGTGACATCATAGGAGCTTCAGAGGGCACAGAGGAACAGAAAATGGGAGTCTGGGTCAGAAAAGTGACATTCATGGGAGCGTCAAATTGGGCAGCTCAGTGAATCTCATGGAAGGGAAAGGAATAGATGTATAATGGGATCTCATCTTATCATCCAAGGTGGGTTGTAATTTGACTAAGATTCTCATACATAAGTTATCCTCACTCTGGATTCATTCATTCATTCACAGAGTGTTTAATGTAATGCAGGAGCTCAGCTAAGCAAAGGAGAAAAAAGAACACTTAAAATTCCTGAGTTGTTGTCCTCAAGAAGCCCATAACCCCATGTTTGAGAATGGCAAGTAAACAGTCCTAAAATAGTGTAAATAAAACAGTAATAAAGGTAAATTGAGGGAATTGAGAATACATAGAATGCTGAGATCCAAGAAGTTTTCTTCTTATGGGAAATGGTATGAAAGACATTGCTTTAATTCGACTTGGGTTTTGAAAGTTTGACTATCTTGCATGTCATAATTATTAAGCTTCATAAGTCTGGAAGCATGTGTGAGATTACAGCAATGATAGGTAAAGCCACTCCTGCCGGTGTTGTGGACATTTGTCCTTCACCTGTATCATCTTGCCCTTTCCAGGCAGTGCCAGGACTTCTCTGTCATCCTGGGCTTTTGCCTCTCCCTCCATCATTTGTGCTCTGGACCTACCAATCTCTACCCCATACTATGACCACTGACTGCCCCTCTGTTGATTTCCTGTGAGTCTGCGACTTCTGAGCTTTCCAGTGAGTTCTGTAGCTACTCCACTGCTACTCCACTCCACTCCATAGCATGGGTTTGGGGCCCAACGCTGTCCCTGCCATTGGAAATATGAAGCACACCCTTCTCTTCACTCCCCACAGTCTAGCTCAGTTCAAGCTCTGCCTTTTAATAGAACTTTACTGGAGTTCTGCGTGGCAGAAGGGAATCGCAATCAATAGAGTTACCTTCAACTGCTTCTCGAAGTGCTGCTTTCAGAGCTTGGGGGTCAGGTACCCATTCACAGTTTCCTTGTATCATTGCCTGATCAGCTCTAAGGCTTTCTGTCTCTTTCCAAGTTTTTCTCTGAAGCCCGGACTGATCAAACTCCATCACCAGGAATCTGCTAAGTCTACAATCCTTGGAATTCGATGCCAACAGTCCTAGGCTCAGAGAAAAAAAGCTAGACTTTGGTTAGGTGTGAAGTCCTACTTTCCAAAGTCTCATTACCTAAGATTAGTGACTTATTGGGATGACTGCCAATGGGCATAATCACTTTCTATAAATGAAATGTCACCTCCTACCCACCAGAGTATGACCTTGTTCCCAATCTTAGCAAGGCAAGGTTTCAGTAAAGATGTTAATGATGATAACAAAAATGTTATTTTTTGTTATCAACATTATTGATTAATCTAATCCTCAAAGCAATCTCAAGAGAGATGAACAATTATTTTCCCCATTTTATTTATTTATTTATTTCAAAAAAAGATTTTATTTATTAATCTGACAGAGAGAGAGCAAGAGAAGGAACAAGCAGGTGGATGAGAGAGGAAGAAGCGGCCTCCTGCTGAGCAAGGAGCCCAATGCAGGGCTCAATCCCAGGACCCTGGGATCATGACCCAAGCTGAAGGCAGATGCCTAATGACTGAGCCACCTCGGTGCCCCATTTTCTTCATTTTATAGATGAGAAAATTGAAGTACAAAACAGGTATGTAATTTGCCCAAGATCACACAGCTGGTAAGTGGCAAAGCTAGTATTTGGACCCAATTGTCTGATATCAGAGCCTATGATGCTGCTACCAGTACATCCTATAGGTTCACATCCCAGAGAAGCCCTCTGTCCAAACTCTGAATCACTGTTTGTTTTTTATTTTTAAAATTGAGATTTAGGGGCGCCTGGGTGGCTCAGTGGGTTAAGCCGCTGCCTTCGGCTCAGGTCCTGGGATCGAGCCCCGTACCAGGCTCTCTGCTCAGTGGGGAGCCTGCTTCCTTCTCTCTCCCTGACTGCCTCTCTGCCACTTGTGATCTCTCTCTGTCAAATAAATAAATAAAATCTTTAAAAAAAAAAAAGCTTTAAAATTGAGATTTAATTCATATACCCTCTAGTTCACTTTACAGTGTGCGGTTTAATAGTTTTTAGTATGTTCTCCGATTTGTGCAGTCATCACCACAATCTAATGCTAGAACATTTACATCACCCTTTCCCCACACAAAAAATCTCATATTCAGTAGCGCTCGGTCATTTCCATTCCTGCTCCCCTCCCCAACACAACCTGCAACTACCATCTCTATTCTGTCTCTATATAGATTTTCTGTTGTGGACATTTCACATACATGAAATCACACAATATACAGTCCTATGTAATTGGTTTATCTCATTTAGCATAATATTTTCAAGGCTCATCCACACTGTATCATGTATGAGAACTTCATTCTTTTCTATTGCCTAATTATATTCTACTGTATGGATATACCAACTTATTTATTCATCAGCTGATGGATATTTGGAAAGTTTCCACTTTGGGTCTATTATGAATGATGTTGCTATGAAACTTCAGGTACAAGGCCATGTGTATTACTCTTTAGTATATACCTAGTAATGGAATTACTGGTAACTGTCAGTTTTAAATTATTCATAATAGAAGTCATCAAGAGCAGCGTCTGCATAGAATTTCCCCTGGTTTGCTATCATTGGTCATCTATGGTTTTTACTATGGGAAATCAAATTCCACCCTGCAGTTCTCAGGTTTTAGGATTGAGTTCAGTGATTCAAGGATCTTTGATAACACACACTCACACACATTTACATATACACACATTCACCAGAAATATAAGCAAGGATGTATAGGCATGGGGTTGTCTACATTTCTATAGAGAAAATAAATACCCTCCTTACCCTCATCCCAGCTTCTCCTCCAAGTAATCTCATTTGAAGCAATATTTCTTGGGCTCAAACCTGTATCATAATTCACGTCATCAGACTGAACCCCTGGTTTCTCACTGAGAAGATCTACTTCCTTCACAGCTTTGGTATTATTGTTGATGAATAATGCACAGAGTCTTGCTTTGCATTTTTGCAACAGTACTTGTTTAGGTGCTTTTTGTAAACCGAGGGACCAGAGTGCCCTAAAGGAGCAAGTCCTTCCCTCTTATAAGCCAGAAAACGACTTCGGTTCTTTCTGGTTCTATCAAGGTTTAGAAAAAAACACAGAGTTTGATTTTTTTTTTTCAGCTTGAACATCATGGAAAAATGCCAAAACACACAGATTTTGTTGAATGGGTTTAAAGTCAAAGACAGTGCCCCTGAGAACTGCAAGGCAGTTAAAGGATTATGTGAAGAGTTGACATATATAAAAACACAACAAAAAATTTCACACGTAATTATTCTAGGTGCCTGCAAACCAAACACTTTCCAACTTTTTTGTTCCATTATTTCACATTACTTGAAGGAGTTTGCTTTTGGGACTACGTCCTACCCTTTTATTCCCTTCAGCTTTCTTCACAGAGTCCCTCCTACATAGGACATGTGCACCTAGCTATTTGAAGCGCAGGTCAATGAAGGGGAACAGTCTGTGTATTGGTAAGTAAACCTCGGAAAAGGTCCACTAGCCATTTGTTTAGCAAGCTTTATAACATGTGCCTCCTATAGTCCGTGATTCACCCTGTAAATTCCCCTTATTACCCTGGTTTCTCTCAGTTTCTGTTCGCTGTGGCCCAGTACCCCACTGCAGGCTTACATCATGTTACTCTCCTCAGAGCCACCTAAACATGGGCCACATTGGCTCCCTGCAATTCTGGGCAACATGCATCTCTTCTTCCGGGGACTGTCCTTTGGATTGAAAAAATACGCGTTTGAAAATCGAGCAGACCTTTAACGTGTTTGGCCCTGAGGTAGAGAGAATCCTGGAGGAAAAATAAATCAATAAAAAGAATAAAAATTCCTTTCATAGCAATGATTTCCAAAGATGGGCTGTCCATTTTAGACAGGCATTCCAAAGCCATAGCCTTAAAATTCTTAAAAGTTACTGGATGGATGCCATTTGATTTTGGTGACTTATCTGAATTTAGCTCATCAAACAAGTTTTGGGTCAGCATCTATCTTGAGCTGTTAACTCTTCTTTCCTTCTTCCATTCAGATGACTGACCCCTCTCCTAGAACTTCCCAGTTCTGAACTGTCCATACTGTGTAGATTTCTGTCCCAACCAAAAATTCTAAGAAATTCCTGGGTGGGAGGGTGCCCTCTGCAGAACTAAGAGACAAATGCTTCCCTAGTTCCTGGACCTATTCTCCTAGTCTACTTGACTTCCTGACCCACTTCTGAGCCTGCTCCTCTTGTGATGCTTGACTGCCTAGACTTGGGTTTTTGGTCCACTTAACTCACATGCTAACTTTGTGCTCTGGCTCCTTTCTGGTAGGGAGAGTCCAGTCTTCCTTATCACCAAACTGCTAGTTGTGTCCATTTTGTTGTGTCCATTTCTATCCTCTTGTAGAATCATCACTGCTTTTTTGCTCTGTTCACTACCCTGAGGCCTCTGCCATGTTCTCCTGGTTCAAATATCCTGCTTTATTCTCATGTTCTACTGCTGCTGATGGTACCAGCATGACTTAGAACATTTACCCCTACTCTACGTCAAGTTTCTGACCTCTGCTCTGCAGCAGAAGATACTCGGCCAAGATGAATTTAATTCTTTTCCCTTTTTGTTCCCACCCCCAATCTGTATAGGTTACAGAGAGAGAGAGAGAGAAGAAAATAGGGAAAGAATATCAGAGGCAGCATTTTAAAATGATGATTTGAAAATTGTCAGCGGATCTGTAATGAATCATCATTTGATTAAAAAGATAAGCTTCTCTAAATCTACCATAAGTTAAATTCACTGAATTAACTAAATTCAAATATGATTTTTAAAAGGGAAATAACCAAAGGAGGATGGAAGAAAATTAATTTGTCGATCGTTGCCTAACATTTTAATATTAATACACTGATTTTGGAAGCATTAGCAAGTCCTGTTATACATATAAGGAAGAATCAGAGGTACTCTTAGATAAAGAATTGGAAATGAGACATTGACTCCATTTTGTTCAGCATTGCTGCTCAATCCAGATGTTAAACTTAATAATGAATTTAGGTTTCACAATTAGTTTGATTAGTCAAGTATGTTGATCATAAAATATAGTAGCTCAGGTTTTTTTTAATATGCCAAGAATTATGTTAAAAGCTTTATATGCATTTCATGATTTAATCCAAGAATAGCTTTATTTTGTAGGTATTAGTATTATTTTCACCATTTTACAGATGAAAATGTGGATGCCCAGATAAATTAATTACCTCCTTCAACATCACCCAGCTGTTAAAAACTAGATTAGTGATTCCAATGTAGGCTACCTGACTCCAAAGCCAATGCAATTAACTGCTCAGTGCCTCAATAAGAGAATTCTCTTATTGCTTTTTTTACTCTTCCTATTCCTATACTATTTGTTCTGCCTGAACATGAAGGAAAACGACAGTGTTGATTCATTGGGGCTGTGCTGCTCATGTCAATGGGGGGAGCAAAAGGTTAGATCAGTGAACATAGTCTTTAAAAAAAAAATACTGCACAAAAATGTCATTTCTCAAGATATTTCCGTAGTCCCTAAACCGACTACCGGAGGTCAGAGGGACAAAAAGCAAGTTACCTGCTCATCTTTCCAGACTTCAGAAGGAACTCATCACCCAAAATATTTTACAAGTCACATGTGGACCATGAAAACTTTGTAAATTCTTAGAATCCTTCTTGGCTTTATAATAGCTATTGTCCACTCAGTGTATATGTTTACTGAATGTGTTTCTTGTATGCTCACTGTACTTGTCTTCATTTGAGTTGCCTGTAGCAGGCATCCTCCTTCCTTCCGTGGTTCATGACTGGTGCTGGAGTCCATTGGACTTTATCTTTCCATCTCCTGCTTCTCCATTACATAACCACACCCTCCTATCTCTCAGCCGCCAGCCAGCCCTCAACACTCCCTGGGTTTTCTCTTTTCCTCTGCATCCCCTCCAGGTGAAGCATACTCTCTTTTTTGGTTCTCTTTTTCTCTGGATCTATGCTCAGCATAAATTCAGCCGTTGGTTGGATTCAATTACTTCAAGAAGAAATGAATCCATTCTAAATGTTACTCTTTAATTGAATTCAGCTGTAATTTTCCCTTGTCTAATTCCATCTTCTCTGCTCACCTGTGGCACCAACCTTACAGCTTTATCACCTGTGTGTCTCTCTGTTTATCATGTTTCCATAAGCCTTCATCCATCCATCCCTGAGTGTCTGGGCCATCTTAAATTTGGCAGTAGGTCCATCTATGGCCCAGATACCTTGTCAACAGCTGTGTCTGTCTGTCCCTTCAGGCATCTTATATGCTTTCCCTGAGTGGTACTCCCATCCTAGCTGAACTTTCTTCTCTATTTGCTCCCTTTTCCCCTTACCTTCCAGAGGAGAAAACTGACAGACATTACCCATTTATAGTTCTTCATACTTTCTTTGCAGACCATAGGCATGATTTGTTTTAGAATATCCAGGGGGTACAGAGTGGCTCTTGGTTGTGGCTACCCAACAAGGACCATACGCTTCACTAGAGGAAAGGGTCCTGACCCTTGATCCCTTACCCCTTCTATCAGACTTTATATTAACACAGAATGCCATTTTTAAAATGTACTACTCTGACACTGAATTGATGTATACAATTACCTCAGACTTCTACATTTCAAGACTCAGTATTAAGTTTTATGTGAAAGGTAAGCCATTTTAAAAAGCAGATGAATACTTCTTTCACTGACAGTAATGCCAAAAATTATATTGTGAAGCTCTTCTTTTAGGTAGATCTCTTTGTATAAGGTGTATAGTAGGACTGGAATGAAAAGATTTGGTCAAGTGCAGTACACGTGGCAGGCATTACCAGTGGTTTGAGGCCTGCCCACCCCAGTATCTCCAGGGAGACAGTGGATTTCAGCTGCTGCATCATCAACCTGTTGCCAAGGAAACGAGAGGGCAAAAAAATGTCCTCAATGACATTCATTTTCAAGGCAGTCAAGACACCCCTGAAAGGAATTTCAACAGTCCTATGAAGGAAGCTAAAATAGGCTTCTAATTATAAATTCTAAGCTGTCTCCTCTCACACCAGGTTATACCGTCAGCTTAAATTTGTCTTTCAATCATTTTCTGTTTACCATGGCATATATATTCCAGTTGTAAGAACAGCGAGAGCGTGTTCTTGGAGGAAGGAAGAGGCCAAAGGAGAAAAGAGTAAAAGAGAGAGAGAGGCTAGGGGAAAGATGGCTAATGGTGACGTGGTCACAACACAGAACACACAAGGCGAGTGAAGTCCTAAGTCCTAACCGAGGGGACCGGCAGAAATTTCAGTCCAAATTTGTCAGATTTTAAATGGTTTTGTAACTATATTTGTGTCACAGCAGATACAGAGATTCTCTGCACATATGCAACTTAGAAAATAGGAGATTTGGTTCACATTTGTGGTTTTTGATTTTACATTCAAGTACAAAATACACAGGGCAGGACTTCTGAGTAACTGCTTTGCATGAGAGGGTTCCCTCCCCTCCAAATGTACAGAAAAAATGTGTTTCATCAGTTTCATTAGCACTTATAAATTCCGGCATGCAAAGATTTAGCTCTATATAATGTTTGGGGAGACACGAGCAAATGTGTGGGAGTGTGGACATGTCTAACATAAATCTCTGTGAGGACATTAATGAGTCTGTCAGCAAGAAGTTCCTAGGTACTTAGGCTCTGTCCAGAATGCACCATTAGCCTCTCCTCAGCAACTGACCCTGGGCTTTCAGTCAGTTCTTTTCTCTCCAGCAGCTCTCACCCAGGCCCACCAGCACACCTTCTTCCTTGTATAATGTAAAGCTTTTTCAAGTTGCTGGGCCTCAACAATGAACAATATTCTCTGAAAGGAAGTGTTAATGAAATGGTCTAGACCAGTGCTTCTCAACCTTTCATGTACGTATGAATCATGCAGATTCTCATTAGCTAGGTCTATGTCTCCAGTCACCTTCCAGGTGATGGTGAGATTGTTGGTCCAAGATCCTGGACTAGAGATTCCCTGAAGGCAGCAGCTGATTCTGATTCATGTCTAATACTGTGACTAGCAGGACCTAAGTACACAATATATCTAGTTTTAATGAAATGAACCTTCTAACACTTCCCACCTCCACCCACACTTCCAGAAAGAACTCCGAAGTTTTGAATTATGGCCAATGGAAGGTGAGCAGAAGTAATGTGTGTGCCCTTTCCCACCATCTATTCCCCATTCTGCTGGTAACCATTGGACCTAAGACATGGTGTCACCTAGGAGAAGGAAGGGCCCTGGGCCCCTAAACCATGTCTTGGAGGAGAATTTGCCCATTGTTTAGTTATCCATTTCAGATTTTATATAAATGACAGATATTTATCATATTTGAACAATTATGTACTTTTTGTGGTTACAGCAGCTAGGATTTGCTTAATTACGTATTTCTCTTATAAGTATTATCACATTATATTATAGTTGTCAGTCTCTCCCCCTGGAATGTGCATATTATAGTGACTGACACAGAGTAGGAAGCCAAATTTTCTCTGTGAATTAGCAAAGGAAGATGGCCATTCACCTGTTCAATTCATAGAGCACCTGTCATAAATATAATTAAATTTTCACATCCCATAAAAAAAAGAGGTAGAGAAAGAATCAAGCTTATTTAATTATGCTTAGACTTTAGTTTCTTTCTTTGGAGCACAGCTGGTAATGGGTAGGGGGCGGAGAAAAGGTACTGCTACACAGGCTCCTTTACTTTCACTCATGGCATGTGTGACCTTTCCATGACAGATTTGATTGCCATGAGAGATCTGATTGTACAGAATGAAAAGGGGTGAAAGAAAGGGTGTTGAAAAGTAAATATACTTATCCCACTTCCACCTCAGTGGAAGTGTATGGGCAGCAAGCACAACTGCATGGAAAATTGCAACCTAAAGTGATTAAGGGGAAAAAAATATATATATGTAGCTATATATGGCTATATAATCCACCCTAGCTACATATGGCTAATAATCTACTTTTTATTTAGCCCTCCTTCTTTTATCATACTGTGCCACACTTTATATACATCACATAATCTTTACGACAAATCCTATAAAGTATTATCTTCATGTTATCAACCCAGAAGTTAAGTCTCAGAGAGGGCAGGTGACTTTTTCAATGATCTGAACTCATTTATATGGTTTTAAAGCTCAGTTTCCCCCAACCCCTGCTCCACTTCACTACACTGAGCAAAAAATATACTTAGGAAGACTTTGTTACAGAATATTTGAAAACAGAATTATCCTGGAAATTAACGACTTCTGGTTGTTGAAGGTATTTTTTGAGACCTTATAAGCAACAGTACAAGAGAGACATATTGTCTCAGTTTCCAACTTCCATGAGAGGCAGACATGCTGGATATGTGAAATTCCTACGGGATGGCATAGAAGGTAAGGGACACTGCCTGGGGATCATCACATGCTTGCTGAGACAGAGGCAGAAACAAAATACTTTGTGCTCTTACCAGTAAAGAAGTGAGGACTGTGATGTCCCTTACCACATTTTAACTTGGGTAAGGTACCAGGAAGCAAAACCTTGGGTCCTCGGACTTCTAAACCTCTGTCGTCCCACCAGACTGGTCTTCCTACACCTGGAGATGTGGGTCAGACATGCTCAGAGCTCCCATAAAAGAGTGGGATATTGGCCCTTTTATAATCTTTTATATTAATCTTTTAAACCATAATTGAGGTGCAGGTATCTCAGTTTATTCTCTAATAGATTTAACTGCATAAATTCTTTTAAAGAAACTCAATGGCTCCCAAATTTCCAAATCTAGCTTTATTTTTCCCTTTTATTTTCTGAATTATCCCTTTGAAAATGCTTCCTTTCTGGAGTCCACCATGAACAAGTATCCCTTGTATTTTTCATCCCGAAGAAACAGTTCTTCAAACACTATACTTTCCTTCTGCTAATCACAATACCATTTGTAATTCACATCATGCAATTTATCTGACTTGTGACTCATTAAGTATGGCATCTCTAACTGGAACTCAGGTGATGCTCAGGTAGTCTACAGATCCCACTTTCAGCACCAAGGATATAGATAAGTGCCTATGATGCATATATAAATCTCACTGGCTTAGTTGGGTTATAAGAGTTAGGAATGTATGTTGACATACTATGTAAACTCCTTGAGGGTAGGGCCTACACCTTTATAAGCCCTTGTAGCTCCTACATCACTTTCACATATACTAATTGCTTATAAATTCAGCAAAATGAATCACACCTCTTCTTTCAGGGTCCTATCATACCTGCTACAGTGCTGGACCCATAACAAACTATCTAGGCAACTGGAGACCCCATACATACAGTGGTAAGGCCTAACTTTTTCATAGCTGTGTCACTAGCTCCCAGTAGAGAATGGTCCATACAAAGTACTAAAAAAATACATATTGAGTAAATACATTAATGTTGTAAGTGTTTGCTGTGTGATTTCCCTATATGCCTCTTCATTCTTTCACATCTACAAAGGAAATCCCATAAACCAAAGCTTCTCAAATGCTAATATGCAAGTGAATCACCTAGAGAACTTGTTCAAATCCAAATTCTATTTCAATAGATCTGGGGTGGGGCTGGACTCATTAAACATGGCGTCTCTAACTGGAGACCAGGTAATGCCCAGGTAGTCTATAAATCATACCTTCAGCAGCAAGAATATAGATAAGCCCATAAAAGAGGAAGGGTTTCCACATTTGAACTGAATCCTATCAATTCATATCAGCACATGTCTTTCATAAAATGTGTTGAAAGAAACTTACTTTCCAGCCTCTTGGGAAAGAAGTCCTGGGGCACTAAATCTGTATGCTCCAAGATGAGTACTATAAAGTTATTAAAACAACACTATCAATATTCAGTCATTCAGATCTGCTCCATAAGTATTGATCAGATCTGATTCTATCTTAGTATTGAGCCTGATAAGAGTCTGCCATTTCAAGATCAAACTAATGGTGTTGCCATAAGGTTTTTTGTGTATGACAAAGAGGCAATTACATTAATGTCAGGAGGAATTGTTCAGGAAGTTTGCCAATGGGAATGAAGATTTCTGGCTACTGGAAAAGGATTTTAAAAATAACCAAACCTTTCAGTGCTGTGTGAGAGGTCAGCTCATTATTCAGTCTTGAATTTGTCTTCCTGCTAATACTAAAAATGTCACACTAACTGAATTGATTTAAAGTCTTGGGACCAAGAAAAAGTTGAATGTAATGCTGAGCTATAATCATGCTATAGAAGAGATAACATTTTCAAAAAATCTCATTTTCCCCATGTTTTGTTTCATGCGCAAAGGTCTATAGCCCACCATACCCAGCTTTTACAGAAGAAGATTTGTTGACTGTTATTTGATCACCTCTTATGTCTTCTCAGAAAAAAATCTTTGCAATTAGGGTCACAGTCTATACCCCAAACATTTTAAAAAGCTAATTGGCAAGCTCTGCGCTATGCAAGCCATAGGTAAGGTAGGTAATAATAGGTTTTACTGATTATTAAGCATGTTGTGCTATAGTCAAAAGTCTAAGGGCTCAATTCAGTCGTGAAAGGAACTGATTTTTCATTTGCTGTTACTGCAGTAGACGCTATAGTAATCATCATTATTGCAGTTACTCTGTGGAGAGGCACCCATTGTAGAAGCCCTGAGTTCATCTTCAGAATATGTAATCAAATTTACTCCACCCATTTGCACATACCATAGAGCATTTTGTATCTAGTCAGGTAACGCTTTGAGCCTCACGCATGCAACTTTACCCTGTATCCAAGATGTAAATACACCATGACCATGTCTGAAAGAGCTTAGTGGGTAGTTGAGTTGAATAGATTTTAGGAGATGATACAAATTAGATAGGTATGCCCCATTTTCCTTACTGGAGCCCTACTCTTTCTGCTCTTGATCTTCCCCAACTCCATTCTCCCATTAATGAGTCTTGAGATTTGGGTAGAAGAGTGAGTGAGGAGAGGTGAAGAAGAGCATTGGAATGTTAGGGAAGGTGGTACCAAAAGGGAAGGTTTTTGTTTAAGTAAGAGGTAGAGAAATGAAGGATCAGAGAGAGGAATATCTCATACCTGGAGAAGCAGGGTGAGGGAAAGAGAGGGATCTGGATAAGGAGAGAAAATAAAGCCTGTTTCAAGGTTTTCAAGACAGATGTAGACTCCAAGAAAAACAAAACAGAATGGCAGCTTGTCAATGGAAGCTTGTCAAAAGTTTCAAGACAGATGTAGACTCCAAGAAAAACAAAACAGAATGGCAGCTTTCATTCTCTTCCGTGCACTTTAACCTCCAAAACAAGTTGAGAGTTCACACTCTATCACAGAATACATACACTTGCATGTATCCTCAACTCATTTGTCCTCCTCTTTCTTTGTCATAACAGCAACTTAACACAATTGTATGTTCCTCAATTCAAAGGCTGCATCTCCTCTGTACCCGCACCCTTGCGGCTGAATCTGACTGGGGAAAGATACGCACAAGTGCTTCATCACTGTCCTCAAGCAGGTTGGTCAAGCTGCCCCTGCTCTGTTCACTCTCTCACTCTCCAGGATGGTTATTTCATACCTTTTCCTAAAACCTCAACCATCTTCTCCCCCATCCTCAGTCTCATCTCATGATTTTTCTTCCCTATTCACTGAAAAAAAAACCAGAAGTAATCAGAAGAGAACTTCCACAAGCTTCCACTACTCTGTTTAACCAACAACTGAATCCAGTGCCCATACACTGCGCCGTTCTTTTTGTTACTATGGTCCATGTTCCTAAGGTTAGTTAACCTTCAATTTGTACATTAACTATGATAACCTGTATTACTTCTCTCTCTGGAGGATCAAATTTTTCTTTGCCATTAGGTTCTCTCTACCAGCGCATAGAAATGATGTTATTCTTCTCATCTTAAAAACAATAAAACAGGGGTGCCTGGGTGGCTCAGTTGGTTAAGCATCTGCCTTAGGCTCCTGGAATCAAGCCCCACACAGGGCTCCTTGCTCAGTTGGGTGCCTGCTTCTCCCTCTCCCTCTGCTGCTGCTCTACTTGTGCTCGCTCTTTCTCTCTCTCTCTGTCAAATAAATAAATAAGTAAATAAAACCATTAAAACAAAACAAAACAATAAAAGAGAAACATGTCTCTTGGACCCACTTCCCTTTCTGGCTATCTTCCCTTGAAACTCATTCCAGGAAGATTTTGGCCCACCTTTGCACAGAAGCCACTCTTATCAAGGTTGTTAGTGACTTCCATGTCATTGATCTCCTCCTTAAAACATTTTTTTTTTTTTTCTAATTTGGTTATCAGAGCATCACATTTTCCTGGCTTTCTTCTAATCTTACTGACCATATATTCTCTACTTCCTTTGCTGGTTTCATCTCACATTACCAAACTATTAAACTTTGAGCGTTCCAGGATCAGGTTTGGACCTCTTCACTTTTCCATCTATACTGATTCTCCTGTTGGTAATTTCATCTAATCTCCCAGCTTCACTTTTTTTTTTTTTAAGTTTTTATTTATTTATTTGACAGATGGAGATCACAAGTAGACAGAGAAGCAGAGAGAGAGGAGGAAGCAGGCTCCCCGCGGAGCAGAGAAGCTGATGTGGGGCTCTATCCCAGGACCCTGGGATCATGACCTGAGCCGAAGGCAGAGGCTTTAGCCCACTGAGCCACCCAGGTGCCCTCCAGCTTCACTTTTTAAAAAATATTTAATTTATTTATTTGAAAGAGAGAGAGGGAGAGAGAGCAGAAGCGGGGGGTTGGGGGGTAGGCAGAGGGAGAGGGAGCAGAAGCCCTGCTGAGTAGGGCCTGATGTGGGACTCAATCCCAGGACCTTGAGATCATGACCTAGCTGAAGGCAGATGCTTTACCAACCTGAGCCACCCAGGTGCCTCTGGCCTCCTGGTTTTAAATACCACCTATGTACTGATGTTTCCAAAGTTCTCTCTCCAGACTGGACCTCTCTGAATCCCAGATTTGTGTATCGTGTACTTGTGTATCTACTCATTTATATCGATATGTCTATTTCTATGTCTACCAGGCATTTCAAACTTAACATGTCCAAATCTCAAATCCTGGTCATTTCCCCAAACCTAAGTGACCACATAATTCTCCTTCTAAATGACAACACTATCTTTCCACCCACTTAGACTCAAATCCTTGGAGTCATCATGACTCCTTTTTTTTTTTTTTTTAAAGATTTTTTCTTTATTTATCTGACAGAAATCACAAGTAGGCAGAGAGGCAGGCAGAGAGAGAGGAGGAAGCAGGCTCCCTGCAGCACAGAGAGCCCGATGTGGGGCTCGATCCCAGGACTCTGGGATCATGACCTGAGCCGAAGGCAGAGGCTTAACCCACTGAGCCACCCAGGCGCCCCATCATGCCTCCTTTTTACTCCACAGCATATCCACCAGCAAATACTCTTGCTCTACCTTTGAAATATATTCAGAATCTGACCATTTGTCACCACTTCCCACTCTGATTTGTGCCCCATTGATTTCATTTATATTACTGCCATAGTCTCTTAACTCTGGCCTCCCTGCTTCAGCCCTTTGCATGTAAGGTCTATTTTCAACACAACAGTCAAGGAATCTTTTAAAAATATGTCAGATCACATCATTCTGTCCCTAACCCTCCAGTTGTTTCTTATCTTACTTCAAATAAAGGAAACTGTCTTTATAATAGTTAAAACGCTTGGTACCTCTTTTTCTTTCTTACTGTTTTCCCCATTGTTTCACTTGACTAATCCTTGAACATTCTGGGCACATCCCACGTTAGGGCATTTGTACTGTTCTTCTGCCTGGAATAGTCATCTCTCCGGATATCAACATGGCTTAGTTCTTTACCTCCTTCTGATTTATTTTATTTTATTTTATTTTTAATCTTTAAAAGATTTTATTTATTTATTAGAGAGAGTGCAAGAGAGAGAGAAAGAGAAAGTAGGCAGGGGCAGAGGGAGAAGGAGAAGCAGGCTCCCTGCTGAGCAGGGAACCTGATGTGGGACTCAATCCCAGGACCCTGGGATCATGACCTGAGCCAAACTCAGATGCTTAAGCAACGGAGCCACCCAGGCACCCCTACCTCCTTTTACTTTTATCTTCCATACTATCTTCTTAAGTTCTCCCTAACACCTCTCAGATTGCAACCTCCAGCCTTCCATTTCCCTTGTCTGCTTTATTGTTTTCATAGTACTTATCATTATCTGATACTATTTATTTCTAGTTGTTATATTTCTAATCTCCCCACTAAAATGTAAATTCCCTGACAGCTTGAGATTTTTGCTATTTGTTCAATATGGCACGCCCAGGGCTAACATTCTGGATCCCTATAAGTATTGAATGAATGAATGAATGAATGACAAACAATTCTCGTGGGTCTTTTGTTTTTGTTTTGTTTGTAAGTAGCATATAGTATCAGGAAAATCCCAACTCCAGTTGTTTTTTCAAGAAGATTCTGAGAATTTTATTCTAACATAATGCTAAGCATTCCCAATTAAATGGGGGAATATGCATGGTTATCCAGATGTTTTAATTACTCACAATGTACCTAAGTAATCACCCATTTCTAATCTCTTTTTTAGTAACAAGAATGGTTTTAGGATAATTAGATACCAAGTGACCGAGTCTGTGTTACTATTCTAATAACTTGGTCTGATAAACCATTAGAACAAATTTTTATTTAAAAATAAAAACCAGTGTAAAATGGGATCCAGTAAGAAAATTCACTTTCTGAGGTGCCTGGGTGGCTCAGTGGATTAAGCCTGTGCCTTCAGCTCAGGTCATGATCTCAGGGTCCTGGGATAGAGCCCCACATGGGGCCCTCTGCTCAGTAGGGACCCTGCTTCCCCCTCTCCCTCTGCCTGCCTCTCTGCCTACCTGTGATCTCTCTCTCTGTGTCAAATAAATAAATAAAATCTTAAAAAAAAAAAAAAAAAAAGAAAATTCACTTTCAGTCAACTGTGCAGGAATCAATCATTTCTATACCAGGCAATATACATAGCAATCACTAAAAGTACAGATATGATCATTTGTTCATTCCTTAGGTAGAAGAGATACCTATGTGCTCAACTTCTTTTTGAATCTCCCTTTATTCTACATAGTTTTTAGAATAAAGTATTCACATTGCATTTTATGTGAAAATTATACATGGAAAATTTAGGGGTAACCTAACACACTCCCAGGAATTTGGAAGGTTATTTTTCTTCCTTTCTTGAGTATTTTCATTTTTTGCAATGATTTTCATGCCATTTGTGGAGAAAATTGTTTCCTATTGAAGGAGTTTTAGGTAATAACTGTCAGGTGGGACAGAGTTGAGGTTGGTAGTGTCTTTAGTGAGAGCTTTCTTCTTGCTTCTACACCTGTAATTCCATTTTCTACTTAGTAGCAAAAGTAATGGCAAAAAATAAGTCAGATTATATTAAACCTTTGTTTAAAAAAACTTCAAGGACTTCCAGCTCTACCTAGAATAAAATCTAAATTCTTTTTCAGGACTTTAAGATCCTGTAACATCTAGTCACTGTGTTTCTCTCAATCTCACAACACTCTCACGTATTCATTTTCAACCAGTCACAAAGGTTAGCAAGATTTCCCCACCTCAGGACCTTAGCTTATTCTCTTCACCTGGAATGGTCTTATTCTGAAGATTCCCACAAGGCTCACTTTTTTTCATCACTGTTTTTTGTCAGTTGTCACATCCTCTGAGAGTCTACCCTGGCCATCCCAACTGGTAGTAGGTCTCCTATATGCTTATTCTCATCTCCCTGATGAAAATTGTCATTTTCATCATTTATGAAAATTGTTACAACTGTAGAGTTATTTTCACTCATTTGGTTCCTTACTTGTGTTTTCTCTGTCTTCTCCACTGGGTTATAATCCCCAGGAAGGTAGAGACAATGTCCTTCCTATGCCTTCTTCTTAACGCATTCTGTAGTGATGAGGTGCAGAGATAGAGTCATTCACATATTAATAATAGTTGAAGGCTCAGAGTCAGTGAGGTCACCAAAAAAGCATGTGGATCAAGAAGAGGTGGATAAACCTCTGTAGAAGTAGAACCCTAATATTTATGGAGCAGATAGAAGAGAAAAACCTGCTAACAAGATCAATGATCAGTGGCTTAAGAAAAGAGCAACTCTTATGGGCCCAGCACGCTTCCGCTGCACCACTCTGCTCACAAAGAGCAACTCTTAGAAGAGAAGGGGACAGGGAAGATAGGCCGCATGCTCTGTTAGATCCCTAGCAATCAGTATAATGCCTAGATTTTAGTAGGCCCTCAAAAAATATATGCCCATCTGTGGGATGCAAGATAAAAGAATAAGGAGAATGGCTTCGACACTGCCAAATGTTCTGAGGAAATCAGGAAAGATAAAGTTTTAGTGAATATGAGGCTACTGGCCACCTTAACAGGAACATTCACTTTCTAACATATTACATAATTAATTTGTTTAATTTGTTTATTATTGTTTTCTTCCTCTGCTTGAAGGTATACTCCATGAGGTCAGGAATTCTGTTTCTTCACTGACATATCCTAAGCTCCTAGAACAATTCCTGAACAAAGTCAAAAAGGTATTAGAAATGTTAAAAGCCTTGGTTTATATACAGAAAAGAACTGCTTTTCAGAAAACTTAATTCTTTAGTGAGCTCAAACAATAAGAACATTCCCATATTATCAAATCAGCCATTGTTTTACCAGTGAATCAGTTGGACATTAAGTGATTATAAGACTTGTGCTCAATCATCCCCGCAGATTTATTGTGTGATCTGGAGATAGGTTTAAATGTCAGCAACAATTATGTATTGTTCAGTCTGCTCAGTGGAAGTCTGCCCCTTAAATCTCTAATGCAACAATAGCAAAGACCAGAGGGCCTGCTTTTGTCTCTATCATCACAGCAAATACCCCTTCCTGCTCACTGAAGCCATTTTAGAGAACGTGTCACACCACAAGAAATTCATTAAAGTCCCAGAGAGCCTGAACTCTTCAGCAGATCAAGGGTTCACCACCAGAGAGAAATCTACAAACATTTTTTCTAATCAATGGGACAAGTTCCATAACTGGCAGATTGTTGAAAAATGTAATTTACTCATTTTTATAAATTAGACTATGCCCCCAAAGACTCTTCTTTTTTCATTCATTTTTCACAAGCTTTCCTGAGAAACACATCTGTTTTTATTTCCTGAATTCATTAGGGAAATACAAAATAGGCCTTTTCATGATTTTGGTGGTTGACCCTTTTGTAGTTCTTCTGAATGAATTTTTGACTTGGCCCCCTTATTAAATCTAAAATTGAAAGGAGTTTTTTTTTTTTTTTTTAATTGAAAGGAGTTTTAAACTCTCTTATGATTAGATATTTCCTGATATTGTGGAAACTGCTCTGTGACAACTATACTGTGGTGGTTTGGGGTAGTAAAGGGGAGGGAAGATAATGAGATGGTATGAAGAAATGTGAGTGGAATGACTGGGAGAGGAAATGTATGAGAGATTTAGAGAACATTCTGGAGAGAGACATAACTGCCTGTGTGGGTGTTTGTACATGGAGGTTGAAAATTCTAAAATTTAGAATTTATAAATCTGATTTTTTATAACAGGTGTGCGTCACATATTTAGATGTCAAAAAGCTATCACTACAAGTGTCACAAGAGCCAAAAGTATTCAATATGAGAACATCAGTTCATCAAGACTGTCAAATAGAGGAGGCATATGTTCTGAGTACTCACCATTGGTTGGTCAGCTGCTGTTTCCATGGCAATCCATGTACAGCTCAGACATTTTTTTCTCTCCTATTCTACATTACCTCTATTACATAGCAAAGAATGCTAAGATTAGTAAACAGACATATTTGGTGAATGTAATGTAGTATCACAGTCACTAAAATTATGGCTGATATATTCTAATTTTAGAATAGTTACAGTCTGTATCATACCCCCTGATCTGTGTCAAAGCAGGAAAGAAACCTTATATTTTGTCTTCTACTTGGGAAAAACGCCCTTTGTTTAGACAGTCTCTTGAACACACCACACAGGTTTAGCAAAATAGTGATGTGTGCTTAAGCTGGAAGGAGTGAATTTAGTAGTTTTAAAAAGATTCCTAGATAGATATATAGAGTTAGAGATCTCTATCATTATCTATGTACTTATATTTGAATTTTACCTGTAGAGTGAACACATTTACCTTAGTATCTGGCATCTGAACAATTCTTTGAGACTAAAACTACTATAAATGTGAACCATAATAAACAAACAAATACAGACATACATATAGACAGACAGACTATTCTTCAGAAACTGGAACCAGGAAGATAGTTTTTTTCTCTGTGTATTGGTACTGTTCCCTTCTCTAAATGCAACCACAATTTCTGAGCCCTCACTATAGTCAGTTTGCTGCTGTGATGGCATTAACTATCTGTTATCCACCCACTCTGCCTTTCACAACAGTGCCAGGTTTGTCTCAGGGGGGCAGGAGGCGGGGATTATTGCATCCCCATTTTGAGGCCATGCACTCTGGTGGAGAAAACTCCCTTCTCAGCTCCAGGGCTGGGTGAGACTTTAACCTCAATCTGGGCAGTCAGGGCCCTACATTCTCCTGGTGATTGGATCAAGGGTGAGAATGGGGCCAAGGCCAGGCCAGGAGTCAGGTCCAAACAAGAGTTAATTCTGCAACTTTCGCCTGAGCAGCCAGAAAGGAGACAAGCTTCATCTTCTGGCCTCGATATGGGAGGATGTGACTCTGAAGCAGCTAGAGAGACAGACAGAGAACACCTGCTTGGGAATGAAGCCACACAGACGAAGACAGACACAAGAGACAGAGGGAGCTATAAAGCAGGAATCATAATAGGACTTCCCTAACTGAGTGCTGTAAGAATTAAATTAATTTGTAACATAAGGTACTTGAACAGTGCCTGACATATGGGCAGTCCTCCATAAAGGTTAGCTATTATTATTATTCACATTGTTTAAATCCTCCTTTAAAGTCAGTTTTAATTAGTTTTCTGTTACTGTAACTGAAAAAGTCTCTCTCTAAATATATACACACATGTATATGTGTGTACATATACAATCTCTATGTGTAGACATATATATATAAAATCTCAAAAGTAGTGTACATTAATGTAAAATTTCTACTCTTTACCTAATTACCCTGCTTATAGGTATATATATCAGAAATGCGATTGAAATGTATGCACATGTGGTTGTATAACCACAGCAGTGTTATTCATACTTATAAAAAAAGCAAACGCCTGATCTGTCACACACAAAAAAGAAGAAGAAGAAGAAAAAGATTTAAGTACCTCAAAGGAAGTTATATGGTCATATATTATCTTGTTACTAAAATGATGCCCATTAAGTATTTTAAATACATTTGTTTATGATGTTATGTGTGATGAAAAAAAACAGAATATATAGCATGCACTTATAGTATGTGTACTATGTGTACATACAATATGATCTCAAGTACATTAAGTAATTATATAAAAAGAAGACTGGAGGGAAACACACTAAGATATTAGTAGGTGTTTTCTCTGAGTCTTGGTGCTATGAATGACTTGGAATTTTTTTCTTGCACTTTTCTCTATTTTTTAAAGTATCTCTAATAAGCACTTAGTATTCCAAATATTATATTTCATTATCTGTACATTCATGGAATTTTATGCACTCTAAATAATAGATCTGATATCATTGCAGCCATATACTTAGAAAAGTGAATTTGGAAAAATGCAGAAATACCAGAATCTCAGAAATGTTCTCTTGTTCCATCATTTTTAGAGATTTAGAGGAAGCTAAGGCTGAGAAGTTGTAACTTACTCAACATTTGACAGTATTTGGCAGATATTTTAAGACTTAGAAGACATGGATGTGAATCATATTTCAATTTTTTTTTTCATTTCTATTATAACACATTTTTTCTCTATGCAGCAGAGTGGACTCACTGATCTAAATTTGCATCTGGTTTCCATAGTAACTGCTTTTGGGCTTTTAACATTAGGCACCACCTGTTGTTCTGTGGACAAATCACCAAATAACATCACAAATTACAGAGGGGGAAAAGGGTGCATACACCTGTCTTCAAAGATCACTTCACTAATATGCTATTTCTCACTGATAGCTGTGCACTCGCATACACCTAAGATAATCTCCTTGCCATTTCTGCACATACAGCAGCTGTAATTCCTGAATTTAAAAAATAATTAAGTCCATGCTTTCACACACTGTGATGGCAATATGGAGCCACAGCGAGGAATGATAGGACATTAGACATAGATCTATACAGCTTTGCAGTCTCTTTCATGTGATATTTGGAGATTCTGAAAATGACAACATAGCTAAGACTCTCTCACACAAATTTTCTGGTTTTCTACATTTGCACAAGAACACACACACACACAGAGTCACACTTCTAAATATATCAAGTTATTTTAGAAATTGTGCAAACCCTTTTTCTCTGATTCATTTTTAGGTTTTCTTACTTGCGAGCAAGCCAGCTGTTGGGGAAGACATAGGGATTTTCCTTAATTAAAATGATTTCTCATAACTCTGATTCAAAGACCCTAAATTATGATAGCAAGAATCTCTCTCCCTGGCAAGATTTCCTCTGCAAAGGGCAAAAGAATTTTCAAAAAAGTAGCTTACTTAGGTTTTATCATCCCTTGGATATATGTGATTAAACCCTTAAGGTAAGACTCAAAATTGCATTTTGAAAAAAAAAAAATGTAATCAGCTGCTTAAAATGATGTAGAGCATATATTATGAGAGAATGTGGTTCACAGACTAAGACCATTCATTGAAACAGATGCATTTCAGTTAGTCAGATGACTGCATTATTTATTTCTCTCTGTTTGCTACTCAACATCAAGCGTTTCCTACTGGGGAATTTCCCTACCTTCCTCTTACCAGGCAGCTAAGTGAGGAATCCTGAGCGGCAGATCAAGTCCTGCCTGTCAATCTCAACTTATGGGGCCCATGTTGCTTTTGTAAGAACATGATCCCCTCTCCATTGTGCCTTTCCCTCCCCTTTCCTCTCCATTTCATTGTGCGGCAGTGGAAAGAGGGTTAGCTGTGAAGGTGAGTGGGCCTACTTAGAACCCCAGCTGCACATACATTAGTCATGTGGTCCGAGTCTCAGGTCTCTCCACAAGGAGGTAATAACACCTACCTCAAATAGTAGACTAAGAGTAAAATGCCAGAAAGCACATATTACTGAGTAGGATACTTAGTGGGCACTCACAAGTTTTATTTCCCTGATCACTTCACTTCTAAGCTTTCCCTGGATCTCCAGTTGGAGGTTAGAGAGGTCACCTCCTAGGGACACTCAGAAGCCCAATGCTGCTTCCTCCCACTCAGCCATCACCGAGCTTGTCCTTAGGTCCTCTTTCTTACTAACCACAGGAGTAGCTGCAACAGCAGCAGGAGTGACCCTAAGGCTTCAGGGAACAGTTATAACCAACAGTTATCACCTGCTGTTCCAAAACTGTGGAAAAACTGAATGTAACTTCCAAATACCTGAAAAGAAGCAATCAAAATGGGATTGAACAGGACGGTATTTGCAAAATTTCTTAGTGTAGTGCCCAGCACACAGTAAATGCTCAGTAAATGTTATCCATTCCCATAAACTATTTTGGGAATGAAAGAATGGCTAAGCAGATCGGTAAGGGCTCCACTGGATGTTTAGTTGAGCAGTATTAAGTGAACTGATAATGATAGTGACCATGAACATGAAACCAATTTCTGTTTAAATGAGAGCCCGCAGAGATGAAATTTCAGATGAAACGTGAGGGGTAGGGTATCTCACTTCTTTCAAGATGGAGCAGTAGGTTAGATCAAGTTGAGATACAAAGCACAATACAGACATTAATTTCACTCTCAGCTCAAGTCAGCATAGAAAGACTCCCCCAAATCTTCCACTTTGGATTTTAGAAATATTATTCTGGGATCTAATCATCTCTAATGTGAACAAGAGTGAGAGATAAAGTTCTGAACTTTTCATGATAGGTGCAAACTCTGTCAACTTTAGCATTAAAATAGGAAAAGAAATAGATCAAAAAGAAAATGTTATACTGCTGGTCTGAAAGCTACAAGATGAAAGCCACTCATTCCACCCCCAAATCCTTCCACTGTAGTCTGAAGGAATATTGGTGATGAGAGTAAAATCTCTTGATTAGAACAGTAACATTTCAGAGGTCAGAAACATCAGGAAGGTTCTACAAATTAGAGACTCTTAACCTGGAGTCCATGCATGGGATAAATGTGGGATGATGGTGGGGCAATTTATGAACCCTCTGAAATTATAAGCAAAATTGTGTGTGTGTGTGTGTGTGCACATGCATGTGCTTTCTGGAATGCTGGAAAGCTGGAGGTGGAAATCAGGGCACTGACTTGGATTTTTCCCTAGATGAGGATGTGGCTGAGCTGATGCTTCATCAATGGTGAAGCAAGCCCTGAATATAAAGGGAAGCAGCATAGCCAGCATCCCCTTTTTGGATCAAGGAAGACACTGATTTGAAGCAAATCTTCAGCCCTTATCAGGCACCCAGGCCCAAGAAAAACTACACCAGACCATCTGGAGCTGTTCCTGCTCTGTGTGGCTCCTCACTTCCCAAATATTTTGTATTTTTGTATAAATAAATTAGAAATCCAATCTAGGTTTGCAAAGTTCTGCATGTGTGTGGTCACTTCTTGCTAATCCGTAATACTGCAATAGACATGATTCTGAAGAGATGATCTGTAGTTTTTACCAGATTCCTAAAGGGTCCTTGACTTCAAGGGCCTAAGAAGCACCTTGTTAATGAATAAAATGATTTACAGATACGGGAAGTGAAGTTTTTGAGAAGTTAGGAGATTTGTCCAGGACAACTGGGAGAACCATGACTAGGAAACAGTTCTATCCAAGCCCAGATCACCACTTCAGCCATCCAACCCTTGCAGAAACTAAGTACTTTAGGGGCTATCTTGGTCAGTTCTAGCTGCTATAGCTGAATACCACAGACTGGGTGGCTTAACATTCATTCATTTTTTACAGATTTTTGATGAGAGAAGCCTGAGATCAGGGTGCCAGCACAGTCAGGCTCTTGGTGAAGTCCCTCTTCTTGGCTTATGGGGAAGATGGTTATCTTCTCCTTGTGTTCTGACGTGGAGAAGAGAAAGGAAAGATCTCTCTAGTAACCCTTCTTAGAAGGGCTTTACCCTCACAACCTGATACCTCCCAAAAATCCCACCTCCTAATACCACCACCTTAGGGGTTGAATTTTGGAGGGATGCACATGATCAGTCCTTAACAGGAGCCTCAGGGATGATCAAGTGAACTAATGTCAACATCATACCACTCTCAATTTTTTTTTTTAGAAGACTTTATTCATCCATTTGTTAGAGAGGGAGAGAGGGAACAAGCAGAGGGAGCAGCAGGCAGAGGGAGAGGGAGCTCCCATTGAGAGGGGAGCCTGATGCGGGACTCAGTCTCAGGCCCCTGGGATCATGACCTGAGCTGAAGGCAGACGCGTAAGCGACTGAGCCACTCAGGCATCCCAACATCACACCACTCTAAATCAGGAGCCAGAAGTAATTCCATGGTGTGTATATCTCCTATTTCATAATCTTGGTTTCAAGAGAACACAATAAACTGGGGCAACCAGATAACTAGGCAACAGAAGCAAGGCAGTAAATGAACCGTAGGCATAAAAACTAATATTTGTTTCTGTCAACAAGATGCTTTCCCAGAAAAACACTTGCTCCATACATCACGGAGAGAGCAGCCAGCAGCAGCTTATGTATCTCCCTTTTAGTTTAGCTGCACGTGAAATGGCCTTGGCAGTCAAAACTTGCCTGATGGATTTGTACCTCCATCTCCAACAACCTTCTTATTTCTGTTTCTAATAAGATTGACCCACGAGACTGCTTCTGGGAATATTTCAGGGAAGACCACTTATCACACTGACAGAACTATTTCACTAAAGTAGCATCTCAACCCAGTGATTCTTTCAGGTCCCTCCTTCTCATTCTCTGCCTTTGGTACTGGTCCCTCTCCACCCATTTTTCCTCCTCTGATCTCACCACCCCTTTCTGTTTGGGTCCCACTTTCTTGCTGCCTTCGGTTGCCTATTTTCCTTCCCAGGTTGCTGAGTATCTAACTAGGGAACTAAATTACATAGTTTGGTAAAGATGTTCTTAAGCTATTCATCAGCATGGCAACAGAAAATGCTTCCTGGGATTTAAGACTATAAGACATGCTATTCTAAAGTGAGACAAATGGCCCATCTCATGCAATGTTCATGTCTTACAAAGTAACATCAAGATGCTTATAGAAAAATATGGTGGCTCTCTATGAAATCAAATTCTAGTAGGTGAAGTATTCTGAACATTGTCAACTTTCCCTTAATAACCCGTCCCATTAGCAACAATATAAAATGTTTACTAAGTACCTGTTATATGCCAGGCATTGTGCAAAGTTCTTTAAGTGCATTTTCTCATTAAATATCTCAAGAGTCACTATCATCTTCATTTTGTGTATGTGCAAACAGGTTTAGAGAGTTTAAGTGGGTAGTATGTGGTACAGCCAAATTCTAACCCAGGCTGGTCTGCCTTTGTAGACAATTTTAACTACTCTGCCTATGATACACATGCATTAAAAATGCTCAAAACATAGTACCAACATTTCCAATTTTAATCACCTTTTAAGGTGTTAACAGACTCTATGCCATTACTATCGAACATATTGATTCTGTGAGGTGCTCATGAAAGATGTTATTTCTTTTCTTTCTTTCTCTCTCAATCGCTTTCTTTCTTCTTTTGAAAGACATACTTTCAAATTCAATACTGTAATACATCTAGGTTAGCATTTGGTGAATGAATCCACATTAATTTTACCACACCAGGAGATCCAAAATCTAATCAGTTGGTGGGCGGGGGGGGGGGGGGGGGGGGGGAATTAGAGTGGGGGAGTGATGAGGAACAATTTCTCAAAGAAGTAATTTTTTAAAAAGATTTTATTTATTTATTTGACAGAGAGCGAGATCACAAGTAGGCAGAGAGGCAGGCAGAGAGAGAGGGGGAAGCAGGCTCCCCACTGAGTAGAGAGCCCAATGCTGGGCTCAATCCCAGGACCCTGAGATCATGATCTGAGCTGAAGGCAGAGGCTTAACCCACTGAGCCACTGAGGGGGTCCCTCAAAGAAATAATGTTAAGAATGTTTTCTAGAATCAAAACACAAGAACATGAATCTCAAGTGCACTGAATCCCCAGCACAGTAATTGAAAGAAAGATACTCTTATCATGGAAATGCCAAACATTAGGAGTAAAAACAAGTTCCTTAAAATCTGCAGAGAGGAAAATGGGTCATATAGAAAAGGATAGCTTCAGACTTCTTAGCAGTCATTCATAAGAATCTGAAAGATAACGGAGATCTACTTTCAAAGTACTTCAAATGTGAGTGAAACATGTTTAGCCTAGAATTCTTTACCCAGACAAACTAGGCATTGAGTGTGAGAGAAGACTAAAAGCTTTCTTCATGAGGCTGCTAGAGGCTGTACTCCACCAAGACAGGAGTGAAAACCAAGAATGAGAAAGACATGGACCCCAGGACATAGGAGAGCAACAGTGTAGAACCAAAGGCAATCTCCAGAATAACTACAAAGGAGAGGCCCAGGATGATAGTTTAATAAGCAAGTATGTGAAAATCGCAACTACATTTGGCTGTCTTTTCTCCCAGATATAGAAATTAATCAGAAAGTTTGAGTAACTTTGGCATCAGCCCAAAACAGATCCAGGTCATAGGTAGGAATTAAATGTCTGATAATTAAGGTGTTTAAATGAAGTGGGGGACATAATAACCACTAATGATGAATAAATAGCTTAATAGTAATGTGGGGAAACAGACACTCTCATACATTGGTGGTTGGAGTGCAAGGTGATACAACTTGGCAAAATCTATTCAAATTCCATGTAATTATCACTTGACCTTGCAATCCTATTTCTTGGGTATTATTGCTAGAAAAGTAATATGTACAGCAACTATTTGTTGCAAAATTTTCTCATTACAGCAAAATATTGAAAATGACATACATGGGATGGAAAGTGACTTCCAGAAACATTAAGTGAAACAAAGTACAAAGAGATATGTAGTATACTGCATTTGTGTATGCAAAGGGGACAATTGTGAGTGTATGTGTGTGTGCATGTATTTGCACCTGTACACTCACTATATAAAAATGTATATACACTGATAACATTAGATTTTTCAGAGAGGGGAATGGATGGATAGATGGATAGCTGGGTGACAAGTGTGAAACAGGAATTTTCTTTTTAAAGATTTTTTTTTTAATTTATTTGACAGACAGAGATCACAAGTAGGCAGAGAGTCAGGCAGAGAGAGAGGAAGGGAAGCAGGCTCCCCACTGAGCAGAGAGCCCTATGTGGGGCTCGATCCCAGGACCCTGGGATCATGACCTGAGCCGAAGGCAGAGGCCTTAACCTATTGATCCACCCAGGCGCCCCAGGGATTTTCTTATATACCTTTTACAGCTCTTGAATTTTGAACCATGCAGCTATAGTGCTTTAAATCAATTAAAAAATTTAAAATATTACAATAAATTAGTATTTTCATAATTGGTTCTCAGACTGAGTTGGCTGATTCTTTAATAGCTGAGCTAAATATTGCCCATATGAAGCATTGCTTGACACAGCTAACAGAACCAATAAGTCTCTTCTCCTGGCACTCTGAACGTCATTCAGTTTAGCATTTATCACACTGTATTATGATTCACTATGTATATTTCCAGCTCACTTAAGATAGTGTAAGGACTTCTATGGGGTGGGCACAGATATATATTCATAGATTCATATATTCATTTACTCATTAACTAACTGCCAGACAAGGTGTTTATTCAACCCTGTATCTTTCGTGCATGGCCTGGCAACTGACATATAAGAATTCAATGCATCACTTTTGAGTGGATGCATGAATAAATGAATAAGGTGAGTTCACCAATTCATTATAGGATTCAGGATGATACATTCTTAAAATTGGTATTGTTCATAATCCTAAGGACTTCCATCTTTTCTTGACTCAAAAGTTAAGCTGCAGTTATGTTGAATATACATTTCAAATCCTCTATAAAGAAAACTTCAAATTTACCTGCAGAAAGATAAAAAATATTCACTCAAATACAAAGGAGATGCTTAACCATCTTTAAATAATATTTTATTACTTTCCCTGATATATTTGCATATTTGCAAATGTTTTAATTGTATCAAATAGATTAGACAGAAGAAAATAATATTTTTAGTGCAAAATGTTTCATAATTAGAAAGCATCATGCATCGCTTGGGCCAAACATTCTCACAATAGCCCTGAGAAGAGGAGATTTTGCTGGAGCCAAGCAGATAACAGCAGTGTGAACAAACAATTCCTACCAAGGCATACAACACATCAGTAGCACAAATGGATTTCACCCAAACAAATCCATGCTCTCAGGTCATTGTTTCATCAATTTCCTCTCTCAAATTAAAAATGATACTGAGGCTGAACGTGAGGAGCTCACAGATACATATTTGGTAAACTCACCCAAACAACTCAGCTAAGAGGGAAATGATACTAGAAGATATGAGTTGAGTCCCTGCTGGGGACTGGCTACCCATGTGTCAAGGGGGAATTTCGCTTGCAAAACATGATCACAGGTAGTTTTTAAAAGAACTCCTGAGATCTATGAAAAGATTTGTCAGAACCCAGGATTTCTAAGGGAGTCAAAGTGTCTCACATCCCCCTTTGTAGACCTCTATATTAGCCACTATATCTTACTGTATCGTTATGGATTTCCTGCATGCCTCCCACTACAGCCCCCTGTGCATACTTCCTGAGAAGAAGATATCATCATTTTTTGGTTTTAATCCCCAAGGCTTAGCCCAGTGCAAGGCATTTAATAGTACTTAATAAATATGCAGCCCAAAGAATTCAGTTCTTGTTTGCAGTCAGTATGATATAGCAGAAAGTAATTCTATCCTTGAGCGGCACATTCACCTAACGCATGTAACAATAAACCAAATTTCAGTTTATTCTCCTGAAAAATGAGTGGGTCACTAGCTGACCTGTGATAACATCTTCAGTTGTAAGTCCCATGGTTTTATGGAAGTGTGAGGAAGGTGGGATGATGATAAAAAAGAAATAAAACATAAAATACAGCAGTAAGCATGTATTAAACCATTACCATGCACCCGGATCCATGCTAAGAAATGTCTTTACATTCATTTTCTCATTTAATCCTTGAAACTACCTTATGATGGAGAAACTATTGCTATCTCAATTTCACACATGGAAAGAGAAACTAAGGTGCAGAGAGGTGAGTAACTTGGACAAGTTCATAGACCTATTCTGACTGAGGAGTTCAAGCTTATCAAGTATACCTCTATTTGGACTCTACCTAACTCCAATTGCAAAAAAGATGGCTGTTTTTAACAGCAACCTGAAAATGGAGATTTAGCCTATAGCATGTAGGTACTAATGATAGATTAATAGTATGATTTATGTCTTATGAAGAAATCCAATTTATATAACTATATAATATCCTTCTCTTCCCTTTTTCCTGGACTTTGGAAGGGCATAAATATTTAATCTTCTAGTTCTTTTTACTGGGTTCATTGCATGCTGAGATATGAATGACTTCTGGGTGGGCTTAGCCAGCTTTAAGTAGGTCTGCAATCAGGATAGAGGAGTTCAATATAATCCCTCCCATTAATATAAAACTTTCATTTAAAATTATCAGGAGTGTTTGACACAAGACAGCATTCCTCAACTTTGTGACTACACTTTATAAAGTCTCTGAATCACTATAACATTTATGGGGTTCTTCTATGCCATCAGTCTCCTGCTATCAGGACACCTATAGAACTCAGATGCCATAAAGGATACCAAGAAGGGATCAGTCTCTGCTTCAATAAACTTACTTCCTGCAATGGCATGCACTTGAGTATGCAATCAACACAGGCATGTTGCTTGAACTGGGAGATTATGCTATAAAATGGCAGTGCTAGAATTCAAATATAGTTCAGTCTGTGGCTGAAGCTTGGACTCTTAGCAACTAAACTATATCCAGCTTCCTGGCTGAGAAGTTTCTTGATATCAAGGATTGGAGTATGTGCTTTGTTGTAATGTCATATGGCAATATACAGAGTAGAACTGAGTAAGTGTTCCTGATGATAGTATGGAATAAAAAGTCAAATTAAAAAGAGATATTAAAGAGAATGTTCCCTTATGTGATGCATTGAGAAGAGCACAGTATCATTTCTGTGGTATTCTTGTGTGTGTGTGTGTGTGTGTGTGTGTGTGTGTGTGTGTGATTTTTTATTTTATTTTTTAGTGTTCCAAGATTCATTTGTTTATGCACCACACCCAGTGCTGCATGCAATACGTGCCCCGCTTAATACCCATTGCCAAGCGCACCCATCCCTCTACCCATCTCCCTTCTAAAACCCTCAGTTTGTTTGTCAAAGTCCATAGTCTCTCATGGTTTATCTTCCCTTTCAGTTTCCCCTAGTTCACTTTTTCTTTCCATCTCCTAATGTCCTTCATGTTATTCCTTATGCTCCACAAGTAAGTGAAACCATATGATAATTGACTCTCTCTGCTTGACTTATTTCACCCAGCATAATCTCCTCTAGTCCCATCCATGTTAATACAAAAGTTGGGTATTTATCCTTTCTGATAGCTATGTAATATTCCATTGTACATACGGAGCACATCTTCTTTATCCATTCATCTATTGAAGGGCCTCTCTGCTCTTTCCACAGTTTGCTGATTGTGGACATTGCTGCAATGAACACTGGGGTACATATAGCCCTTCTTTTACTAAATCTGTAGCTTTGGGGTAAATGCCCAGTAGTGCAATTGCAGGACTATAGGTAACTCTACTTTTACTTTTTAAAGAAATCTCCACACTGTTTCCAAAGTGGCTGCACCAACTTGCATTCCCACCAAGAGTGTAAGAGGGTTCCCCTTTCTCCACATCCTCTCCAACACCTGTTGTTTCCTGTTCTGATAATTTTGGCCATTCTAACTGGTGTAAGGTAGTATCTCAGTGAGGTTTTCATTTGAATTTCCCTGATGGCTAATGATGATGAACATTTTTTTATGTATCTGATAGCCATTTGTATGTCTTCTTTAGAGAAGTGTCTGTTCATGTCTTCTGCCAATTTTTTGATGTGATTATCTGTTTTTTGGGTGTTGAGTTTGAGGAGTTCTTTATAGATCTTGGATAGACTGATATCTAGGAACGAGATTGAAGCAGTGATCAAAAACCTCCCAAAAAACAAGAGCCCAGGACCTGATAGATTCCCTGGGGAATTCTACCAAACATTCAAAGAAGAAATAATACCTATTCTCCTGAAGCTGTTTCAAAATATAGAAAGAGAAGGAAGACTTCCAGACTCTTTCTATGAAGCCAGCATTACCTTGATCCCCAAACCACGCAAAGACCCCATCAAAAAGGAGAATTACAGACCAATATCCCTGATTAATATGGATGCCAAGATTCTCAACAAGATCCTAGCTAATAGGATCTAACAGTACATTAAAAAGATTATCCACCATGACCAGGTGGGATTTATCCATGGGATGCAAGGGTGGTTCAACATTCACAAATCAATCAATGTGATAGGACAAGTTAATAAGAGAAGAGAGGAGAACTACATGGTCCTCTCAATTGATGCAGAAAAAGCATTTGATAAGATACACCATCATTCCTAATTAAAACTCTTCAAAGTACAGGGACAGAGGGAACATAACTCAACTTCATAAAACCTCCCTATGAAAAACCCACAGTGAATATCATTCTCAATGGGGAAAAGCTGACAGCCTTTCCTTTGAGACCAGGAACACGACAAGGATGCCCACTCTCACCACTGTTGTTCAACATAGTACTAGAAGTCCTAGCAACAGCAATCTGGCAACAAAAAGAAAGAAAAGGTATTCAAATTGGCAAAGAAGAAGTCAAACTCTCTCTCTTCACAGATGACATGGTACTTTATGTGGAAAACCCAAAAGACTCCACACCCAAACTACCAGAACTCATACAGCAATTCAGTAATGTGGCAGGATACAAAATCAATGTACAGAAATCAGTTGCTTTCTTATACACCAACAATGAAAATATAGAAAGGGAAATTAGAGAATCAATTCCATTTAGCCCCAAGAACCGTAAGACACCTCAGAATAAACCTAACCAAACAGGTAAAGGATCTGGTACTTGAGGAACTACAGAACACTCATGAAATAAATGGAAGAAGACACAAGAAGATGGAAAAACATTCCATGCTAATGAATTGGAAGAATAAACATTGTTAAAATGTCTATAGTGCCTAGAGCAATCTATACTTTCAATGTCATCCTGATCAAAATTCTACCAGCATTTTTCAAAGTGCTGGAACAAACAATCCTAAAATTTACATGGAACCAGAAAAGACCCTGAATTGCTAAGGAAATGTTGAAAAAGAAAAACAAAGCTGGGGCATCACGCTGACCGATTTCAAGCTTTACTACAAAGCTGTGACCACCAAGACAGCATGGTACTGGCACAAAAACAGACCTACAGACCAAAGGAACAGAGTAGAGAGTCCAGATATAGACCCACAACTCTATGGTCATATAATCTTTGACAAAGCAGGAAAAAATGTCCAGTGGGAAAAAGATGGTCTCTTCAATAAATGGTGCTGGGAAAATTGGACAGCTATGTATAGAAGAATGAAACTCGACCATTCTCTTACACCATATACAAAGATAAAGTTGAAGTGGATGAAAGACCTCATTGTGAGTCAGGAATCTATCAAAATCCTAGAAGAGAACACAGGCAGTAACCTCTTTGACATCAGCCACAGCAACTTCTTCCAAGATATGTGTCCAAACGCAAAGGAAACAAAGGGAAAATGAACTTTTGGGACTTCATCAAGATAAAAAGCTTCTGCACAGCAAAGGAAACAGTCAACAAAATAAAGAGGCAACCCACAGAATGGGAGAAGATATTCAAAAATTTCTATCATATTCTTGCAAAGACAGAATGACCTGAGGCTGGTCATGAGGAAACATCAGAGAAGCCCAGGTTGAGGGTCATTCTGAAGACCTCCAGTTTCCTATCAAACTTCCTACAATCATGGAAATGTCTTATGGTTATGCTTTCCCATTTGGTAACTATGAACCACATATGGTTATTGAATGCTTGAAATTGTTACTATGACTGAAAATGGTATAATTAATTTTATTTAATATTAAGTAATTTTAATTTGAATAACAAATGTGGCTAGTGGCTGCCATATTGAGCAGCTGAACTGCAGACCTTGCACTGTCTGTTGAAAATGTGAAAGACAGGAAATGAATGAGGAATTGTACACAGATTGGAAGAGACTAAAGAGATATGACAACTAAATACAAGGATTTCCTGGATGCCATCCTGGACCAGAAGAAAGGAAGAGTCATCACTGGGACAGTGTGCAAAATTGAATAGGATCTGTGTTTTGGATAAACATATGGTGTCATTACTGATTTCTTGACTTAAAGGCTTGTACAATGGTTGGGTAGGTAAGTGTCCCTGATTTGGTAAATTGTAGTGTTTTGAGTAATGGGGAAGACTGTTTTCAGCTTGCTCTCAAATAGTTAACAAAAGACTAATGATAATGGAAGTCGAATATATTATGTATATAGATGTGTAAATGTCTATGTATGTGTATATATACACACATGTATATATGGAAATATATGTATATGATGTAAATGTATGCACGTTTTTTACATACATACGGAAAGATGGAGAGAGGAGGAGGGAGGGAGATAGAGCGATGGAGAAAAATACAGTGAATAGTTAATAGCAAGAAATCTGTGTGAAGAGAGTATAGATGCCCTTTGAATTGTACTTCAAGTTTGAAATTATTTCATAAAAATTTAAATAAGAATTAATATTAATAAAAGTCCTCTGGATGTTTGCCTTTATTTGTCTTTAACCAACAACAGTCATTCTTTCATTCATTCAACAAGCATTTATTAAGTATATGGTTTGTGTAAAGTGCTTTAGGGGATACTCAAATGAATAAAATTGTTCTCTGCCCTTAGGGAATGTATAGCCCATGAGATGTGATCAAAAATATTCATAATCATTACACAAAACAATGTGAAAAATATTTTAAAAAGGCAGTAAGTACAGTACGAATTTATTTTTTTCTATATGACTTTATATTACACAAAAAGTGAATCTACATTACACAGAAAGCAAGCTTATTTGAAGAAGTTTATCTGCCTCAAAGGATAGCAAAGTTTTTTCAGATGAGCATGGTGTAAGTGGTTAGTCTAGTCAGCGTAAATAGGATCTATCACTGAAGAAACTTGAGGAACCTAAGCCAAAAATAATGACAAAGCTCAAATCCCTTCTACAGCAAGCTCACAGGTAGCCCTGCATCCTGGCTTGAATACTTCCAGTGACAGAGAAATCACTACCCTGCATGAAGCAGCTCATTCTGTCATCAGATTTATCCCTAAGGAAAAACTGCCTTATTCTAAACCAAAGTCTGTCTACATATCTCTCACCCAATCCTGTTGGTCCTACATCTTCCATTTTGGGGCCATAAAGAGCAAATCTGACCCCTGCTCTTCATCTGTATGACAATTCTCTGCACAATTTAAAACAGCTGAATCCTCTTTTCTCCAAACTAAATCATAAATCCTTAATTTTTTTGAGGCTCCTCATGATCTTATTCATAGTTCTCTGAACATATAAAGACTTTTCTATATCTTTATTAGAGTGTGATGAGCCTAAATGAGTTTGACATTCTTCATGTCATGGGCATAGTATTCAACAATGGTTGGACCACTGGCTCCTGCTTTTAAGACAGGTATATGTCCACTAATAGACCCTGAGGTATTTTTGCTTTGAAGAAAGACCATAGCATGAGGCAGACTCACATAGAACCTACAAATTACTAAAAGCTCTCCTGATTGGATTGTCTCCCATATTATTATTGGGTACTTGGCTTTTTAGGACCCAGTGTGGACCTTACATTTTATCTCTATTATGTGGATTTTCTTAGCATTCAACCAGCACTCTAGCTTGTGGAGATCCTTTTGGGTCCCTACTTGACATCCAAAATGTTTTATATCCTTCCTGGCTTTATATCATTTTTAATTGTAATGAGATTAATTGCTATGTGGTTGCTATTAAAATTTAATTGTAATAATTACTGTAAAAATAAATTAGAAACTGATTTATATTAAGAGATAAATCACAAAAGATATTAAAATACAGAATTATGAACATGAATGAAAAGATCTGGGTGTATATGATGAGAAATAGAGAAAGAGAACACATTGAAGAGAGAATCATAAACTAAGCAATTGGTAAAGGACAGAGGAACAGGAATTCTACCCATGTGTCAAAATCAATTACTCCAGAGAGAGGCACAGCTGTAACTGCCCCTGGATCCTAAGGCAGTTAGTAACAAGAGCTATTTTACACTGATTCCACTTGATAAGATACTGAGACATACCATCCAAAACTGGGGTACCTGAGCTATTGTAAATAAGGCCTTAAATCTAGTGCCTAAAAATTTCAATGATTCTTCCACCACCTAAAGACAGACTCCATATATGGCAGACAATACTCTCTACATCTGGGCCAGGCCTTATGTTTTGCCACTCTTCTCTGCGTGGAAAAATTGAATGTATATACACTAGACTCCAAATGTAAGAAGTGACTTACAGTTTCCAGAACAGATCAAACTCTGTTTGCTCCACACCTTTGGACATGTTGGCACCCTTCCCTCCTTTGCTTGAGAAAATCTTCATTCAAGGTTTAATTAAGACACCATTTACTTTCAAAATATCTATGTTCCCTCCTCACAATCTTCATTTATTTTCCATGTCTATCCATTTCACACATATGTGTGATGGAGGATTTCTTTTATTAAATTACAATGATCTCTTTGTGTTTCTTTAAAAGCACCTGCAAGAAGGCTAACAGAGTATCTGGCATATACTAGATGGTCAACTGATGTGTACTGAATGACTGAATGACTGAGGGGGGGAAAACCCACAGAATATCAGCCTGGAATCAGGTTTGTGTATTAGTTAGGAGTCTTGGTTGCCAGTATGAGACACCAACTCAAGTTAGTTTAACCATAATAAAGTGGGAAGGGGAATTAGAGAAGTGTCTCTTAGAGATTCCAGGAAAGAAAGAAGCCAGACCCTTGGAAGGTCTGAAGCCAGTACTTGACAAAGCATTAGGAATATTTTCATTCTCTTTTATTCTTGCTTTTTGCAGATCATTGACCTTAGTCTTCTTTCTGGCTACAGAACAGATTTTTGCCTTCCTGTGACAGTGTCCACCATTTACATCTGGGTGTTCTATCCACATGTCATGGCTAACTCACAATCCCTCTGTTCCACTTCAAATGTCTGGGGAGATGCGATTGACCCAGGTTGTACCGGGTATCTCTCATTATCTAGTTGGTGAAGATCCAGAAGGAGGGGGCAGCACTGTGCAAATAAAGGCAGCTGGTGAGTAGTCCACTCCACATGTTAAAGTAGGTGAGGGCATTCTCAGAGAAGGGAGAGGTGTACACCCAAACACAAGCCATCAAGTCAGCCAAAGAATGCAGCAAATTGCTGCAAGGAGGGGAGCTTTGGCTAATAAGCTTGGATTTTACAAAAAGGGATTCTCTGGGGTTTTCATATTGAAATAGTAATAAAAGTTGACCCTTTTTCTTTCTTTTTTAACAATGGTTGGTCTATGGCTAACCTATCTCAAGCATCCACTAACTCAGGTTGTTATGAATTATGTTTGTAGGAGTCTAGAATACAAAGGTGTGTGCAAGTGGGAGGAACATCTTGGAGTGAAACTTAGTGATGAAATCTGCATTTTATGTCCACTGGTGATTTGTTTTGCATTTTCCCCCGAATGTTTTATATTGTATAAGACTCAACTAATTTTTTTTGATGATATATTTAAAGAATAGTGAGCAATTGATTTTGCTGGAGCACAGAGTATGTGAAGAGAGTGACAGAATATAAAAGTTCCAAAGTTAGTCTAGACAGCTAAGTTAAGAATCTTTAGTTTATTTGAAAGAATTTTGGAAGTGTTGAACATCGTGGCTTGGGGAAATGTCATGATTGGAACTAGGTTTGCTGTGACAGGGGTACAGAGAATGAAAAAAATTAGAAGATGATGAGTTAGGAGGCTGTTGTATTTGGGCAGAAAATGATAAAAACAAACAAACAAAACAAAAACAAAAAACCAACCCTGTGCTTACATGGTAGTAGAAGAAACAGAAGGAAAGGGATGAGAAAGACAACCCGTTTGAGTCAAGATACATTTCTGAATTTATGAAAATTATGACCTTTCCCCCCATAGGTTCATGGACTTCTTTTTTTTTTCTTTTTTAATGGCATTGAGTAGGTTTTTTTTTTTTTTAAGATTTTATTTATTTATTTGACAGAGAGAGATCACAAGTAGAGAGAGAGGCAGGCAGAGAGAGAGAGAGGGAAGCAGGCTCCCTGCTGAGCAGAGAGCCCGATGCGGGCCTCAATCCCAGGACCCTGAGATCATGACCTGAGCCAAAGGCAGCAGCTTAACCACTGAGCCACCCAGGCACCCGGTTCATGGACTTCTAAATAAAGCCCATTCATGACCCTTCATTACAAGCCTCAGGATTTGAAGTTTGTACCTCTTAATTCCCTTATCTATTTCACCCATCCCCCTGCCAAACTCTCCTTTGAGAGGTCCTAGAGGTAATGTAAAACAATAGAAAGAATTTTGAAACCCATCAGATGTGGAGGATAGAGAGTTTGAGTCAAAGATGCTGTGACAGGTTCAAGCCTTTGATGACCAGAAAAAGCATATTGCCAGAAACAGAAACTGGAAGTCAAATAGACAAGTAAGCCTTACTGTGTGGGATGGGTGTGGAAGATGCCATGTCTGGTTTAAACGCTGCCTGAGATTCTTATGGGACAACCATGTGGACGTGGGGTGGATACCTATATTTGTTTGAAAACCTACTATTTTCCATGTATATTAACTCACTGATGTATATAAAGTCACTGAAGGGTCACTCAATTCCTAGGAGACAGCATTTTCTTCCTTTGACACATGAAGCCTCTGAGGCTCTGAGATTTCGTCAACATGTCCCTCAGTCCATTAAACAGCAGGAGGACTTGTGGTCTCCATGTGCTGGACCACAGACCCGTCCTCTACAGTCCCAGAGTGCCTCCCTGCAGGTGGCTATGAAGACCAGGCTGGGGCTTAAAAGTGCCATTCTAGTCAGCACCAGAGAGCTTAGACCAGAGGTATTCTGCAATTTCTTTGTGTGTTTGTCTGGCCTCCACCTGGACGTTATACATTCTTTAAGGGCAGACTTGGGATCATAAATTTCACTTGCCTCCTTCCACAGGGCCTCCTGCAGTTATAGAAACAGAAGAGGCCTCACTGAATACACAGATTGATCAGGGATTCTGATCCCTGGTGATAACTACACAGCATCTACACTTTGAGGTTGTAATCCTCATGAATCATTCATCTGGAGGCCTCCCTCTCCTTGAGTCCAGCGGCAGGAATAATATAGGAGGGGAAGATGATGATGTTGAAATAATAGCAAAGTAACCAGTTTCATTCTCCACCCTTAAGACCTCTGAACATGTGTCCTTTTCCTCATGGAAATGCAGAGGAACTATGCCTGGCCATGCTTGCTGGAGGCTTTCAGCGTCCCCGCATTACGGTGTCAGTGCTCCCACCACATGTCTTCACCATTCTTTCCTGCACTATTCATTAAATACCCCAGCCATGACTGAGCTATCTGGGAACATTTGACCAATTCAAGTTTGTTGAACTCTTGCTGCTGTCGGGAATTAATGAGTGGCTACTTCTTACCTGAGATAGGGAATTCAAGAAGTGATTTGCAGAGATCATCAGACAACACGAGAGAGTTATTGGGACATTAGCAGGCTTTTTAGGAATAAAAGCAATTTAAAATTGTCAGCTAGACTAGTTTTTTCCCCTATGGTTTCCTAAAGAGCATAATGCTACCAGTAAGAAGAGCTACCATTTAATTGTCTTCTCTACTATTTTGGGAGCTCACTAGTGCTTTAAATATGTTGATCTGTTTAAAAAGAAAGCTGGTTTCCTTGGGAAAATGTCTGGGTTACTCTAAAGTCTATGCAACAAAGCAGAGACGGGTGTAAAGGAGGTGGGATAGGGAACCACCTATACAGCTTAGAGACCGAGCTACTCAGAAGTCCCTAGGTCCACACATCCCTGAAACCCTTTATGTTATGGCGACTCAATGTCCCAATATTACCAACATCATGTTTCTGTCTTGTTTCCTTTCATATCCCCTGCACCTGAAAGATAATAGGTGCTCAAAAATATATATTGAGTGGAGAAACAAATGAATCATTGCATGAAGGATTCCAGGCAAGTTCTTTTATCCATAGCAAACATGGAAGGGATTTTAAGCTGACTGCTCTGAGCAATAAGGAAAAGCAACATTTGCTCAAGCATGGCATGCTATTCATCTTCCAAATGCTGTATCCCATCAGTAGAGAGTGTCTGTTTTTAAATCGTAAATGTCTCTCTACAAGCAAAGACATATTCAGCTCTTGGCAATAGTTTAGAACACAGAGGGATTCCAGTTATCAAATCCCTTTCTGCCCAGATATCTAGCTGAGACAAGACTACAGTCAGAGAGTTGAAAGGCGAGAAGGGGAGATAAGCATGCGGTTCTAGGATTCAGAGAAGAACCAGGGAAAGAGGCTCTGCTTGCAATGTTTCTACCACTACTGCCTAATCTAGGGCCCCAACCTGTAGCTGGTTTGAGGAGAATTCAGAGGCCCAGAGACCATGAATTGGGCCTCAAGAGGAAGCACTGAAAACATAACCCTGAACGGTTCTACTGCTGAGAAACCTCAGGGCATGCAGAATTGAGCCAAAATGAGCTTCTGCTAAGAGCAGCTGTCACAGCAGCAGAGAGCAGCCACTGGGAGTTCACTGAGGAGAGAATGGCTAAGAACATTTTACTCTAGAGATATCCATCCTCTCTGTAACCTACCAAACTAGAGAAAATTAGAAATGATAGACCAGCTATAATTCTCCTCCCTGATAAAAGACAATGACAAATACCTGCTGAGTAAGTGAGTGAGGCCAGGGAAAGGAAGATCATATATATATAATGGTTTGTTTGCAACTCTGCTCGTATTCCAATATCTTTAGAGGGTAGCAAAAAACCAAACCAAAACAAAACAAAACAAAAAAAAACAAAACAAAAGGCAGAGGCTACAAATACCAAAGGGAGACATAGCTAACTGTTCACCAAATTTTCATTTTCTTCTTGTCCTTGGCCCATAAACAGACTAAATATCTTCACTTTCTTGCATTAGTTCTAACTTAAATAATCTCAACAGAGTATGGATGGAAGGGATATATGCCAATTTAGGGCCAAGGTATTGTAGGAAGCAGATGTGCTCTCTCCATACTCTTTCCCATCTGTATTCAGCCAATGAGGGATGACAAAGTCCTGGAGATGGCAGAGCCACGATTCAGAAGAAGCCTTGGTTCTTCTGGAGAAGAACCTGGAGAAAGCCAGGTGCTGTCCAGAAATATCGATCTTGGACTGTGGACTGTGTGAATGAAAAAGAAATAGCTTTTTGTATGGAGCCAGTGTGCAATCTGGGTCTGTTTGTTACAACAGCCTGGCTCATCTTAACCTAACACATGGTCTAAAACATATCCCCCAGAATTATGACAAGAGATGATTGAACAAAGTTCAGGAGGAAGAAGACAAGATCCCTTGGAGAGGAAGGCTCAGCCTCTATGATTACACATGCTGTGGAGGAAAATTATCATCTGCAAGGGACATTTTCTGAAGTAATCTCTCCCTTTCCCAAGAGTGACTTACAGACTTCTGGCTGGTGTCATCAGAGTGCTGGGAGAGAGTGCAATGAACATCGAAGAGTGGGTGTGATGAAATTTACCAAAGCATAATTGCTCAAGGATGAGCTGGAAAACTGAGTGTCTAAGTCTACAAACCTAGATTTAGACCCCAGAGTTCAAATGGAAAACAAAAACATGGGGAGCTTTAGCACAGCCAAACCAAATCTTCCTGCACACATCACTGCCTCTAGCTTCTTGTTCATATGGTAGAGAAAAGAGGATATTACAACAGAAAAATTCATGCTAGCTATATCTCAACTTCCAGTCCCTTCAGGTAAATTAGGTAGAGGTATCAGATTCCTTTAAGTATCCAAAATGATCAGATTCTACCTGTAAAACCCAGAAAACCATCTGCCTTAGGGTTTTGGAACATGGTGTCAAGAGATGGGCTTCCAGGAATTAGTAAAGCTATAATGACAAAATTATTATAATAACACTAAAAAGTTGTTCCCAACTTTGGATTCCCAGGATCATAATAAATCCCCAAAGTATGAATGGAGAAGGGAGCTAATGAACTATTTTCAGATTTTTAGAAAGCCCTACTAGAATCAATTATATTTATCAGAGATCATGTTGCAGTGACTATTTAAAGCACTTAGGTTTTTTGACTTGACCAGAAATATATCATCTAAGCATGACAGCAACACTTATTATCTTATGTTTATCAGAAACTCTGATCAACCATTTTAGATGTGTTAAATTAAAATAAGCTAAAAAAACATTAATTATTATTAGATTAAACCTTTTGCAGCATGGTGCATATTATTTAAGACTAATAACAAAAAGGCCTCTTGTTGAGAAAAGGGTTAACCAGATTCAAAAGTCAGGATAGGACTAAGACATTTAGCCCTTTAGATCCAAAGGAAAAAATGAATTTCTTCAGTCTATCCTGAACATCTCAGTATACCTGCATTTTTCATTGGCATTCTAAGAAAATTAGTAAGAAATCCTACCAACGCGTAGATATCAGGAGGTTAAGGGGTAGCGTGATCAGGGAAAGAGAAAGCTATGGATAGATAGATAGATAGATAGATAGATATGCGATTATATATCCCTGTTTAATAACTGGAGATAGAACTATTTTAGGTGTGCTCTTCTCCCGCTGTGGGAATAAACAAAGACCACACAACTAAGAATAATTAGGCTATTATTCAGACCATGCTACACAGCAAATAATTCAGCCATGGCACATGCAACCGAATGTTTACAGACGCAGTGTTCATGATAGCCAAACTATGGAAAGAACCTGGATGTCCATCAACAGATGAATGGATAAAGAAGATGTGAGATATATATGTAAAATCTCCATAGTATTCCATTGTGTCCATATATGTGCATACAATGGAATACTATGCAGCTATCAAAAACCTGAAATCTTGCCATTTGCAATGACGTGGATGGAACTAGAGGGTATTATGCTGAGTAAAATAAGTCAATCAGAGAAAGACAATTATCTTATGATCTCTCTGATATGAGGAATTTGAGAGGCACGGTGGGGGCTCATGGGGGTTAGGGAGGGAAAAAATGAAACAAGATGGGACCAGGGAGGGAGACAAACCATAAGAAATTCTTAATCTCCAGAAACAAACTGAGGGTTGCTGGGGGGTGAGAGGGGAGGAATAGGGTGGCTGTGTTACGGACATTGGGGAGGGTACGTACTCTGGTGAGTGCTGTGAATTGTGTAAGACTGTTATTGTTAATAAAAAATAAGAAAGAAAGAATTCAGCCATGATCACTCACATTTGGCAGAGACTAAAAGGCAAGCAGGGGAACAGAAAGGTTTACAGTGGAAAAGGGGAAGACTTCAGGTCTGTTCTGATTGGAGGTTGTTAATACAGGGAAGGTGGAGGTGGACTCACTAGGGCATCCTGTGTGACGGGTCTGGGATGCATATTTGGCTTTCTCTCTTTTTAGTCCTGAATTGGAAGCAGGGAGTGGCAGGACAAAAATTAGGGCTGCTGGCAGTCACCGACCAAGTCCTGAATTTTCTGGAATGACTGCCGCAGAGACTGACTGAGGTTTGGCTACTTGTCCTCGTTGCTGCAGAGGTTGAAGGTCAGGAATGTATTATCATACGGCATCTGGCCATCGTTCATTTGAATACAATCACACTTTTCCCTCTGACACACATTCTATGACCCTGTTTTAGGCCAGGGCTTTCACTTTTTTCTCCACTTTCTACTGCCTCCTATTTCTACCAGCTCCCCATTTTTTTGTCATCAGCCTTTTAAATGCAATTCCCCCAACCTGGATAGTCCTGTACCTTTACATGATATTAAACACTGTCCTCACCCAAATGGGCAACTTAAACCTCATTGCCAGTCATTAAGTTTTCTTTGATAATGTTTACTTTGAGTAGTTTTACTTTTCTCTATATTCCTGCTGCATTTAGAATTTGTGGCATGTCATTAAACATTTGATTATAAAATGTTTTTAACTGATTTTCATTAATTTGTACATGTTAATCTTATCTCCCCAACTAGATTATAAATTGAATACTGGTATTATAGCTTATATTCTCTTCTTTTACTTCATAATACTTTGTAGTGCTGCAGGTAGTAAATACTCAGAAGGTAGTTGTTAATTAAATACTATCTATATATGCTCTTCAATTGAAGGGATAAAAGGAAGTGACTCATCTTTCTATCTATTACCATTCCAGGTGCTAATTTCATCCTCAATTGCTCCGATTTTCTTAGAACCAGGAGATTTTGTACACTAAAGTTTGAGGACCCTTTTATAGCATCAAGTGAAAAGGAGAAAATACTTTAGGGATTTTTTTTTTTTTCTCAACTTCTAAGCCCTGTATAGCAGTGAACCTTTTGAACAATTCATGAGATACATATTGGGTTTTTCAGCAAGGAAGATATAGGGTGATAGAAGGCAAGAAAATATAAAAGTCAAAAGGTTCCCTGAACACGAGGGAAAAGAAATGAGAACTCATATGACAAGCCTGATGAGTATGGATATTTTTCTAATGATAATTTCCTATTTCTTTTTTTTTAAAGACCTTATTTATTTATTTGACACAGAAAGATGTCACAAGTAGGCAGAGAAGCAGGCAGAGAGAGAGGAGGAAGCAGTCCCCGTGCTAAGCAGAGAGCCTGATGCAGGGCTCCATCCCAGGACCCTGGGGTCATGACCTGAGCTGAAGGCAGAGGACTAACCTACTGAGCCACCCAGGTGCCCCGAGAATTTCCTGTTTCTGAGGGCACTTCAGATAAATTAAGAATAGCAGCTAGAAAAGAATCAAAGAGGAGAAGTTGTAAGTAGTTTTTTATCCAAAACCAAAGCAAGACTATTGATGTTTCATATTTGGTGTGTGGAGAATCCAACCTAGTCTGTGCCTGAGAAACGGTTGACTGAAGTAGCTCTTTCTAGCTGGGGGGAGCACCAGTGATGTGCTAGTGAGGCTCTTACCTGCTCAAGAGAGTCAACTGTAGGATATTTAAAAATTTCCTAGCCAGTTGTTAAATTTCCTAGCCTGGACTCAGCCATGTTGGGAATACACTACAGAAATTAGCAAACTCTACAAATCAGGGTTTTTTCATTTTCTAGCACACTAGTAGCAGAGAGCAGGGTCATACATCCTCCTTTCCAGAAAGCACCCATCAGGGAGGTGGGGGGAAAGGGGTGACCTGATGAAACCTGCATTTTCTACCTTTCATGAAGGTAGAGTCGAAAGTATACAGTGTTAGAGCTAGATGAGATCTTAGAGGAACTGAAGTCTGGAAATGAGAGGTAGATTGCCCAAGATCATGCAGCTGGCTGGATCAAATAGAAAGTCTGAAGAAACATCCAGTTTTCTTACCCTCACCCATTACTTTCTGGAAATGAATATAGTGTCTGATTATTCAGGATGGTATATTTTCCTCCCTCCTTCCTCTCACATCAAGGAAAGCTCCTGCTGGTAAGACCAGATCACTCTCTTGTGTCAGAGCCCAGCTCATAAAATGCTATTAAGTGAATTACTGATGACCTAATTCCCAGCTGCAGGACACATTCCATTAGAGGTAGGCTGGCTGCCAAGTAGTGTCAGCAATGGCTGGATGGCAGGAGTGATTGAAACCATCCTGCCTTGGGTGGGTGGGCCTCAGAGAGTGCAGTTCATGGTGGGGAGGAGGCGCTCCTATTCCCCAACATCAGTCCTAGGTCTCTTTCTGGGAACTGAATTCATCAGCTTCAGAGAGAACGTTCTTGCAATAACAAGGGTCACTATTACAGAAGCAACTAGAGGTAGTATTTCCCATCCTATGTATTGAGAACATTACAAGATTTAACTGCTATCACCCATAGCACCAAGTTCTATAATTTTTTTTTTTTTGTCTGTCCACATCACTATTTCCTTCTTGCTTGTCTTTATTTCCAGGCTGTCCATCCTATCTCTATGTTTCCTTTTCATAAAGCACAATGAGTTCCTAGTTGGTGATATGATGGCGAAGAGTAGGAACAATACTGTCTATTTATTTTTAATTGACTCAGTACTCCACAAATAAGAGCTGGGAAAGTATTCGAGGGAAAAATATATCATAAAAAAATTAGATAAGTTCCATGTTGGTCATTTTATAACTGCTATTTTCTGCCCATAGAATGGGTACCAAATAAGCACTTTGTAAGCTGTAACACAAAAATCTAAATGTAAAAATGTTGTTAGAAGTTCAAGGAAAAATGGGAAAGTGTTTAAATTTCAAAAGAAATTTTGGATACCGTTAGCCTTTACAAGTGTCAGAAAGGGTGTAGCAGAACTAACAGTGGACCCAGATGCTAATGTTGGCTTCATCTCTAATCAACTCCGATATTAGACAAGTCACTCAGGTCCCCTTGACTCCTGTTTTCTCATCTGTGAAACAGGAAACCAGACTGGATAATCACCAGATTCTTAGCAGCTCTGAAATTTCTATCTTTATGTCAAGATGAAAATAAACTAGAGGATCCTAACCTGCTCATTAAGTGCTTCAGACCTGTTCTATTTAGTCTTTCTCGTTTCATCTCTTGTTTTTCTACTTCTTTTCTATCTTCTTCATCTTTCTAATTTTTATGTCTAATTTTCTTCTTTATAATTTTATCTCCACTGCTCTGCTTCTAGCTATTGGTGGTGTCAGCTGGGCACTTCCTAAATTACCAAGCTCATTTCCAGAAACTGTCATTCCATATTGACTACCACTACAAAAAGATAGAAGTACATTTGACTGTGTTTGGATAAATGAGGTACCCATGTGTCTGTGGGTGTTTATTTGAAATTAAGAAGCCAGAAAGTTTTATTCAATTATCCAGAAGCTTGGCAGAATGGCCTTAAAATAAACTAGGAGTCCAAAGATTCTGTGGCAAACCATGTGCCTGAGGATGAAAAATTAATAAGAATGAAATTAAGTAGATTCTTGGCATTCTATGTTTTTATGTTTTTTCATCTAAAAATTACTAATACTCTACTGTATTGCCAAAACTCCAGTGAGATGTTTTTATGATAGATATGTTCCTTAACCCACTGAGAGTAAGACCTAGAAAACAAGCCCTTGGTAACCGACATCTCAATGATACACAAACTATGACTAGTTTGAGAACATATGGCTTTCCTTCTCTCTCCCTTCTAAGAAATAATTGCCCCTTTTTAATCCCTTTACCTCTTGATCTCTTCATCCAAAGGCTTAAAGCCACGAATTAGCCTTTGACTTCCTTGTCCTTTAATTTATTCCTCAATTTTTCCCAATTTTGGAAGGAAAACTAAAGGCTCATAACTGTATGGTATGCACTCTATTCAGGCCATAAGTGATAGGTATTTCAAAAATTTCTCCAGGATTTGTGATGCTGTCACTCATCTCTTCATTGTCATGTGCCAGGAGTCTGAAAAGGAGCCCGAGTGGCGCCAATGCCTGCTGCGTTTCAGCCCTACCTCAACTAGACAAGCTTCTCAGTGCCCTTTAAGCTCACATAGCTCTTATTCAGCCTGAACCCATATACTTTTTCAAGCATTCTTTCTCACAATTCTAGCCTCTGGGTCCATTTTAAAATGAAAACATTAAACCTTGAACTTGTAATACCAAAATATTGTGGTTTAGTGAGTGGTAAAAATGGAATAAAGGCCAAGCAAAGCTAAGACCAATACAAAGTCCCTTATAAATTACAGCAATAGAAATAACTCATGGGGGAGGGGCGGGTGGAAAACCAGTTCACTATGCCACTTGACAGACAATTTTACCAAATTGGCATTTTATATATCAGGCCATTTGTAAAACTTCTTTTTCTAGTCTACCCCTATAGAAGTGTTCCCTGTATTTCTCTGCTTCATATCTATTATAAAAGGCTAGGCCTCAGAGGCATTTCATACAAACTATTCTTTTCTTTCTGGTATTATAATTAATTTCACCTCTCTTGGATTTCCTATGGTGTCCATTACCTGCTGCTTGTCACCATGGGTCATTTGTGAATGCATCTGCTTCCCCAATCAGAGCATAGGCGCCTTGAAGGCAAAGAGAATTTCACTCCTTTTGCATACCCTTGGCTCATAGTAGACCTCAGAAAGTGTTTATGAAATGGAATTGGTTTTTCTTTGTAAGACCAGCAGGCACTCTGATGGCTTATAATGGCTTTTTCTTTTTTCAAAGACTTCCTTTTTTGGAGCACACTGCACGTGACCCCCAGTTATCTAGGGCAGTAAGTAATGTTCGAGTGATTATAGCAGAAAGCTGAGAATCCACCAGCGCTCTGGGAGTTGCAGCCAGAGATCAGCAGAGCAACCTGCTTAATATTTTAAAGAAGAGGCGAGGCCCTTTCATAGAGATTTCTGCCGTCGATCCCCTCTGAGTATTCATCATGCAGCCACATTTAACATTCACTAGGTCAGGCCTTTATTAAAGCTGACATCATCTAAACCCTTGTGCAATTCAATCTTAGCATAGATTCTGCCCAACCACTACCTCCCCCTCCCTACCCTCCCAAACCTTTTGCTAGGGATTCAGCCAATAAGCAGCAGGTAATCCAAAGCCCGAGCTTTTTATACAGCGACATTACAGGGGGAAAGGTGGTGGAGAGTGAAAGAGGTGTGGCCCCCTCCTACACCAGCAGAGAACCTACAACACCTGAGACTCTCGGCCGAATGAAAAGTCTCTCTTGCTACCTGGAAATGAAACTGAGCAGCGTTCACAGCTGGGAGTCCCCCACAAGGAAAGGGGGTTCGCAGTTATCTGTGTAATTCTGTCCCTTACAACCCGAAATCAGAAATGAGTCTTTAGAAGATACTTCTTATGCTTGAAATAAGCACCCCTCTGCCTCCTGCTGCCTTCTTTCTGATTTCTCCTGAGAGCCCGAGGTGACTGCGTTCAGGGATTTTTCTATTCCCCTGTTGAGTCCTTGAACGCTCACAGGCTCACTTCCATCATTCTCCCTACTCCCGTTTCCTCCCCTCCTTTTACTGTCCCTTCCCCCACTTTCCTCATTTAAATACAAATGCTCAGGTTTCCGGCCGCAGTGGAGTCGTCCAGACGTCACGTAGTGTCTCCATGGAAACCAGGAGGGCGCCGAGGTCTCCTGCAGCCACCGCCGGATTCCGAGTGGAGGCGTGGCAGGTTCTGGGTGTGCTATTCGAAGACCTTCAAAATATGGATGTGAAAGACAGAGAAGACGTAAAATCGGGTAGAAACAGAAGGGGCTAACATGAGATTCCCTCTCAATTTTGGTTTCAACCTAGGAACCCTCAGAAAAGATGAAGTCCAAGAAATCCCCAGGGTCCTTCCACTGGTCAATTTCTCATGCAACCCACAGAACTCAGCCCTAAGTGAAGAATGCTTAGGGGAGTCAGTTTCTGAGTTTACCTACATTGAAGCAGCCACAATTTACTCAAACAAAACACTTCCCTGAAAGCACTAAAAATGAGTAAGAGAGCCAACATCATTGCACTCCTCCAGTGTGCTTAGACATTTGGCATATGATACTTCATTTTATCTTCAGGAAGGTGGCGTTAGGACCCCTATTTTACAGACTAGAAAACTGGCTCAGACATGTTACTCTTCCAAGCTGATACTTAGTAAGGGCAGGGATTTGAACCCAGATCTACGATCACCAAAGTCCAGATTCTTTTTCAGCTATAGTCTAAATTTCCTGGTCTTATATTTTGTTTCCTAAGTAATTTACTGTAAGGGAATCTCTCCTACTTTTTCACTGGAAGGAAATAATCATCATGACAGATGTTCACAAAGAGACTGGAGCGGATATCCAAGAAAACTGGATTGGGTCTGAGAAGCTCTGGAAATAACAGAGTTGGGGACAGCTGCAATAAGGTAATTTGTGACAGTCCAAGCATGGATCTGATGATGTGTGTTCTTATTTTTTTTTTTAAGATCTTATTTATTTATTTAAGACGGAGAAAGAACACAAATAGGGAAGAGGGGCAGAGAGAAAGGGAAAAGCAGACCCCCCTCTCCTCAAGTTGAGCAGGAAGTCCTGTGCTGGACTTGATCCCAGGATCCAGGATCATGACCTGAGCCCAAGGCAGATGCTTCACTGACTAAGCCACCCAGGCACCTCTGATGATGTATATTCTTAGAGAAGTGGTTGGAATGCTGCACAAGAGATGGTAGTTGATAGTTATTCTGTCCATAGCTTCACATCTGATACAAAGTCTTAGAGAAAACTGGACCCCAGAGCAGTTATATCATGCTGGATTTCTATTTCTTCTTCTCTTGTTTGATAGAACACATCCCAGTTCTCCTTTGGTTCTTTTCCTTATCATATTAAGGATCCCTGTACTATAGCTGATCCTTGAACATGGGTTTGAATTGTGTGGGTCCACTTATACGTCGGTTTTTGTTTTGTTTTGTTTTGTTTTGTTTTTGTTTTACCATATAGCACTGTAAATGCATTTTCTCTGCTTTATGATTTTCTTAACATTTTCTTTTCTCTAACTTACCTTATGGTAAGAATGCAGGATATAATACATACTCTAAAAATGTGTTAGTTGACCATTTCTGCTATTGGTAAGACTTCTGGTCAACAGTAGGCTGTAAGTAGTTAAGTTCTTGGGGAGTCAAAAGTTATAAGCAGATTTCTGACTATGCAGGGGTCAGGGCCCTAACCCTCAAGTCATTCAAAGGTCAACTGTAGTTTTCTATGTGCTGTAACAAATCACAAATTTGTTGGCTTAAAACAACATAAATTTATGATCTTAACAATTCTGAACCTCAGAAGTCTCATGGGACTGAAACCAAGATGTTGGTAGCACTTGGTTCCTTCTGGGGGCTCTAAAGGGAGACTCAGTTTGTGCCTTTTCCAGCTCTTAGAAGCTTCCTTGGCTCAAAACCCTATTTCCTCATGGAAACCAGAAACAGCATCACTCCCACCTCCATGGTCACAACTTCCCTGGTCCTGACCTTCCTGCCTCCTTCTTTTACCCATTGTGATTACATGGGGCCAATTTAGATAATCCAGGATAATCTCTCCATCTCAAGATCCTTCATTTAATTACATCTGCAAAGTCCTTTTTAGTATACAGAGTAATATATTCACAGGTCTGGGGAATTAGGATATGAATGTCTTTTTTGGGGGGGGGGAGAGCATTATTGTACATACCACAAAACACACGTCCTTTCTGTTACAAAAATGATGAACTCTTTCAGGCTTCTGTCCTCTTTACTTGTCACCCAATTTATCTGTGTCCATAATAGCCAAGTTTTTGTTTTGTTTTGTTTTGTTTTTACAAAAATTAGTCCATATTTACTATCTCTGGGTCCTCTCCTACTATTTACTTAGCTCTCCACCACAAGTGACTTCTGTTCTCTTTGTGATATAAAAACTGTCCCATCTAAGTTCAAAATTACCTTCAGATTGCCACTTTCATTTGATATTTACTAGTCTTAATTCTACTTGTCAGCAGCCTTCGACTTTGTTGAACATTTTCTTCTTTGTGAAACTCTGTCTACCCTTGGGTTCCAAGACAGTACGCCTCCTTATTCTTCCTTTCCCTGCCTCACTCTTTGACTTCCTCTACTAAGTCTTTTTTGTGGACTTCTCATCATCCGTCTGTCCTTAAACCCTGAATGTTTTCCAGAGTCTTGCTCTGTGGCCTGCGGACCTGGAGAATCAGTATCACCTAGCAGCTTGTTCTAAATGATGAATACCAGGCTCACCCCAGACCTACTAAATCAAAACTGAAGATCCCCAGGTGACTACACAACAGTACAACTTGAAAAATAGTCTAGAATTTTGTATTTAATTCCTTAACATACTCCCTGGGAAATCTGATAAACTACCCAATTTCTATCCACAAGTTCCAAATTGACATCATCAGCATAAAATCACACTTTGTATATGGAGCTATATTTGTATATGGAACATCTTTCTCTAGATGTTTCACAGGCACTGCAAACTCACCACATTCACAAGGAACCCATCATCTCCAATCCCCCATGTTCCCTGTTTCTGTCAACAAGTTTTTTGCCCAAGTACCCAACCCAGAACATACACCCTGTCCTTTCCTCATCCCCACATTCACACTGTCATCTTGTCATGTCACTTCTCAGAAGTACCTTCTTGCATCTCCAAGTGCGGCCATTGGAGCATGTCATAATCATATCATCTATTACTTCTTAGCTAGTGTTCCTGTGGGCAATTATAGCAGAGTGTCAGAACCTCCCCACAACTGCAACTCCCAGTGTCTGGAGGCTTTCTGAAACATACACACAACTTGATCAGAGCAGTATCTTGTCTTTTCTCTCCTCCCCTCATCATATGCAGAATAATATCTTAATTCTTCAGCACAATGACAGAGGCCCTCTTGATTTGGTCTTTTTCTTTCTTATCAGCATCCCCTCTCCACACACCGATTCTTCATAATATGCATCATTTGCACCATATATCTTCATGCTTCTTTAGCTTGTGTAATCCCTGCTGCGTATATACTTGCCCCAACATTTTCAGATTGAGAAATTCTTACTAAATCCCTTGAAACTGAGCTAAGCCACCATTAACTTTTTCCCTCACTCTAATCTCTTCTCACCCCCGGCAGAAATGGGGTATTTGCTCCTTTATGAATACCTATGCTTCTTTTTACATAGATACACATACATATGTATATACTTCTTATCTGGTGATTATAACACTTATCACAATATTTTGAAACTGGAACTGCTTGTTTATATTGAAAACTTCCCGAGATGGTGTTCGGTTTTTGTTTTTGTTTTGTTTTTCTCATTACATATCTCTAAATCCTTACCAGTTAGCATACTCCCTAGCCCATCTTAGGCATTCAATGAATGTTTAATAAATTAATGAATCAAATAGACAGTGGATTAGTTGATCAACTGATCAAACAGCAGCCCCCATGTCTCAGATTACAGTGGCATGAAAATAGGGATGCTTGATCACACTCAGCCCACTCAGTGCTCTACCAGCAACTTTAATTGGAAGGAATCCTCAAGGCAGTCCTTTTAAGAGTGTCCAGATACTCAAATAAACACCATAGTATAATAATACTTTCTCTGGTTTTTAGATTATCTCCTAAATTAGCTGGCCGGCTAAATGACTTAAATATAAATCTGACTGCTACAACATGATTAGAATTCAGCTGCTTGGCTTTACATGGAAAAATGTTTGTTTGAAATATAAGAGTGTGGTTGATTTATAGTTACATATTTTTTAAGAAATTGGTGGGTTTCTACTGTGTGGGCATCCCAGCCACTGGATGTCTGGTCACACTCAGTAGGAATATGCTGCTTGCTGCATAAATGAAAAGATCCTGTCACTATGGCTATCTGTCTGGAGCCGAGGGACACCCTTCGCCCATGAAGTCACCATAGTATCTGCTGGGACTTACTATGAAAGGGTCTCTCCCTCCTGTGGTTAGACAAGGAAGGTCATGGTTTCTGTGGGGAGCTTCAGGCTGCCATGGCAACTCCCAGTCTTTTCTGCACTTTCTATTTGTGCTATTTCACTAGGAGAGGTAGAAAGCTATAATCTTTTCTCCTTCCCCCTCCTCCCTCCCTTTCTTCTCCACTGGGTCTGGGATGGACAGAGGTTAGCATTAAATTCTGCTTATAATTTTCTTTCCTTTCTTTCTTTCTTTCTTTCTTTTCTTCTTTTTTTTATTTTTTTAAGATTTTATTTATTTGACAGACAGAGATCACAAGTAGGCAGAGAGGCAGGCAGAGAGAGAGAGGAGGAAGCAGGTTCCCTACTAAGCAGAGAGCCCGATGCGGGGCTCTATCCCAGGACCCTGGGATCATGACCCAAGCCGAAGGCAGAGGCTTTAACCCACTGAGCCACCCAGACACCCCTCTTGCTTAAAATTTTCTACACCTTGTGAGACATTGTGCAAGTCCTACTGATAGAGACCAAAAAAAAAAAAAAAAAAACCCAAAAAACAAAACAAAACAAAACAAAACAAAACAAAACCACCAAAAAAAATTAAAAAAATAAAAAAAGCAAACCAGGATTCTACTTCTTTCTCTGGTACATTGTAAACTCTTAATCAAAACAACATACAGTCCTATAGCCAGGGCTCCTCTATTTTCAGTAGTCAAAATGCAGAGTGGGAGGAAAGCGAGTCAAGGTAAGTAAGGTAGGGAGAAACTAACTGGGCAAAACCCAGCTACAAAGATAAGCTGATGGCATGCCTAATCCATTTTAGTACAGAACTGCTAGAGTTGTAGAAGGTCCTAGGGCAGGGGTTGTTAAACATGTCTACACACTAGTACACATGCGGGGGCTTTTAGAGACATAGGTACCCTGCCACAGACCATACTAGAACCAAACAAGGATGACTCCGTGTGGTCAGCCTCAGGGAAAACCAGAGGAGAGAATGAAAATAAGAAGCTCGAAACAAAATGTTATGAGGGATAAAAACCAAATCAGGGACTTTTTACAGGAGCAAAAGGCTGGTAGGAAAAGCTAAAGTAGGCTATCAAGACAGAGGAAAAAAAGGAATGGATGGTTATATCAATCCAGTAAAATCAAGGCCTAAGAAGTCAGCAGTAAAATAAAAGTAGATGTGGCCCCCAAATTAGGCTAGGATATAAAGAAATACTGGTACCATACATAACCCCTGCCTCAGTGCTGAGTCTTCGTTGCCCCCTCTCTCTTTTGGATTGGTTGCCTTTGTTTCATCTTTCTTTCTGCAGAGTTTTTAATTGTATTCTACCATTTACTACTTTTTGAACCATAATCTGACTGTTTACATGTTCAAATCCCCAAAGCCTAGTACTTCCTTGCAAAGAATAGGTGTTCAAAATCTTTTTTTGAATGATGTACTCAAGAACCAATATTTACAGCGCTATACTGAAGAGTGTAGTCAGGGCTAGGCAGTCAAAAGTTTTCACGGAGAAGCACACATTCCCAGCCCTGTCCTCGATAAGTAGCGATGAGATGCCTCCATGCATTCTTTTTTTTTTTTTTTTAAAGATTTTATTTATTTTATTTGACAGACAGAGATTACAAGTAGGCAGAGAGGCAGGCAGAGAGAGAGAGAGAGAGAGAGAGGAGGAAGCAGGCTCCCTGCTGAGCAGAGAGCCCGATGCGGGACTCGATCCCAGGACCCTGAGATCATGACCTGAGCCGAAGGCAGCGGCTTAACCCACTGAGCCACCCAGGCGCCCCCCCTCCATGCATTCTTAACAAAACCAGTGCCTCTGCTTCTGGGGAACATCAACTAAATTTGCGCTGCTGTTTCAGAGGCCGGGAGTCAATATCGGCTTTCTTCCATTCTATCGGGAGGCTCAGTAGTAACTAGAGTACAAATGGGTTGATAATTCTGTAACAAAAATATATAATTCTTCCCCAGTTTTCAATTCATTCAGTCACTCCACAGACCTTTTACAAAAGCGAGGAGTTACATTAAATATTTGGAGATACAATGATCATTGTGTTTGTGTGTTGTCGGTCTATTTTTTTTATTTTTAATTTATATATTTGAGAAAGACAGAGAGAGAGAAAGAGTAGAAGACTGAAAGCACAAGCAGGAGGTGAGAGGAGCAGAAGGAGAGGGAGATGCAGGCTCCCTGCTGACCAGGTCCTGAGCTAAAGGCAGATGCTTAACTCACTGAGCCACCCAGGTGCTCCATGGGTGTACTGTTTCAATACCATTTTTAAACGAAATGGGATCTTGTATAATACATAAAAATATGGATACTTACAGATATTAGTTTATGTCCAATTATATATCATAATTTAAATTTTAATTGTATAGAAGGTGGTGTATATCAAGAATTGTGAAGGGCCCAAGATTTTGCCCAACTTGTAGGCTAAAAAATTACCATAGTTTTACCGATATTGGTAGAGTGAGAGACAAAAGATTTTATGACTCACAGTACATTAGGTAGAATGAGATTCATGTTTGTGTCAGTTCCCTGTGTCCTCTAAGACTCCCAAGGGAGACACAGATAGACATAGAGGAATGCTGGGAGGTAACTGTTGGTGTTTTTTGTTTGCTTTGTTTTGTTGTTTTGTTTTGTTTTGTCACAGCTGAGGAACCCTGAGCTTAAGCAACTCCAATCTTTTATGATGGGCTACAAGCAAACCTACCCAGCATTTACCCAGGAGGAAGACACTATCTTGACAAACCTGCTGTCTTCTCTGGAGCAAGTCACTATCTCGATTTTCCAAGGCTGTTTGCTCTATACATCCTTGAAAAGATAGTCTAGAACAAAAAGTTGTCAGTATTTCTGCTCACAGAACGTGCAGAAATACAAAGGATTCACGGAGGGCTGTCTCCTAATAATGTGACAGTAGCGGTGAGTGTGAGGATGGGTAGATGAAGAGGAGGGAGATCAAAAGGAGGAGGGAATTGACAAAAGCAGATAACCAAAAAGTAAAGCTAGCACAGCTAGGATAAGAAATCCTAACTCTAATAAAGAGCAGGTGCTAGAGAAAAGCACGTAGGAAGGAGGACATATACTTGAATCATGGAGAGAGAGTAACTCAGAAGATTTTAGTGGAAATAGAGACTCTAAGAAGCTTCTTAGGGAATAGAGAGGTCACCGGAAAGAGCATCTTCAGGTTGCACTGCCAGCTTGAAAGGACCATGTTTCTTCCAAAATCATGTTGCTAAGAAACAGTACCTTGCAAATCTGGGAGTAAAACAGGCTAAAGATAAAAAAGGAAAGCCAAGTTATCTCCGTAGCTATTACAAAGATACACACTGAGACTACCCCACTCTACTTGTAATGCATTGACTTACTGTAGATGTGAGGGGTGGATGTTTACCGGGGTGGTGTCCAGCTTTTTGGAGAGTCTTAGTTCCACCCAGTTTGAGGATCAGGCATCTGACCCCTCTACCTCATCATAGCTCCTCCATTTCAGGGACTGAGTGGTCTAGGTTATGGAAAGGGGAAAGGGTTTGGCACATTTAGGGTTAATACTTACAACTATAACAAGCAGTCCAAAAACCTTATAGAGGTTTATCCCAATAAATGTCATCTCTTATTTACAAAATCTATACCTAATATTCCTTAACAGGTGATATATTAATCAGCTTTCCTACATCCACAAACAATCCTAAAATCTCAGTGATGGTGGCTGCAGGATGACTGCAGACTCTGTGTCTCTGTTTAAATCCATTTGGCTCTACTCGATATGTCTTTTTATTCCCCAACCCAAGCTAAAGAATAAATGTCTGTGTGGTATGTACCATTTTCATGGCAGGAGGTAGAAGCAGAGAAAAAAAAGAAAAAAAGAAAAAAAAAAAAACTTGGCAGAATCTCACAGTGCTTCCTAAAGCTTCTGGAAGCTGGTAGCATATATATCATGTATGCTCACATTTCTTTTCCTCAAGTAATGACACAGCTGTGCTTAACAGCAATAGGTGGGATTCTTACAGGGAAGTGAATATATCCGTGAACAAAAACATAACTAACAATGAGTAGTTTTCTTGGGAAATTTTTCTTCAAATTGTCCCTCAGGGATCTTTCCTCTGTATTGTGTTAGCACCATTTTTTGGGGTGTCTGTGAGATGGAAAGAAAAGTAGCTGGCAGGAAACCTGCTAGAAAGTAATATTCAGGAGGTGTGTGTGTGGAGGAAGGGACGTTTCTAAGCCAAAAATAAGTTCAAAGAGAAATATCCAGGGAGGGAAGAGGTAGTCAAAGGCATGGCTTGGGACCATATGACCATGGGGCCCTGTGGGTTGGGTCATTCAGGACACTCAGAGAAATTTTCCTGAAAATGAGACAGAGAAGAGTCACCAATAATTTGTTTTTCTGTCCCTAGGAGTTGATTGTCTGCCCCAGGCAAGGATGAGTAGACAGAATCCCTCTCACTCTGTCCCAGCTACCAGCAGGGAATCCTTAGCTGGCTGTGTTTCTGAAGCCCAGCATTTTGGTTCCTTCAGCGACTTGGGTGGGTACACAGATTTCCTTCACTGTGCAATCATGAGTAGTTTTTAAATGAACTTTTATTTTTGTATTTACTACGTGGCCCAAGTGCACAGAGGAAGTAGAAAAGAAAGGAAATGCAGTAAGGGAATTAATCACAGAATGATCTTTGTTGAAGAAAAACTTCATTTTTATCTCTGGGTAGAGACAACAGAAAATTCAGACTGAGAGCAAGCAGTGAGCAGAATGTACATGGCAGAACCATCAGACTTTAGAGATTACTCTTGCCCTTGCCTGGAGAGCTACTTCCAAACTCATCACTCAGGTAAGTAAGAGGGCTGTGTAGCTAGAGTAAGATTCAAATATGCAACAGGACATTGAGGAAATCCTTTGCTCACCAGCGCCCCTATTGTATGTGTCCTCTAGTCCCTATCCAACTTCTAAACTCCCATGTCCACAGTGCAGATATGCAAAGATTCATTATTTGCCTATTTATTTGTTTAATTACCTCACTTCAACATCCAGCTCAAATTGAAATCTGAAAGCTATTTAAATTGCCCCATTATTCTAGTTAAATCCCAGAGCTTTTGGGAATTATGGGGGAGGCTGCATGCATTTGGACCTGGCCCTTTAGCTGAAATTACATGTGTGCATCAATGGCCTTGTGTCCCCTCACTTCTTTATACCTTCTTTCCAAAACATTGTTCTGTTGGTTCCTTGGCTATTTAAATATCATTACAATTCTAGCCACATGTGAGTTTTTGACATTCTGAATGAACAATTTGCTTGCATACACTAAATGGGTGGGAGATTGAAGATACTCTGGAGGGTGACAGTACATGGGACAACATGGTTTGTGAGACTCAATCGGTCATTTTTGTAAAAGGTTTGGAAGCAGCCGTGCCTCAGGGGATTTACAGAATGACATATAAAATCCAAATGGCTCATAGGAATTAGTGCTGTGTTTGGTAGGCCGCCTTACAAGTAGATATGAGGATCCAGACCCTACCTGTTTGGGGACACCTTCCTCCTCCACTAGAGGCTCAGATTCCTCTCCACACAGGCTGTGAGCAAGCAAAGACCCAGTCATGGATTATGACATGGCCTAGAAAATGGCACCAACCATGCCTGCCCATATTCCTTCGGCCAGAACTCAGCACATGACATCACCTACCCAAGACCGGGCGGGGGGTGGGGGAGGGAAGGAAGTTGAGTAATGTAATCCAGTGGAATGCTTAGAAAGGACAGGAATTTAATGAACAACTAGTCAGTGTTTGTAACAGGCTAGTCCTAGAATTCAGAATGCAGTCAAAGCGTCCTCACTTTGGATCCTCAGAATTCACAAATTATTGCCAGATATTTTCTTCCCTTCTGTTTTTCTGGGTGATGCTACTGCCCGAGAATCTTCAGCAAGTATGTAGAAATCCCAAGGGACAGGCCTCCTTCCCACCCATTCATCTCTCTTCCCATCCTTCACCCCAGCTGGTAAAGATATTGCTAAGGGTGGGTTGGGGTAAGGAGCTGTTATAAAATACTGCTTGATACACTGAATTTTTAGCATTACCACTGTCCGTCTACTTTTCCAACTTCTTCCATAGCCACAGTATTCTAGAGTTCATTTCTTCCTGTTTTCTTAGTCTACGGCCTGAGCTTTTTTAAAACACCAGTGCCCACCCTCAAGGTTTCCTGCCACTCACCCTATGGGCATGACTGCATGCCAACTGAGGATATGAAACAGACTTAAAAATAGTACTTCTGTCCCCACCCATAAGTTTCAAAAGAATAGGTATAGGGATATTCTTGTGCAAGATAAAATTGGTGCCTCTCTTCTGCCCTCAGCTTCCCCTTCATTTCTAATTGCTTCCTTCCTCCCACTGTTTTCCAGACTATCTGAATTGTATCAGTCCCAGGCATATGGGAAAGTGGGTACCACCGGATGGCTATTGTCAGTTAGGAAATAGCTACCATCCAAACACTGTTTGCTAATGATCATATTTAATGTGATAAAATGGATGTGAATATTAAGTTTGAACCATCTCGGCACCATCTCAGATTAAAAAAAAATAAATAAAAAAAAACAGACATGAGAACTGACAGCTTTGCATAAACCTCTTTCTTTCTATTTTCTGTAATTCTGACATATTCACATTTCGCTAAATAAGAGTGAACACCACCATCCGCCCACTCACCAGGCGTTCACTTTATATATAGCTATAGATATTCAATGCAAAACAAAGCAAAAAAGGATTAATGTAACATAGAGTTGTGGTGAGGTTTTGAACAAAGCAGGGGCTAACATTTTTATATTTAATTTTCAGTCCTGGCCTTGGTTCTATAGTACGTTCTTGGTTAAGGCACTACACATCCTTACCCTTCAGCTTCTTGTTCATTCATTCATTCACTCATGCATTCAATATTTTTTATGTACTCTCTGAATATCTGAAACTGCTAGGTTTTGGGGATACAGAGTAGAGTGATATGGGGCTCAAAGTCTCATGGTTGCTGTTATAGAAGTATATAATAATAAATGTTATCTCTGGGGATGAGAGAGTGAGAAAAGGCTCTATAGCCTTGATGGTTCTTGGAAGATGAGATATTATCTACACAGAAGACTCTACCTTACGTACGTTTATACTGAGCGCTCACCATGGGATAGTGCTGTCTGGGGGGTACCATGAATGTGATGGGAGCTAAGGCTACGGAAATTGTTAGGGTTTCGATTTAGAAGGCGTTCTATCTCATGCATGGATTTGGGCCTCCTGGTCTGAAGACTTTGTGGGTAGAGAGTCACAAGATAGTGTCTCGGAACTACTCTCCTACTCACCACGACGGTGGAATAGAAAGGATTAGGTGGCTTCAGAGGTTATGCCACTATTTGGCAACACATTTATTTATTCGCTCTCAGGTCCTTAGCTTCATACATGAGGTATTTCTGGGCTTTTTTTCAAATGGTCGAGGTCATTCAGATCTATTTGTGTTCTCACCCTGAACACATTCCACATTTCAATCGTGGTGAGAGAAAACATTGCTCTTGGCTTATAGTTGCACTCTTCATTTCTTTCCACTCCCTGGGTCTTGGGAAGTCCCTGAATTCAAAGCTCATGGAGCTTAATTTGAGGGTTCTGAGAGGTCTGACTCCTAAAATGAGGTAATGTATCATAGCAAATGCCTTGAATTTTTTGTAGGCACCCAAGCTCGGAATGTGAGCAGAAAGACATGGACGGTCCTTAAGCTTGTGTTCTTCCAAGAGTGTGAGCCTAGCATCTTAAACAAGTTACATTCGGTTGTAGTTCACAGTGAGACTCCCTGCCCTTCCTCTCCAGGTCTGGACACAACTCACTGACCCCAACCACTGACCACTGAAACTCTCATTTCAAATAAATTCTGGCCTAACCGTCACCTAATTCTGGCCTCAGTAAGGTGATTCTTCAGAAAGCATGTTTTCCATGGAACAATTTAAATGTAATAGTTTCTTGTGACCAACCAAGAAGGCCCACTCCCTTCTCTCAGCCCTATCGCTTATACTCAGATACCCCAGTAGTCCTGGGAAACATTCCAGCTTAAACGACAGCCTCACATGGATCTCCTCCATAGTTGTGCAGGGAAGGCTCAGGCTCTGCCCCTACGCCCACGCTTCCCCCAGAGACATTGGGTCTGGAGTGCTTTCCTTATTACCATCTCACTGTGCATGTTCTCCACCGTGCCAGTGAGAACAGGCTGAGCGAGTCCCCTCTGGGTGGGATAGTGGGAATTGCTTGCCTCAAGCTGTCTGATAGCCTGCAGCCAAGGATGCCAGCAGCTGACTCCCAGGAAGTCCTCAGAGCTATGTTTGGAGGTTCAGCAACTGCCTCAATTTTCCTCCATACTGGCTCCTGTGGGTAGAGGGCTGGGGCAACACTTTAGGCAAGAAGTAGCCTTTGGCAAGAAGTAGCCTCCCTTTTCTCTTTTTCTCCCACCCTGACCAATGTTTATCGGAGTCGGGGAGAGTGTTTTGTTTTTAGCAGGCTGAGTTAAAATGGAAAATGCACTGTCCACACTGATCTCAAGTGTATCTAATTAACACCTCCTATGTTTTAAAGCTCCTTAGCTAGTGTTCTCTGAACCAGGCCTCCAGCATCACAGAACCTGTCTTACTGACCTCAGAGACCTTCAGGAGGGTGACTGACCAGGCTCTCCAGTTCTCTTCTTGAGCAAAGTCTTACTTAAGAAGGCTTAGGCATTCAGAACAAAGATGAAAGAGTTAATCAGTTTGGAGATGCCACTGAGCTCAACACAGGCTCAGGAGGGGAGCCTCTGAGACATTCCATTTGCCTCTAGCATTTCCTGGGCTCATGAATTGGGTGTTTTTGAAGCACCACAGTGGTCTTCCCTGTTCGGGATTTACATGCTTCCTTGCTAGCACTAGACTATACTAGAAAAGCACTCCCCACCCCCAAACCTTGTGTCAATAATATTTCCTTTAGAGACAAGAGAAAAACTTGTTTAAGAGTGGTGAGTGAGTGTTCCTTCTAGCTGTAAATAGGAACCTTCTCCCCAAATATATTTGTATATTTGTTATGTCATCCAGGATCCAGAGCTTTCCCCTTAGAAATGAGGTAACTTTTTTCTTTTTTCTTTTTTTTTTAAAAAAGCTGAATCAAGAAGGATGGTTTTGTGGGTCATATTTCATGGCCCTCTTGGGGAAAACAATGAGGGTCAACAGCCTGCAGCATCTTAAAAAATAACATCAGAATCACTACCCTGCTGGTGTAATAGCCATGAAAAAACTTTCATCTTCAGTGGTTCTCATTCAGCTCTTCTGATGCCTTCTATCTTCAAGTCTTAATCATGGACTACAGGCTACTCTGCCATGTCCAGCACTTAGTGTTTCTTTCTGACCTCCTGAACGACTCTGTTGGTGACAGAGGGCCATCTAGAATTAAGTAAAAGTGACATGGGAAAAAATGCTTGGGTCTAGTCTGTGTGTGCCATTATGTCTGTGATGTAACCTAAGCTGCAGCCAGAATCCCATGTTAACACCATCACAAATGGTACCACCGTGACGACAGCATCCTCCCTGTCCTATCCAACTCACAGCCACCTGCATGCTAACGCTCCTAGCAACTTCCCTGACTGGTGTCCCATGGGCTGCTCTTGGAGTTATAGCTGTCCTGGAAATTTGCAAAAAGTTCTTGGTGCAGGGCACCTGGGTGGCTCAGTCAGTTAAGCATCTGCCTTTAGCTCAGGTCATGATCCCAGAGTCCTGGGATTGAGTCCTGTATCCAGGCTCCTTGCTCAGTGGAATGTTTTCTTCTCCCTCTCCCTCTGCCCCTCCTCCTTGCTTTCTTTCTCTTTCTTCAATCAATCAATCAATCAGTAAATCAATCAATCAATCTTTAAAAAAAAAAAAAGTTCTTGGTGCAAATGAAGAGATGGGTCTACTTTTTTAAAGACCAGACAACTAGACAACTCAGGTCCCAGGTGTAGGCAACCTGAAAGTCCCTCTTGCAGGAAGACAGTAACTAACTGCAAAAATTCTGACTCAGGTTTCCTGGGCTCATCCATAGTGTACTTCATAGGGCAACCAGTAACCTTAAGGCCTTTTTATCTCTTGATACCAATATTTACCTTTTTGTTTCAATAAGTGATTACTCAAAGCCCACTATATGGCAGACATTATATAAGGTCAGTAGTTCTCAAATTTCAGCTTACATCAGAATTTTCTGAAGGCTTAATAAAACACATATTGCCATTGTCCCATGGCCAGAATTTTAATTTAGATCAGGGTAGGACCTAATTTGTGCTTCTGAGAAGTTTCCAGATGATAATTATGCTGCTAATCCAAGGACTACACTTTGAGAACCTCTATACTATTTACTAAAAAAAAAAAAAAAAAAAAGACATACACACACACACACAAACAAATCTGTATGCTCCTGAAAATTAAATTATTTTCTTTTCTGTCAACAATAGCAACCTTGATGGCCCATTAAAACTAGAGTTCAGTATTAGCATGAGAAAAGCTGGCTTCTCTCTTCCTCAGAGCAAGATGGACTGTATCTTCAAAAAAACCATAATTCCTTGATCTCCATTCCCTGGAAGATGAAATAATCTCACCTCTCCCACAGAATGAATTAAATCATTCTTTATAATGGTTATAAAGAATAAGACAAAAGAAAATTAACCTTCATTTTAAAACCGGTAAACACTCATTTTCTTCCACAAGGCTTTTGGGAAAAATTCTTTTGTAAAGGAGGTATTGGAAGATAGGAAAGCCAGTTAGAAGGCAATTATCGCAAGCTTGGCCAATAAAAGATCAAATTCTGATTTAATACAAGAGTAGTGGAGGTAGGTAACAGGGTGGCCCATGAGAGAAGCTACACAAGTAGAAGTAACTGCACCTACCCACTCATCTAGAATGTAGAGTAAGAGTGAGAGTGATGTCAAGAGTGATTTTCAGATTTTTGTCTCGGAAGTCATTCACTATACTGAAATTCATCAAACTTGAAAGAAAACAAGACTGGGAAAAAGAAGTTAGCTCAATTTTGAGGTTCCTTACACTAACAAGATGGCAAAGTTCTACTAGACAGTTTATCTGAGGAAGTAGAGCTCAGGGTGAATTCTAGGTGCAGATAAACACTTATGAGCTGTAGCTTATACATAGCAGCACCAGAATATGGCAGTGGAGGAGACACTAAGGTCACAAATCATGACACATCAACACTGAATGAGTAGTCAAAAAACATCTACAGAGAAGACTGACAAAGATTACCAAAAAAGGAGAACAAGAAGAGAACAATATTTCAGAAGCCAAAGGAGAAACTACTTTTAAGAGAGAAGTGCACATTATGTCTACCACCATAGAGAAACCGAACAGGTTGAAGATGAAAAAGAGTTCATTTGAGTGGGCAGTGAGGTCATCATGCAGCCTTGTTGAAGAATGAGGGATAGACGTTTAATTTTAGTAGGACAAGAGTGAGAGGGACTGAAACAGGAAGGGAGGTAAGTGTACAATATTCTTTTGAGTAGCTTGGCTGTGAAGTGAAGAACATAGATGTTGTAATTTTTGGAGAAAAGAATTTTTTTTTTCATGGGAGACTGTAAGATCTATAAATTAAGGGGAAGAATCCAGGTGAAGAAGATGAAAAGCTTGAAACACAGGTAGGAAAAGAGAGATACCAAACGAATGAGAATGGCCAAGAACAACAACAACAAAAAAACATGTAGATTCTCTGTGAGCAGGAGGTATATCTCTTCCTTGACACTTCAAGAGGGAAAAAAATTAAGTTAAATGAACTAATTGCTCTATCTGTACAAAGGTGAGGAAATCTGCAATGAATAACCTCTAACATTTTAATGAAGTAGGAGGCAAAGTTGCTTGCTGAGATAGAAAGAGCTCCAACAGACAGTCTGCAAGGAGAGAACTTTGGAGAATTCACTGTGGGGAGTGGAAGAGTCCACCAGGGACACACTAGAAAAAAATTAGAGTTGTGCTGATAACCCACATAGTGGACCAGACCATGAATTAGTAATGACACCATTTTTCTCAACAGGATTCCATAGTCCCAAGTAAGGAGTGGACAAGAAGGAGTGAAGGATGACTTAGTGAGTGGTCTACAACATCAGAATGACAACAGAGCTACAAAATGAAGGGTGCTGGAAGAAAAGAAAAGCCTAATGTTGGACCATGGAATCTAGTATACTTATGGAAGTAGATGAAACTATGAATGAAATGATGGACTCAGAGAAGAGGCAGGGTTCAAAATGTTGGAGAGTGTGAAGCTAAGAACCTAAGAGAGAGGAGAAATAGTGTTCATAACTGGTGTACTTATTATTTTATATTCATATGACACTGTGATCTAAATGTTGTTTAATATTAATTTGTTGAATCTATATAATAACCCAATGAACCACTGTTATGGTTATAGCCCCCAATTTATAAATTCAAAGATCTGAGTCATGAGAAATTTACTTGCCTAAGACCATACAGATCTAAACGGAAGAGCTCGAATTTTAACCTAGGCAATTTGGTTATAGAAGTTGAACTGGTGATACTTCATGCTGCCTCTCCTTGATGCTTTAGATTTCAGAGTTGCTTTAGGCCAACAGCTGTCAATCTTGACTGCACCTTAGATTTAGCAAGTCAAAACTCAGAATTTCTGGGATGGGATCTAGGGATCAATGTATTATAAAACTACCCCGGGGATTGCAACATGCATGCAAGGGTGAGAACCACTAACCCTAGACCTAAATAAAGAAGCAGCACAAATTTATAGGATGATATTAATGAACAAATCAAAGCAAAAGAAACCAGAGTCAAAAATCCCACCAAGAAAATGCCACTACCTGGGTGGGATCTAGTAGAATTCAGAACCTTAAAGGACAATTAGATGGCATACCAATTAAGAATGGGGAGAAAGGCAAACATCAAGATGATAATCTCTAGAAAACAGTGACAAAAATTAAGCCCAACTTCTAACCCCTCCCCCTGAGTATAGGAGAAACATCTATCCTTGGTTTCAGCACTACATGAAACAACTATGTGATTGCCACAAGCCAGAGTACAGATCTCTTCAGTTTGGTACCAGGGCAAGATAGGGCTGTCTGCTACTTCCACTTGTGCAACCTAAAATGAAGTCTGCCAACCAATAAACTCACACAGGTACTTAGAAAGCAAATACCCTCAGAAGAAACAAGCCTAAATAATTATGTAAGAAACCTATTCCAGCTGATGTAACTCTTGTGTATATTAATAACCTACTACAGATGACCAAAGCATGTTTCATTTCAGTTAAGATTGTAACACTCATATACCACAAAAGAAAAGCAAAAGCACTGCCAGTTAAACTGTGATGTAGTATTAATTGTAAGATGCATCCTGATTTCAAAGATATAAAAATCCGAAAAAAAAAATAAGGAATGAGCATCTAAGAATTGATTATATTCAGAATTGAGGAAAACTAGTAGCACACAAAAAAAGGAAGAATCACAATAACAAAACCACTGACCTCAAAATGAAGAGGAATAATTCAGAATTGAAAAATACTTTATTTAGTATGCTCAGAGAGATTTAAGGAGATATTGATTCTGTAAAATAAAAATAGGCTACTATAGCAAAAAAAAAGTGTGAGTATGAGTAAGAATTTTTGGAAATTTAGAACCTGATCAACAACTTTTTAAAAAAGGGCAATAAAAGGGCTAAAATAAACACTTGAAGAAATTTCCAGAATGTAAAGCAACATATACAAGGATAGAAAATTTAATAGAAAAGTTGAAAACTAGAAAATACTTGTAGGCTACCCAACACATAATCTAATGCATATTCTCCAAAGAAGGAAGAGAGAAAATGGAAGGGAGGAATAAATTTTAAAATAATAGAATACATTGTTTAGAACTGAAGCAGGATCCAAATCTTCAGATTCAGGGCTGCTAGAATGACAAGAAGGGTAAAAGAAAATTTAAACTTCAAAAATAGAGGGAAAAAATTTCTAAAAGCTTTCAAGAGAAAAAGGTTAAAAGAATAATGAGCAGATTGGCACCAGACCTCTAATCAGTATCACTAGATACCAAAAGCAATGCAGTAAATGCCTTTTCTTTTCTCTCTCTCTCTCTATCAGGCGTGCACGCACACACACACACACACACACACACACACATATCACATCACATCACATAAACATAGAATATTATACTCAGAGTATCAGAAAAGCATGAGGGCAAAGTCACAATATTTTAAGCATACAATTACCCCTTATCTTTTACCCACTACTTCTGAAAGATATTTCTTTTGGAAGTACTACAGCAAACTGAAAGAGAATCCAAAAAAGAGCAATACATAGGTTTCTAGAACCAAGGGGTTAAACCAAAGGTATGAGAGGTAAAAATCCCAGCGTGACTACTGAGAATAAGACTGAAAGTAACTGAGCCAAATAAGAATAGATAATTAAAGAATCCTGAAAAAAATATGTTTCCAGCAAGAAAATGAATTTTCTATAATAAATAGTATAATTAGGACATTTAAGGATAGAGTGAATTATATGATTCTTTTAGCAACAATGAGATACTTAAAAAGTTAGAAATTTGAGAAAAAAATGAAATTATGGTATATAATTGAGTATACAAAATGAGTCATGATTTTGAGTAACTGTTGGAGACTACTAAGAGTTTTTTGCTAGAGGTGTATTCTTCTACAAGAGGTTCTAGTTTTTGACTCAAAGAAAATAATACCCTCTCCACAGGTACATTCACACTTACTTCATCTTAAGTGAATAATATTTACAAAATTTATTGAATTTTAATTCTTAGAATCAACTCCAGAAACAAAACACAGAAATACAATGGGTACTGGTTTTTTTTACTTTACATGGTGAAGATTCAAGAAATAGTATCTACAGCGGCACCTGGGTGGCTCAGTGGGTTAAGCCTTTGCCTTCGGCTCAGGTCATGATCCTAGGGTTCTGGGATTGAGCCCCACATTGGGCTCTCTGCTCAGCTGTGAGCCTGCTTCCCCCTCTCTCTCAGCCTGCCTCTCTGCCTACTTGTGATCTCTCTCTGTGTCAAATAAATAAAATCTTAAACAAAAATCTGTTAAAAAGAGAAATAGTATCTACATATAAAGGTAGATATAGATGGATAGAAAGCTATAGTATGTGTGTATATCAATTTTTAAATCTAATGTTTGAAGTTATAAAGGCAAGAGTAGTCTCTTTTTATGCTTATTTTAATTTTTTTAACTCTTCTAAGAGTTATTAATTGATTATTTTAATTTTTTATGCTTACTTTAATTTTTTAATTTTTTAACTCTTCTAAGAGTTAATTTTTTTAACTCTTCTAAGAGTTATTAATTGATTATTTTAATTTTTTTATGCTTACTTTAATTTTTTAATTTTTTAACTCTTCTAAGAGTTAAAAAAATTAAAATAAGCATAAAAAGAGAAGAGTATAAATGGGCTAAACTTTATCTTTTATCTCTTTTACACAGAGATAACTGTGTAGAGTTGTTAAGAAAAAAAAAAAACAGTAGAGACAGAGTATATTATTTAGAGTAAAGTAGCCCACTAATAGGAGATCTAAAAATAAAAAAAGCCCCCAATAGACTACTTGTTGGAAGTAAGATTGTGGAAGGGGGAAAAGAAAGTTTATTTTTATTTCATGCCTATAGATGATGCTTAGGTTTTTATTACCATTGCTTTCATGATTATAAAAATTAATAGTCAAGATGATAGTAAACATAAATGGCTACAAAAGTGAAAGTTTGTACCTAGGCATTTCCCAGTTTCCCATAGCTGTAAGGTGAACCCTGATAACTGATGTGCAGATAATCCGCAGTCATACAACCAGAAGATGTAGATCTTCTGTATTGTACAATGGCTTATTTTGTTACCCACTACCACCCAAACAGGTGAATTGATTTTTCCTTATTCTCTGATCCACTAGTGGGGGTACTAATGAGCAGCAAAATGACCAAAAGGAAAGCTACTATTGGAAGGAAAAGAAAGGTATGGTGCACAAACAATGAATTTTGGAACACTGAAAAATAAAAAATAAATAAAGAAGAATCTTTTTGAAAGATCTTACTGATCCTCTGACTTGAAAATGAGTTCCTGACTTGGGAGCTGTTTCAGGCATGCCTGCCTACCCCAATTCAGAGCCTCTTTACCCAACTGGAAGGACGGATCCCTCTAGGAACCTGGTAGTAATTTAATATGGCCTATAGCATCATGAAGCTGATTTGGAGGTCAGAGTTAGGGTAGATCTACTGTAAAACTCCACTAACTCCAATAAAACCCTAATAGCCCAGTCTGGAGCAAAGCACGGGAAGTGAGCTCGAAGATGCACTGCATTACAGGTGGGGCTCAAAAGGACTTTCATGACTGAGGATTAAGTGAGATTAGCAAATAAAGTCATACCACGATTTCAGTGGAGTCTTGGGTAAACTCTGATGCAGAGCCTTGTTTTGAACAAGTACCAAATGCCTCTCACGTTGTATCTGACTGTTTAGTGATCAATTGAGTGGAATGTTATGGGAAGGAACAAGGAGCCCTACTGGCTAATATGAGAGTACAGACAGGGAAGGCTTACCTTCCCATCTGCTGCTTCTGGCACTCATTAGTCACACTGGCATTCAGGAGCCCTCAGACAGGTGCGAGAAATGGTTGGAGATGGAAGCTACAGAAAAGAAAGAAAAGGAAGGTATTTTTCTTAGACAATTTTAACATGTGCTATTGATGACTACTCTACCAGACAAGCATATATTTGTGTTCCCTAAGTTCCTACTCCATCCCTGAACCTGAGGAGGCAAGTGTATGGAAATTTTAGAATAACTGTCTTATCCGTGCCCTTAGCCATTAATAACTCAGAATTGAAGTCTAATCTCAGGATAACCTACCATGAGATCAAGAACACCTGTTAATGATTATAGAATGGTTATTCACATCTGGCTTAATTTTCTATTACCTGATTTAAAAAAAAAAAAAAAGGATATCCTACACCGAATCATTACCAGATGCCTAAAAATCTTACTACACACTAGAATAGCGAGGTTTTCCTATAGGAAATACTGGAGTTTGTACAATTTAAGACCACAGGGAAAGGGACATGCTAGTGTATTGCTAATAGAGGAGTAGTGAGTAAAAGCATTGCATTTGACTTCTGCCGAATCTCAGTACTGCCACTTGCTTTGTGATGGTTACCTCTTCAGGTCTGAATTTTCTTGTCCCATTTTATATTTAAAGGGCTAGACTAGACTACTTCTAACATTCTTTATATATCTAAGATTACATAACAGTATGTAAATTTTGAAGGATAACTTTTTACATCGCTTAATACAGAGAGCTGAAATGTTGGAAGGGTAGGGTTAAAGTGCAATCACAATGAAGTTATTTATTGAATGAAACGGAGAGGACAAGGTTGTGATGAGAGGCTTAACTTGCAAAACTCAGAAGACAGACTTAGTAACTGAATAATGCATAACTATAACTTATTTGATTCAATTATAGTTTCACCCCTCAGATTCCTTTGCACTAAAGTAAAATAATCATGTCATGCTCTTTACAATAGAACATTTCACACCGCTGGAGACAACACAAGGTAGTGATATCCGAAGAGGTACAAAAGGGGGAAAGACCTTGAGCCCCAGTGTCGAAATCTTTGAAGGAGAAAGTAACACAGGGCAGAAAGTAGTGGTGACAGGAACTCACCCCAAGAATTAGAGAACTTTGTTTTTGCCGGGGTGAATGGGAAAAGGAAAGGAGAGAAGAGGGGCTGTTTTATTGTAATTAATTATAAAAAGAAAGGAAAAAGATGGGAAGATTTTGAGCTCAAAATTCTTAACAAAGGGAAGAACCAGTATCTCCATGGCCTTCCATCCCCTACCCCCAACCAACACCATTATCATTTCATAGCCTCGTTGGCAATTATTTGCTACAATGTGGCACTCTGAAAGGTTAGATTCAACCTATAATCTACACAAAGTAAAAAATTTCAACTGAATTCTCTTTTGCCCACTTCTTGTTCTACAGTAGTCTCATTTTCCTAGCTCTTCTTGTCACATGAACCAAAAAAGATCTGCATTGGAGAGTCTAACATCACCCTTAATAATGCCTAGATACTGATTTAACATAATGAAATATGTATTTTATCTCAAGGAATGCCCTATATGAGATGTTCTTGGGGTGAGTTCCTGTCACCACTACTTTCTGCCCTGTGTTACTTTCTCCTTCAAAGATTTCGACACTGGGGCTCAAGGTCTTTCCCCCTTTTGTACCTCTTCGGATATCACTACCTTGTGTTGTCTCACATCCAAATCAAGAGAAAATTGAGCTGAATTATTAAAATGGATGGTCTGCAAGTTTCAAAGAATGTATCTGGAAGTCTCCTTCATATAATAACTATCTACAGGAAACATTGGGTGGCCTCCTCTGAAAAGAATAGATTACTTAAAGAATTATTTTGGCAGTTGGTAATAAACTGTCTTCAGCCATCGTTATTGGTAATCTCTTTAACTGATTTAAATCTTTTTAGTTAAATCTCATCGTGTTTATACTTCACTTCCCACATCGAGGTTCAGGGAAAAGCAAAGACCACGTATGTTTATTTGTATTGCATAAAGATCCCTGTGCCTAGTGGTAATAGCTTAATCACCGTCTAAGTACTTGGATTTGCTGATCTTCGCATTATTTAACAACTCAGAAATTCTGATTTGATTACTCTGTTATTTATTTATTTATTTATTTACTCTGGTTATTTTTTAATTTGATTTGTTCATTTGCTATTATGTCTAAATATCAACCTCATAAAACTGCTTCAATGAACAGGTGAGAATCATTTGTAATAAATGTTTTCTTTTTGCATGTCCACAGACAATAGCAAAGGCACTGAAAATACTTTTTCTATGATATTGTTTACCAAAATGTTTAGCAAACATTTTTGTAGACATTGTTATTATAAATCTAAATCCATGTATTCAAATTAATAGGTTATTAATGTAACACCAGAAGTAGCTATTTGGATTAAAATAAGAATAATTAATTAATTTCTTTATTTAATTAAGATTTCATTTATTTATTTGACAGAGAGAGAGATCACAAGTAGGCAGAGAGGCAGGCAGAGAGAGAGAGAGGGAAGCAGGCTCCCTGTTGAGCAGAGAGCCTGATGTGGGTCTCGATCCCAAGACCCTGAGATCATGACCTGAGCCAAAGGCAGAGGCTTAACCCACTGAGCCACCCAGGCACCCCTAAAATATGGATAATTTATTTAATCCCACACCCAGAGTGTCATAACACAAATGACAAACAAGGTTATTTCCTGACCTTTTGAGGTAGACCAATACGTTTCCAGCAGTTTTTCAGAGCAGTGGGACCTTTTGAAAATAAAATATATAAAGATAACTTCAAAAAAGGGACACCTGAGTGGCTCAGTTGGTTGAAATTCCAGCTCTTGGTTTCAGCTCAGTTCATGATCTCAGGGTTATGGGGTTGAGTCCTGCATCTGGTGGCATGTTCGCAAGGAGGCTGCTTGAGATTCTCTTTCTCCCTCATTCCCCCTGCCCCTCCCCCTGCTCACTTTCTCTCTCCAATAAATATTCTTTAAAGTAATAATTTCAAATAAAGTTGATAAGTTTGTTTTTGACATGAAATTGTCTCATGATCTCAAATTTGCAAGAATAACTTATACATTCCATTAAGGAGAACAAGGCTTTTTATGAACACAGAAAATTAAGTTGGTAACTACAAAATCTTTACCTCAACAATATATTTTATTTTGATACTTGATGGTAGAAAAATATCTGACTCACAAGGCTAAGAAATAACAAAGAACTATAGTTGTTTTTTTTTAAGATTGCTTCTTCATCATGATATTTCTCAATTAAATCCATCCAGAAACCTAAAAACAGATGAATAAAAGCATTTTCATTCAAAAGTATAAACACTAAAATTATCCAAACAATAGGATTGTCCTAAAATGATTTCCGTGATCATCTACTCTTAAGAATCATACTATTGTAACAATTTTAAAAACCATTTGCTCTAATGTATGGCATATATTGATGATATAATTCTGCAATTGGCCCATCAGTGAATCAGGCCCAATCAGACATAATTGAATTGGATAGCCCAAACTGGTAATGGTTGAATCAAAAATTACTCTCTCAGAGGCAGTGGAAATCACCTGAATTTCATGGAACAAAAGTCATTTACTGCTAGGAAGAAGACAGTCCTCTTTTACGTCTGAAAGGTAGGCATAATAAGGAAGCAGAAGCAAGAACAGGCACATGACGTGGTCTGTCACACCCGTTTCAAAGGATTTTCACATCATCCTCTCTTCTTTTGCCAGGAATATAACAGATGTAAATGGTTATGCTGCCCTCCCAAATGCAGACAAGGATTTCTCAACAAGTAGAAATTGTATTAAAAACTTATAAGTTATACTATGTTTGTAACTTGTAAGTTATAATATATATACTTTATATTATAAACATTATTTATAATTATTGTAAATTATAATTTATAATACAGTTATTAATATGATAAAACAAAGGTATAATTAAATTATAATACTTTATATATTATACATATAAATATAATATTATTATAAATATATATAGAACTTACAATTTGTAATGCAGTGCAAATTCTGAAGTTTTGGGAGTAGAATTAGTAAGTAGAATAATTAATTATATTCCCATTATTAACTATTTAAAAGTTATAATATTATATAAATTTTTCAGTTTTCAAAAAAATCCCACGTAGTTGTGCTATGTGAAATTACAATGGTTGCTTTCTGTGTTGTCTAATGAATTTACACAATTTACTGCTACTAAATGACAGGTTTTCTAAGACACATACACTTTTAAAAATTCACTTATTTCTTATCATAACTTACGTCTCACTTCATGAGTTAAAAAGTCATTAGTTCCAACACCAATCATGATAAAAATTCTCAGTAAACTAGGAATAGAGAGAAACCTTGGCTTGATGAAGAATATCAACAAAAAGTCAACAGCTTAATGGTAAGAAACTTGAAACTCTTCTACAAAGATCAGGAACAAGGCAAGGATGTATCTTCTCAACACTACTTTTTAGCACTGGTACTAGATATCCTAGTTAATGCAATAAGAACATAATGCAAAAAGAACATAAAAGGAAATAAAAGTTATACAGATTGGGAAGGAAAAAATAAAACCATCTTTGTTCACAGATGATACGACTGTCCATTTGGAAAATCTGAAAGAATCAGTAAAAACTCCTGGAACTAATAAGCAATTCTAGCAAGGTTGTAGGATACAAGGTTAATATACAAAAGCCAACTGCTTTCCTAATACAGCAATGAATGAGTGGAATTTTAAATAAAAAAAAAAAAAAACAAAATAGCACTCACATTAGCATCCTCCAAAAATGCAATACTTAGGTACAAATCTAACAAAACATGTTTAAGGCCTATATGAAGAAAACGACAAAACTCTAATGAGCAAAATACAAAAATAAATACATGGAGAGATATTTCATGTTCATGGATAGGAACACTCAATATTGTCACCATGTCAGATTTTTCCAACTTGAGCTATAGATTTAATGCAATCCCAGTAAAAAGCTCAACAAGATGTCTTGGAGAGGTCAACAAAATGAAGCAGATGACCCAAAAGAGCCAACATAATATGGAAGGAGAACAAAGTTAGAGGACTGACACAATTTGACTTTTAAATCTTCCTAAAAGGCTATAGCAATCAAAACAGCATGATATTGGTAGAAGAATAGACAGATGATTAAACAGAATAGAGAGCCCAGAAACAGACCCACATAAATAGAGTCAACTGATGTTTGACAAAGGAGCAAAGGCAATACAATGAAGAAAGATAGTCAGTTCAACAAAGGGTGCTGTAACGACTGGACATCCCAGGCAAAACCAAACAAACAAAAAACAAAAATAAAAACAAAAAAACTAAACACAAATTTTATATCCTTCATAAAAATTAACTCAAAATGGATCACAGACCTAGATGTAAAATGCAATACTATAAGCTTCTAGAAGGTAACATAGGAGGAAATCTAAATAACTTCAGATTTGGCGATAATTTTTTGGATATGACATCAAAGGCATGATCCATGAAAGAAATAATTGATAAACTAAAATTAAAATTTAATAAAATTTCTGCAAAGTACACTGTCAAGAGAATGAGAAGACAAACAACAGATGGGGAGAAAAGATTTGCAAAAGACCTGATACAGATCTGTTATCTAAAATATACAAAAATTCTTTTTTTGTTGTTGTTAATTACTTTTATTAACATATAATGTATGATTTGCCCCAGGGTTACATGTCTGTGAATCGCCAGGCTTACATACTTCACAGCACACACCATATCACATACCTTCCCCCATGTCCATAACCCAACCTCCCTCTCCATACCCCCACTACCCCCAGCAACACTCAGTTTGTTTTGTGAGATTGAGTCTCTTATGGTTTGTCTCCCTCCCGATCCCATCTTGTTTCCTTTTTTCCTTCCCTAACCTCCCAAACCCCCCACTCTGCCTCTCAAATTCCTCATGTCAAGGAGATCATATGATAATTGTCTTTCTATAATTGACTTATTTCACTAAGCATGATACCCTCTAGTTCCATTCACATCATTGCAAATGGCAAGATTTCATTTCTTTTGATGGCTGCATAGTATCCCATTGTATTTATATACCACCTCTTCTTTATCCATTCATCTGTTGATGGACATCTAGGTTCTTTCCATAGTTTGGCTATTGTGGACACTGCTGCTATAAACACTTGGGTGCATGTGCCCCTTCAGATTACTACATTTGTATCTTTAGGGTAAATACCCAGTAGTGCGATTGCTGGGTTTTAGGGTAGCTCTATTTTCAACTTTTTTAGAACATCCATGCTATTTTCCAGACTGGCTGAACCAGCTTGCATTCCCACCAACAGTATAGGAGGGTCCCCTTCCTCTGCATCCTCTCCAACAACTGTTGTTTCCTGACTTGTTCATTTTAGCCATTCTGACTGGTGTGAGTTGGTTTTGATTTGTATTTCTCTGACGCTGAGTGATGTGGAGCATTTCTTCATGTGTCTCTTGGCCATTTGGATGTCTTCTTTGCTGAAATGTCTGTTCATGTCCTCTGCCCATTTCTTGATTGGATTATTTGTTCTTTAGGTGTTGAGTTTGATAAGTTCTTTTGGATAGTAGGCCTTTATCTGATATGTCATTTGCAAATATCTTCTCCCATTCTGTCAGTTGTCTTGGTTTTGTTGACTTTCCTTTGCTGTGCAAAAGCTTTTTATCTTGAAGTCGCAATAGTTCATTTTTGCTCTTGCTTCCCTTGCCTTTGGTGATGTTTCTAGGAAGAAGCTGCTGTGGCTGAGGTGGAAGAAGTTGATACCTGTGTTCTCCTCAAGAATTTTGATAGAGTCCTATCTCACATTGAGGTCTTTCATCCATTTTGAGTCTGTTTTTGTGTGTGGTATAAGGAAATTGGTCCAGTTTCATTTTTTGGCCTGTGACTGTCCAATTTTTCCAACACCACTTGTTGAAGAGACGGTCTTTTTTCCATTGGACATTCTTCCTTGCTTTGTCGAAGATTAGTTGACCATAGAGTTGAGGGTCTATTTCTGGGTTCTCTATTCTGTTCCATTGATCTATGTGTCTGTTTTTGTGCCAGTACCATAAAGTCTTGATGGTTACAGCTTTGTAATAGAGCTTGAATTCTGGAATTGTGATTCCGCCAACTTTGGCTTTCTTTATCAACATTCCTCTGGCTATTTGGGATCTTTTCTGGTTCCATATAAGTTTTAGGATTATTTGTTCCATTTATTTGAAAAAAATTGATGGGATTTTTGATAGGGATTGCATTAAATATGTAGATTGCTTTAGGTAGCATAGACATTTTCACAATATTTGTTCTTCCAATACATGAGCATGGAACATTTTTCCATTTCTTATACAAAGAATTCTTAAAACTCAACAATAAGAAAACAATTTGATTAAAAAATGGGCAAAGACCTTAACAGACACCTCAGCAAAGAGGATATACAGATGCCACACAGCATATGAAAACGTGCCCCACATCATATGGAAATGATCATATAATGATTATTTCCCTTACATCAGGGAAAAATGAATTAAAACAATGAGATACTACTATATGCCCATCAGAATGGCCAAAATCTGGAATACTGACAACACCAAAGTTTGGCAAGAATGTGGAGCAATAGAAACCCTCATTCATTGCTGGTAGAAATGCAAGTAAGTGATATAGCCACTTTAGAAGACAGTTTGGTGGTTACTTATAAAACTAAATATACTCTTTCCATATGATCCAGCAATCATGCTCCTTGATATGTACCTGAAGTAGTTGAGAACTCTGTCCATGTAAATCTCATACACATGGATGTTCATGAGAGTTCCATGCACAATTGCCAAAATTTGGAAGCAACTGACATGTCCCGTCCATAGGTGAATGCATTAATAAACTGTGGAGCATCTAGACAGTAGAATAAATGAGCTCTCAAGCCATTAAAAGACATAAGGGAGACTTAAATGTATATTAATAAGTGAAAGAAGCTGATCCTAAAAAGTTACATAGTGTATGAATTCGACTATATGACATTCTGTAAAAATCAACACTACAGAGACAGTAAAGAGTGGTGTTTGCCAGGAGGAAAGGAAGAGGAATGGGCAGAGTAGAGAGGACTTGTACTGCAGTGAATTTACTCTGTATGATACTATAATGGTGGATATATATCATTATAAAATTGTCCAAACCCACAGAATGAACAACACCAAGAGTGAAACAATGTAAACTATGGACTTAAGTGATAATGATATATGAATTTAGGTTCATCAATTATAACAAATGTGCCACTCTGGTCAAGAATGTTGATAATGGGGAAGGTTTTACATTGCATGTGGAGTGTCAAAGAGTAACTGGGAAATCTTTGCATACTTGTTCAGTACTTCTGTGAACCTTAAACTTCTCTAAAAATAGATTTAAAAAAAAAATTTTATCTCCTTAAAAAAAAAAAAATGGTCATTAGCTGTGACTCCTGGCTCTTCTGGGGTAGAAGTGTGTGTGTGTGTGTGTGTGTGTGTATGTGTGTGTGTGTGTGATTTGTTTTATAGAAAAGTGTCACTTTATTGGCACCCTTGTAATATGCCCTTGGTATTATCTGGCTGTGTTAGTTCAGGGCTGACTCCACTCATCAGATGTTTTGTGGATTTCTCACACATCCCCTTCTAAATGCTGCGGTCTCCCACCTGAAGCTCCCTTTACAGTATAAATGCATCTTTCCAAGCTGATTACTTTATCCCTCCATTAGCCCTAGGTTGGTTGGCTGGTGTCTCCTAACTCTGCCAGGCAATGCCCATAAGCAGCATCTAAGATAACCCCAAGGAAGTTCACACCAAGCCCACATTCCCACATCTTTAGCCCACACACTCTGGGCATGAAGACTGTCCTAGAGATCACTACCACTCTTTGCTTTCTATGAGAGTTCACACCAAGCCCACATTCCCACATCTTTAGCCCACACACTCTGGGCATGAAGACTGTCCCAGAGATCACTACCACTCTTTGCTTTCTATGAGAGTAAGCAGATCTAGACATGGGCTCAAGCATGAGTCAGACACAAGCTTCCAGTTCCTTAAACTGTAGGAAAGTTACTTTTAAGCTCTTTGATTGATCCCATTGAAGTCCCTCACACCTGCAAAGTAGGAGGAACCTGCCCCACCCTCCCAGGGCAGCCATTCACCTTGGGCAAGGTGAACACAGTGAATTCATATGATTTGAATGTCTCTCTAGGGAAAACTTTTCTTAAATTCTCAACTTCCTTTCTCTAGGCCACTAGGTCTCCTTGAAAGCTGAAAGTATGTGGTCAGGTAAGGGTCATAAAACCAGTATTTTTAAGCCTCCTTTGCAAATTTTGGGGAGAGGGTGCATCATTTCACTTTGGACTATGAATTCAGAATTTGCCACTTTTCTTTCAGCTCTGAACTTTCTAGGCACTCACTATTAGTTTGAAAGAGATTCCTTTTAACATCTTGCTATCTATAAAGGTCTTTTTTATAATAAGTCCCAAATTTACAAGTAATACATAAAGTTTCCATACTCATGTGTGAGTAGTCATCAGCCACATGAGTGACTCCTAAACTAGAAGTGGAGCAAGCACCAGATGAGCCTTGCTTGGCCTTTCAATTGTCTCTGTAGACAAGTGCTGCAGAGATGTGCGGCTGTGCATTTTTCTGTAAAACACTAGCATGAAACTAGACTTTTCCAAATCTACAACATGTCACACAAAGCTCAAATTTATGCATGGTAATGATAGCAAAAGCATTATTCATATCATTGCACAAAACCCAGCTCCTCTGACAATATAAGTAATAGGTATGGTCTCTAATGTATTAACATATATAGCATGTTTGAGTGTGTAGAGTATCATTTACTGTAAGATTGCAGCTCTGAGAACTAAAATGCATTTAAAGAACAAAATTTTAAGTCAAACAGTTGTATAACAAGGTACAGAGGAGAGAAGATAGTGGCTTTCAATTACTTTATTTAAACATCATTTAAAAATCTGCTAAGCTCTTTGGCACATTTCTATTATCAGCATGATTAACTAAAATAGGTATGATAAAGTTCTTACAATCTTTAGAAGTTGAGGTCTGTAATGTGTGAGTAAATCAATAACCAGTAAATAAATACAGAGTGGAAATTCCATTTTTGGATTTGTGATTTGCTTATTTGAAAATGTCCTTGTATCCACAATTGTCTCTAAACCCCATGAAATGCAGAAATATTTACAAGTACTCAAAATGGTAGCCAGATGAATAAAACCGAGCCAATCTAAAGAGTCATACAAGTAGCCTTGAAAGTAAATTAACATGTTGATTTAGCAGGGGTATAAAAAAAATCAAGTATGAAGTCATCTTGGTAAGTCTACAGATAGATGTGCAAATGTGTGTCTGGGTGTGTGTGTGGTGGTAGTGATGGGGGTAGTGTTATATATGTTGGTTGCTTTTCTATCTTTCTTTCTTTTTTTTCATTTACCTTAGAAACACTAAGGGAATAGAAGAAAGTAAATTTGACTCCCAGGAAAGAAAGTAACCCCAAAATACAATTGAGGCAAATGCAAATTTGATAGGCCGAATAGATTTTTCCAGGTTTAATGATTTTCAAAGGCCATATAAAAGGCTGATCTGGCATTTTGGTCTTGCAAACCCCTCGAGAACCCTTCCTCCAGAATTCAAACAGATAATGCAGGATAAGCCCATTGAAAGAAAGAGGTTCAATTTCAGATTTTCCACCTTAAAAGATTGGAAATGTCAGGAGGTGTATTATTTATTGCCCAAGTATATTATGCATTGCTGAAGAGCCTAGGCAAAAATAGGAAGCTAGTGAGAGGGTTGTGAGGTGAGAAGGAAGGGCCTGACTTGTTTTGAGCACCTATGGTATACCATTACTGTACTGGTATTTTGCCTGCATGATATCTTCAATCCTAGAAATACTAGGCTGATAGAGAGTGTGAATGATTCCACAAGCTGTGTATTAACAATAACAATCTAGGTGCAACATTAGCCATGAAAGCCTTTATGATTCTAACATTTAACATCCAGGGCAGATCCTATGTGACTAATTAGCAACCAAGGTCATTCTAACATTGAGTGGGCTACTACTTTCTCCTAGCTCACTGGGATTATCCTAGATCATATATGCTCTCTTACACCATACATTAAATCTTTGCAAGAATACATAATTTCCACTTTTGGAACTTCTACATTTATTTTAGATCCACACAGTAATAATGCTTCTCTCCAATGTAACTAGTCTTAAGCCTACTTCAATTTCACTCTTACACTCTCTACTATTTGGGTGGAATTTCTACCATCTTCTTGTTATGTGATATTAGATATCAGATTAGGAATTTAATAACATTGAGATTAAAGTCGGCTGGAATGGCAGAATTTGTCTTAAGACACTGAACATAGAGGAGCATTCTTGGAGGGATGGAAAAATGACTGCTGACTCCTATGGAAGCTGAATATAGCAAAAAAGTGTACACATACATGCAGATAGATTAAAAGAAGGAAAAGACTTTAGCCTGAAAAATTAGGGTTCTTTAGCCAGTACAAAAGCATGACACAATGCAGCATTTCAATTGAGTTGTAGAGCTATGTGAGAAGTTAAACTTGATGCGATAGATGGAAAAAAAATTTGAAGAATTAAAGAGGCAAGACTTCTCTTTCGTCTTTTACTGCCAATGTGGCCCTTTTATTTTTCTTGTCAGTTCATGCTAAAAATTTTTGAAAAGTGAAAAACGAAGAGACACTTTGTGGCACAGTTGTTAAGTAGCCGGCTCTTGATGTCAGCTCAGGTCATCTCAGGGTCCTGGGATCAGGCCCTACCCTCAGCGGGGAGTCTGCTTGAGGATTCTCTCTCTCTGTCTGCCACTCCCCCATGTTCTCTCTCTCTCTCTTTATCAGATAAATAAATCTTTAAAAAAAATTTTTTTTAAAGTGGAAATGAAAATGAGATTTGGAGATGCAGCTAAGACTAATCATAGCATCACGTGCTAATAGCACTAGTAATCAGAGAAAAGGATCTATACATTGAAAAGGGGGAACAAAGTTCAACATTGCAAAGTCCAAAGTCAAAGTGGGGATTGCAGAGGAGAAATGCAATCATCCTGAAGGTATTAATTTGGTGCCTACATCAGTTTTTTTGTTTGGTATTATTTTTCCTTTTATTTTAATTTTTGCTTAGACTTTTGAAAAGATGGTCATAGTGGTGAAAGAACTCAAAAAACATCCTCTTGGAATGATGGAATGGCCCAAAGGAGTAAAGAGGGATCCGGGAGGAATCAGTCTTCGAAAGCATGACCCTGAAACCCTGGCATTTCTTCTCCAGGAGCTGATAAATGGCCAGATCCTACCCGGGCACATCCAGAGACTGTCACATGGTTATAGTTATTAGAAAAATCCTCCACAAACTGAGTTACAATTTTTCTTCTTCTCACTTCCCACTATTAATCTTCATTCTGTCTTCTGGACCTATACAGAATAATCACAATCCTTTTTTTTTTTTTTTTTTTTTTTTTCAGGAGAACAACCTGAACAAACTTGGAGAAAGAAGTCAGGGCAAAATAGCCAAGTGATGGGACCGTTCATGATGAGAAAGTAATTTCTCAGATAGATCTAACTTTGAAAGGGAGAACTGAGAAAGATGCTGGAATGGAGAGAGGAAGCCGAAAGCTCATTTTACAAATGAAGGGAAATTACAATAAAACACAAAAACAAAGTGGTACACTTATAAATAGAACTTGGAAGAAGAGGATCCTTGATAGCATGAAAGATTTAGAAGAAAGAAAAATATACTTATAATCCAATTGGAGAGACAGGAAATATGTAATAAGCATAATGAATATATTACATTGAAGCTAAAATCAAGCTATGATATATCCCTGCCATTAAATCATGATTTTTATGGTAATATTCCAATTTTAAGTTTTGGAGTATTAAATGATATCGTGAACTGAATTCATGTTCATTCTGCAGGAGAAAACATAGGAGGAGAAATTAAGCAGCATTATGAGCAGCTCCAGGAGAAGGATAAACCAATGTGGTAGACAGACTGGCCCCCACAGTATCTGCCTCATGGTATTCATGCCTTTGCCTATCCTCTGTCCTTGAGCATAGGTGGAACCAGTGACTTACTTCCACAGCAAAGATAATAGGGTGTACACAGTTACATACATGAGACTGCTTTATCTGCCTTGCAAAAAGACTCCCTTCTCCTTTCTAGTACGCTGCCATTTGGTGAACTGTGTTGGTAGAGGTCTGCAGAGTTGGAATGTGAGGATGGCCCTCAGCTAACAACCAGGAGCAGACTTGATGCTCAGAGTGCAGAAGCCCACAAGCAACTGAATTCTGCCTGCAGATACATGAGCAAGGGAGCAGATCCTTTCCCAGATGAAATCACAGCCCAGCTCACACCTCAAGTGCTGCCTTGCAGAGGAGTCAACTGAGTCATGCTTGGATTCCTAACCCATGGAATCTACAAGATAGTATCTATATGTTGTTTTTATCTGCTATACTTGTAAGAGTATTGTCCAATAGCAATGAACAAATAATGTCACAGTTCAAAAGGAGCCACAGGAAGAACAACTGGCAACTGGACTATGACATTCTCAAACAGTCAGCTGTACTCTGGACTAGACTGCTCTAGACTTCCACAGGAGCTTGCAGTTGGGTCTTTTACTATTGATATCAAGAATCTGATTAATAAATACATGCCTTTATGTTTATTCAGCACACTGAATTTACTTACAACAGAAGTTCCCTCTGAGAGTAGGGAGCATGACTGGACAACACTGGATACTTCTTCAATAGAGAAGTACTCCTACATACAAAGGAGTCAAAGCCTGACCAGAGGGTGAGTCTTATTTCTAAGAATGGAAGGGAGAAGAGGAGAAAAGAAAACAAGGAAATAAACTAGAAGGTAGGTATAAGTTATATAACACTGAAGATTTTAGAACAGTTTAATAGTGAAAATTTCTTAAAAATTAAACATGTTCATTGACAATACAAGTAATGAAAATTCATGTGTGTGAAAATACTTCAAACCATTAAGGAGCTAGTTACTTGTGAGTTAGCATTATTTCCTAGAATTTGCCACAGTAGGTATTATTCAGGTCCCTGATTTCTGATTTCTTCTTTTTTTTTCTCTCTGTAGTTTTCTTGTCTTTGGATTATTTTACTGGACTTGAGTCTGGGACTATTTATATTAATAGATGATTATTATCCCCTTGTTCAGTAGGACAGACAATACTCTTACTCCCCCAATTAATAATGAGATGCATCTCTGCCTCTAGGAGGCACTGCTATTTCCACACACACAAAACAGTATTCAAGATCTCTCTTACTTATCAGCTCTCTCTTATTAAGTTTTGAAATCCAGCTGGTTGGGAAGGTTCCTGCTCTTTTAATCAAGCCTCAAAGGACTGGAAAAGAAGTGGGCAGCAAAAAGAATATCCTTTCTTCAGTTACGGAGATTAGAAACAACTTGCCTCGCACTTAGTTATCTTATAAGCTTCAGGGTAGAGAAAAATATGTCCAAAAGAAGTTGAGTCCCCAAGACCAGGGAAATCATAAAGAACCAGGGCACAAAAGGGAGAATACTTTTTTACTAAAGGCAATAATTTCAAGAAGTCTCAAGTGTTCTCACGTGAGAGTTTAGTGTTTGCTTACATAATGATCTACACTGATGATACCTGCATAGGGATCTGTATTCCTATTTACAGGAGAGACGACTCGGCTTTTATTTGTAAATTCTAAGGACGTCCCATGTTTGCACCTAAACATCGGATTAGTCCTTCGATAGTTTCATTTCTTTTTTTTTTTTTTTAAGATTTTATTTATTTGTCAGAGAGAGAGAGAGGGAGAGAGCGAGCACAAGCAGACAGAATGGCAGGCAGAGACAGAGGGAGAAGCAGGCTCCCTGCCGAGCAAGGAGCCCGATGTGGGACTCGATCTCAGGACGCTGGGATCATGACCTGAGCCGAAGGCAGCTGCTTAACCAACTGAGCCACCCAGGCGTCCCGATAGTTTCATTTCTGAATCTCAACCCAGTTTTAATAAAATAAGGCTTATTTCTTCTATTGTGACCCCAGCCTCCTTTATATGCATTTTCTAGGAATGTGGTCGCTACTTGCTTCATCTCACCTCTTTTCCAACCAAGTTCCCATGTTAGGTTTTCTGGGAAGGTAGTTTTTCCTGTTAGTTCCCAGAGGACATTTTGGAACCCAGAATCCTTACACTGGATGCATACTGAGTCTCCTAACAGCTGTTTTTTCTAATGACTCCTGCCCTGCCTGTACCTCCTATTTAATAACAAATGGGAGGCCACTAACCATCTGTCCCTAATATTCTCCCTGGTTGAGCACTCCCTAGATTGTCCATCTAGGAAATCATCAAGCTTCTGGGGTGTAGGGACATTCACAAATCACAAGTTATTCTGAGAACAGAAACAACAACAACAAAAAAAACAATTTATTTTGCACCACTGTCTAAAACACATTAATCCCAAATATTCCCAGTTTGACCAGAGAAATTCTTTTAAGTAAAGAATGTTTCATAGAACTTAAACCATTGTCCATTAGGAAGAAGGATATAGCAGAAAAATCAATGACTTTGGAATGAGAACTGGATTTAAGTCTTGGCTTTGTCACTTACTGTGGGATCTTGATCTAACCTTACTGTACCCCTCTGAGCCCCAGTTTCATCATGGAGCTAATGATAAAAGCTTCTACTACCTTTATCTGAAACATGAAAACAAAATTATAAAAATTGCTCCATAGACTACTAAATTCTGTGTGCAGGACATTATAAATAATGTAATTCTATTCTACATAGAATAGATTGGTATTTCTAAAACATGCATAACATGATGCAACAGTGCAAGTAACTCTTTCCAGTCTTTTAAGCAGTTTTATTGAGATATAACTTCTATATTATAAACTTCATCCATTAAAGTGTAAAACTCAATGGTTTTAGTATATTCAGTGTTGTGTGATAATCCAATTTTAGAACACTTCATCACCCCAAAAAGAAACTTGTAACATACCTATTAGCACTCATTACTCCACCTCACTCTTCCCTCCAGCCAGAGGCAACTACTAATCTCCTTTCTGTCCCCAGATTTACTATTGTAGGATGTTTCATACAATATGTGGTTTTTTGAGACTGGCAACTTTCACTTGGAATAACTGTTTTGTAGCATATATCAGTATATGGTAATTTTATTTCTAATTTTTTGAGGAACTGACAAACTGCATGCTCCATTTTAAATTCCCACCAACAGTGTCCAAGGTTCTAATGTCTCCATATCCTCACCAATGCTTGTTATTTTTGGTTTCTTTGCTAATTGCCAGCCTAATGGATGTAAAGCAGTATCTCATTGTGCATCTGATTTTCATTTCCTTAATGATCAGTGAGGGCAAGCATCTTTTCATATGCTTATTGGAGAAATGTCTATTCAAGTCTTTTGCCCATTTTTTCATTGAATTATTTTTGTTGTTGAGTTTTAGGAGTTCCCTGATACTTCATTCCTTTTTCTTATAAAATAGTATTCCATTGGATAGCCATGTTACATTTGTTCTTCCATTTCCAACCTTTTATTTTTTTAAAGATTTTATTTATTTATTTGACAGAGAGAGAGAGATAGATCACAAGTAGCTAGAGAGGCAGGCAGAGAGGGGGAAGTAGGCTCCCCACTGAGCAGAGAGCCCAATGTGGGGTTTGATCCCAGGACCCTGAGATCATGACCTGAGCCAAAGGCAGAGGCTAAACCCACTGAGCAACCCAGGCACTCCACCAACCTTTTAAAATTAGAAAGTTTTTTAGTAGTATGAACAATAGCACAAAGGGATAGACACTGAACATCTTCACATCTTCACTATTATAAGAAAATTATGTATTCATTCAACAAACACCTGACAAACATCTCCAATATGTGAAGCCCATTGGTAGCCATGCAATTTTCATGGAGGCATAGATTTGGGGCCATAATATATGTAAATAATCCGAACATCTCATTCTTGTACCAATAATATATACTCCAAGGTTTCTGTTCATGATACCTGCAAGTCTATATTTTAAACAAGTCTTCAAATGGATACAAATATTATGCCTGGTTCATTGGGCAAAACTTTTCTAAAATCTGAGCAAGAGAAAGTGATAGACTCTGTGTAGGCATAGTCAATGAGTCACTGTATCTCATAGTAGCTCCAGTGAATAGACAGAGTGGGAAAATGTCATTATAAGCTGTGTTATCTGTTCGACTAGTTTTTATAAAAGCATGCGGAATGAGTAAGAATAAATACATTGCAAGTTACAAAATATGTGAAATCCTATAAAAGATAAAGATGTAAAATATCTGAGTAGATTCCTGGTCCTAAGTAGATTCATTTTCTGTTAAAACAAACAAACAAAAAAAAACAGTAAAATCTTAACTGATTCAAAACGTCTGGGGAAGAATGTTAGTGAATGTAACTTGTGGCTTATAATACATGAAAGAAACTATGTTTTAATTGCTTTTAATTTTCCAGAAAAGCTCAACTTTGGGAACATACTGCCCAGCACTAGCTGCACAGAAATAAATTTGGACTAAAGAAGACTTTACAAATAACATTTCGAACACAGCACAAGCAGTGGTGGTTTCTCCTCATGTCACAATTACATCTCTTTCGAGGTAGGTTGCTTTCCCAGTTCTGTTAAATGGGTAAATCGTTCCCTCAGCCAGGTGTTTAGTCTTCTCACTCCACTCGCTACCTCAACCTGTTCCTGAAGAAAACGGACACCCTGCCTAGCTGTCTTCCGGCCAGTGAGGAACTCGACTTGGCAATGTTTTAGATCTCTCTTCATCCTGAGACGTTCTAGGTCAGGGGCTGCATAGCATAAATTAGTGAATTTCTACTGGTACTAAAAACCTGAATTAAAACATTCTCCCATGTTTTCTACAACTGAACCTTTTTTTTTTTTTTTTTAAAGATTTTATTTATTTATGAGAGAGAGAGTGCACAAGCAGGATAAGGAGAGGAAGAGGGAGAAGCCGACTCCCCACTGAGCAGGAAGCCCTGGTGGGACTGGATCCTGGGATCCCCAGTTCATGACCCCAGCTGAAGGCAGAGGCTTAACCAACTGAGCCACTCAGGTGCATCCTTTACAAAGAGCAGGGATTGGTAACCTTTTCTATGTTTTAACGTAAAGGGTTTAGGCTTTGTGGGTCAGTCTCTGCTGTAACTGCTCATGTCTGTAGGTGGCCAGAATCCAACCATTTTAAGTATATGAAGAAATGGTGCTTCTGTGTTCCAGTAAAGTTGACTTACAAAAGCAGGTGGCAGGTCATGGTTCACCAGCTTCTATTCTGTGGACATAATCTTTGTAGGAGGGACACACATTTCTGGAGATGGAAGTGCTAGCTCAGCACTAACCAAAGCAGAGTACATTGTAATCACTTTGTTCCTTTGGGGAGGTGGCCTCTTCATCTTTCAGTGGAAATTGGCTCTTGAAGTCTCTTTAAGCTTTCACAAGATTTCTTCTTGATACCTTACATATACTGTTGGTCAATCCCGATATTTAGGACACTCGTCATAATGTCAAAGCTCCCTTAACACTTCCTAAATGCCTGTGTCTTGAACCCTTTGTTCCTGACCACTTCCTTGAAGGTGAAGAGAACAGCCTCTGCAAAACCTGCATGCTGCGATTCAGTGTTAATAGCACGAGAGCTGGGGCACTGGGTGGCTCAGTGGGTTAAAGCCTCTGCCTTCAGCTCAGGTCATGATCCCAGGTCCTGGCATCAAGCCCCACATCGGGCTCTCTGCTCGGCAGGGGGCCTGCTTCTCTTCCTCTCTCTTTGCCTGCCTCTTTATCTACTTGTGATCTTTCTGTCAAATAAATAAATTAAATATTAAAAAAAAAAAACTTAAAAAAAAAATAGCACGAGAGTTGTCACAAAGGAAGGCAAATGGAGGACAGAGTTGTGTCAGCTACAAGAGTCTAAAACTACTCCTGAGAGGACAACAGAGTGGCAGACGGACAGGCTGCGCTGAGAAAACAGCTATACTTTAAAAAAAAAAAAAGTTACCTTAGGATGCTACGGAAGGGTACTCATTCATTGGGAGCATCTACAATACAATGTGCTAACTTCATTAGTCTCAAGTCTACAAGATGGCTGTGCTAGCTCCCAGTGGTCACCAGAGAGTTCTGCAATAAAAGTATCTATGCATATATAAACAAGGGCAGTGCACTGGCTTCTTGGATATGTATCTAGTGTTTAAAGGAAATCATTTCAGAGACATACAGTGTTACATCAGTTCAGGAATGTGCAGAGATCAAAGGGGTCCAGACTTGTGACACTTAGAGCAAGTTGCCTAGTAGAAAGCAAAATCCTCATACTCCCGAACTGTGTAATAGAGTAACCTTTAAAATGAGGAGAGTATATTTAAATAGGTATGCTTCAGAAGTTTGTGGTCAGCTGGAAGGCAACCATTTTAGAAAGAACTGGGTGAAATGCACACTTTAGTCACAGGGCTAGAGCTGAGATGTGGTGTGTGCGGAACTGACAGATTTTGTCCAAATTTCAGAGGAGGTGACTTAGGTAAGGTAGGTCAGAGATCACAAAGAATCCAGAGTTCTAGATTCTAGAACTAGGTAAACAGAGTTCTACCCTGTTCTAGAAGAGTAATTAAAGAGTTATGGACTGTAGCAGGTATTATGAGGATAGCAGGGATGGATGGAGGGATGGACCCAGGTAGAAATTCTCCACCAAGACAAAGCCAAAGCACAAAGATAGTGAGTGTACAAGGCTGGAGGAAAGCTCAACATAATGAAATAATATCTTGCTCCAAAAATAAACCACCAGAGCTGTTAACATGCAGTGTCTTGCTTTGAATGTCAAGCAACTTTCTGCAGGACCTTGTAGGATGATATCACTGAAACACCAAAGTCAGCCTCTGAAATGGAGCCCTCCCTTCATACTGCAGAAGAACCTCAGAGATCCTAAAAGAAACTAAAACTTTACTTCAAAAATTTGCTTTGAGGTCTGAAAATAAAACAAGATGTATTCCAAACTCTGAAAGGACTGATCTAAACCACTAGAGAGCTAGTCCTAATTTTAAAACCTAATGGCATGAAGCCAAGCTTCTGCTGGTGCCCTTAACCAGGCAAGGAACAGCGTATAAGTAAAAAGGGCAGCAGATCACTAGCGGGCACATTCGTCTCAGAACGTACTGACAATTGGTTGGGACTTTTCCCCCTCATTGTTCTGATTACCCCCACCGGGCTCTTAGCTCTTTCTGCTGTTGTGTGAACACAGAAAATTCTCACTGAATACACATTCTCATTCTCTCTTTCTCCTTCTCTCTCACTATTTTCCTTAATTTTCCCTTTCTATTTCTACTTTCCTTTTTTTAATTTATTTTTTATTTATTTGTCAGAGAGTGAGAGAGATGCATGGATAAGCAGGGGTGAGCGTCTAGCAGAAAGAGAAGCAGGCTCCTCGCTGAGCAAGGAGTTCAAAGCGGGACTCCATCCCAGGACCCCGGGATCATGACCTGAGCAGAGGGCAGATGCTTAACTGACTGAGCCATCCCGGTATCTCTCTACTTTCCTTTTAAAATCCTCTTCTCTACTTTTGTAATTTTCGCCTCTCCTTTATCCATTTCCCTTCCCCATCACTGTATGTCTTTCTCTTTTCGCAAACTTTAAGGTTATACCATATTTTTAATTATTTCTTTTGATTACTAGATTGACAGAATTCTGTTTCTAATTTTAAAGTAAATTGTATAATGTACACACACACACACACACATACACACACAATGTTATACTGTTCTTCAAAAACAGAAGAAAATGTAGTTGATTTTGTGCGTGGGACATTCTTCTGCTCTTTTATTGTTTCTTTCTGAGGTCCCCCCATCACATAGCATCTGGGCTATAAGGAGTAGCACCTGAACTATGAATCTGCTGCTGACCTTTCAAAAGATCAATACATATCCACATTAGCCTTTTTTTTAATCCTCTGAAATGAATGGAAACGGATGCCAAATTTTCCCTTTGCAAGCATAAGCATTTTTAGAAGGTGAGAGGAAAGGAGCTGTTCAGTGTTATATTTTACAAAATTAAACAACCTGGCACCTTGGCACAGCACTCAGGGAAAATATATCATGCTTCTGAAAGAGTCTTTTCTAGTATCATTATCTTCTCCAGCCACACAGCATCCAAACTCTCCTTCCATCAGGACCGTCCAGGCCCCTGTGCACAGTACAGAGACCTAGCATACTACACCACTTCTTATCTTCACAACCTATTTCTGGGCTCATTTATATGCATGCAAAAGTGGGCTTCTATCCCCTGGAGAGTTGGCAGGCATCCTGCGGTCTCATTCCTCTTGTCCCCGAACATTAGACACTCTTTTGCCAATGAAAAGCCACCAGAGAAATCATGTAGATCGACAGTCTTGGAAATTTCACTTTTATCTCAAGTCGATTAGCAGGGTTTTTTTTTTTTTTTTTTTTTTTTTCATTCCTACTGTCAGCACAGAAAGATGACAAGTTAAGGGAAATGTAAAGTAAATGCTGATGGAAAGCAACTTAGAAAGCAAGACTCAGGCAGTTCAGTTCTCAGTAGTAAAAAGACATATTCTACCACTGATTTCTCTCCCACAAAAGATGGTAGAGACTCCGGCAATTGTTGCTGGAAAGTGAAGTTCTCTAAGATGAATTTCCCTTTTCTACTGTCTTTTATTTTGAAATAGGGGTATGTTATGCTAGAACACTTCAATTTCCCTCTTTTCAGCACCAAAGCTCTTAAGCTGGGACCTATATAAACTGGCTTCACGGTCCTGCCTATGTATCTCCCAAAGTCTATTCCTACCCCTTCCATTGAACTAAACTTCTCTCAGGTGTTGTCATTAATCTCCTATTTGTCAAGTCGGATTTCGCCTCAATGTTAGTCTTCCTGATCTCTTTATTACCTTTGACGCTGTCCACCTGCTCCTTCATTCTAGGTCTTCTCTTGGTTTCCATGATATTCATTGTATATTGGTAAGTGATTTTCCTTGAAAATAGTCCAGCAGTAATGCTTTATAAAGGATTGGTTTCAAGTAATTCCTTAAGAAAGGATATGACACAACCAGAGAAAAGTATTTGGAAATACCTTAAGTAAGACAAAACTTCAATGACTCCATAACCACAACTGGTCCAAAATATCTTCAACATCAAAATTAACATAAAAATTGATCCGCCTTGATTTCCTATTTATATGCAGGCGGCATGCATTTCACAAGCATATGAAGAGATCTGGTCCCTAGATAAAATTGTGAAATAAAACAAATTCCCTTGATAAAATTGTGTAATAAAACAAATTTCCTTGGTGCCCTCCACATTTCTTGGAAGAGTTCTTAGGCTGAAAAGGTAAAATCCTACAAAGGAGTGCCATGCACAGGGTCACCTTCTTCCACAGTCTTCTAAGATCCAAGATCCCATTTTCATTTTCTCCCTCCTATTCTTCCTTTGCTTACATCTCCTATTAACCTTCAACAGCTAACCAAAAAAGTTATTCGATTATCGTGGTAGAAACTATGCATACCAGGATATAAATGAGTTCAGTATTCTTAAAAATGTGTCTGCTTTTAAAATATGAGCTACTTAACACACTTGAATGTCTGGTTTTTGAGCTGTCAGAATCTGAGATTGACTATCTCATATAAGTCCTCAGTTGACTCCTCAAAACTTAATCACAAGGAAGAGGTTCATCAGTTCCCCTCTACCTTACTATGCTTTGAAGAGCAAGGAGAGAGGAGCATTGTTTTCAAGGTAATTGCAGTCACCCACTGAGTGATACTCGGTTCAATATCTTTAAGCCACCCTTCCTTCTGCCACTATGAAGAGAGGGTATTACATCCCATCTAGTTTTGTCAGTTCAACTTCTTTCATGTTTCGATTTGCCAAGAATTTTTCTAAGTACTATTATTTCTGATAAAAATAATAATAACAACAACACATCAGTCTTTTACCTCAAGAAGCATTCGTCAATTTTCCATTTTCATCGTTCTAAGAGGGAGATGAGCAAACATTTTTTAAAAGGTCCAGGTAAGGGGTGCCTGGGTGGCTCAGAGGGTTAAGCCTCTGCCTTTGGTTCAGGTCATGGCCTCCGGGTCCTGGGATCAAGCCCCATATTGGGCTCTCTGCTGGGCAGGGAGCCTGCTTTCCCCTCTCTCTCTCTGCTGCTTCTGTGCCTACTTGTGATCTCTCTCTCTCTCTCTCTTTGTCTAATAAATAAATAAAATATTAAAAAAAATAAAGTCCAGATAATAAATATTTCTGCCTTTGTTGACCAAGAGGCAAAATCAAAGCTATTTTATACATATTTATATAACAAGAGAGAAAACAAAGTTCCACACATATTTTATTCATGAAATTAAGAACTTTATAAACATTGAAATTTGAATTTCATATGATTTTTATGTGGCACCAAAATATTCTTTTAATTTCTTCCTTCAACCATCTAAAAATGTAAAAACCATTCATCAAAACAGACTGGGAGGTCCTACAAAACACACTGGGAGGGATGCATGGGTTGGGATGGGGGCAGAGTGGTAGATTTGACTGTAGTTTGTTGAAATCTGTTTTTGAAAACACCTCAGATTGTACAAATCCATTCATTTAAGTCCTTATCTTTAACAGAATAAAGCTTACTATCAAATACCTTTGAACTGGGTACCTCTGATTTTGTATCCCTGTCTTCTTTGCTTCTGAATGCAGATTTCATTCTTGGCTACTGCAAACGGGTCTTCTCTAGAAGGTGGAGAGTATGGTTGCAGGCAGCTGTAGGCTTATATGCCAGCTTACCTACCTCGGGAGGAGGGTTTCCCCACCTCTGGTTCTGTATATAAAAACCCAGGGAGGATCACTGTAGTTGATGCTGTCAGAACTTCACCCACATCTCTCTCAGGGTCAGGTCCATTTTTTATGCACATGTCTCCTAGTGTCTGTCACTCTTAACAGCCAACACCTGCATCTCTTTGTTGGAGGAATTGCCCTGAGGCAATTGTTCCTCAGTGGAACAGCTAGGCCTGCCCACACAGACTGCTAGAAGTGTCTCAAAAAATATGTCCCTGGAAGGTAGCCTTTAGACAATGACTGATAGGTGTAGAAATATACTCTAGCTCACTGAACTGAAAGTGAGGTATAGCCTGTACCGTTTCCAGAGATTTCCTATGGGGTTGAGCCAAAGGTACCTATGTAGAAAAGCGTTAACACAACAGGTCTAAAACTGCTAGCCTTAAAAAGTTCCTCTTGCAAGGTTAGCCCTGAGCTAGGATCTGGAATCTTGGGTATAAGAAGAGTTTCCACCATTAACTGTACCTAAGCTGTTGGTACACACAATAGGGTTAATGCTGAACACGTGCTTTCCTTCTGGGAGCTTAGAACTTTGGTAAGTGCCTGGCACCAATAAAGCTTCGGGCACTGAGCCTCTAATGATCTAATGATCTAATGATCTTCCCTGGTTGACAACATTTCATAAGTGTTGTCACAGTTTATTGACTGGAGAAATGGAGTGTCATGTGGGACCCCACTGAAGGATCACTGTAGAAAGCTTTTGTGGGGTTTCCTCTGAACCTCATCCTAAACACCCGTTTTCTCTTAGCTCAATTTGCTTTGTATCCTTTCACCTTAAAAAATCTTAGCTGTGCACATGACTATATGCTGAGTCCTGTGAATCCTCCTAGTGAACCATCAAAGCTGGGAGTGGTCTTAGAGACCCCGGACACAGTACTCTTCAGAGGACCTGCTTGACACTATTTGCTCAGTGTTCTCTCCTTCCCAGTTCTACTTTTGTCCACTCTGACTTTCCTCTAGATCTTTCCTGGGATATTTTCTAATAAATCATTTTGATAGCACTCCTCATCTCAGGGTATACTTCTGGGGAACCCAACCCAAGACAGTTTCTGATAATTTTGAGCCTTAAGCAATGACTGTAATCAGAAAAAAACAAGGTGTTCTGACTGTCTAAACCCTGACATGGGGTTCCTATCCATGGCCAGGGAGAAAGACCTTTCACTGGAAGTAGGGGGAAGGGAGGGCAGGGGCTGGACAAACACAAGTAATAGATAAACCAGAGATGATGTGGCCTTTCCTTAGATCTAAAGACCTAATTACTAATACAGTATGATATTCTTGAGGGAATATCCTCATCTGAAAACACCTTTCTTCTTTACTGGCCATTTTTTCACACAGTGAGATTTTATTACCTCACAAGAGTGATGGTATATGTAATAAGAAAAGAATCAAAGCTTTGTTGAAATGAAGATGCTTGCCCTTTTGCAGTCCATGTTCACAGCTAAATGACTTGCATCTCAAGGGTGCCTGGGTGGCTCAGTGGGTTAAGCCGCTGTCTTCGGCTCAGGTCATGATCTCAGGGTCCTGGGATCGAGTCCTGCATCGGGCTCTATGCTCAGCAGGGAGCCTGCTTCCTCCTCTCTCTCTCTCTCTGCCTGCCTCTCTGCCTGCTTGTGATCTCTGTCTGTCAAATAAATAAATAAAATCTTTAAAAAAAAAAATGACTTGCATCTAAAAAACTAGCTTTTCAGCCTCTAACTCGGGTTTGTGCATTAGAAAAATGACAACTTGCTTTGTATCACAAAATTTCAGTGGAAACTCTGAACATTAAATCCATAACATCCAAAGATATATTTGACTTAATTTATCAAGCTAAAATTCTATTATGAAATTTATAGATCTTTAAATAGTACTGCTAACTAGGTAGAGTATCACACCCCAGAGACATCCCATCCATACTCATAAGCATTTTCTTAGTAGGTGTTTCCTTCCTACCTTTCAACCACATACTCCTGGAGCATCTGCCCTTTTTTGTTTTTGTCTTTCTTAACTAGGATTTATTTTATGCATTTGTCAAACCGTCTGATAATAAAAGAAATACATTCACACATTTCAAAAGATACAGATAGGCACAAAATGAAAGTAAACGTCATTCATAATCTCATCTACCAGAGATATGCGTGGTTAAGGCCTTTTAATGAATATGTATGTATTTGCTTACCAAAAAAGAGGCTCATATGACTAATGACTAATACCATCTCGTCATTCACTTGTTTACACTTGAAAAATATGGAACGAGCATCTTCCTAGTACTTACAGGAACTTCCTAGTACTTCCTAGTACTTATAGTATTTCCTAGTACCATAATAATAGTACAGAAAGCTACCTCATTTCTTTTTATAATGGCCACATAGCCCTCTATGTTATGACTGCCACCATTAATTTAACTATTTCCTTATAAATGGTGACATTTAGGTTGCTTCTAATTTTTCATTACCCAAACAACTGTGTGGTAAATATCATGGTACATATTTCTTAAAGAATTTGTAAGAGTATTACTATAGGATACATTCCTTCAAGTTGACTGGCTGAATCAAAACATATATACATTTTAATCTTAAAATAATTTCAAAATGGGCTCAAAAAAGGCTAGACCCATTTTAATCCCTTAGCTAGTGGACAAAAGTACCAATTTCTCCTCACAACATTAAGTACTCTAGGTCTCTACAAACTTCTCTAATATGATACAAAATATATTTATACTTTAAATTTCCATGTTTTGATAATTTAGTGGCTTTAAGTATCTTTCCAATGGTCTGTTGATCATCTCTATGCCTACCATGATATATTTTGGGGTCACTTAATTTTCCTTTTTTAAAATTAGACTAATCACTTTTTCCTAATAGGAGCATTTTACAAATTTTGGATATTAATCCTTTATCATTCATATATAATATAATGTTTTACCTATTTTCATTTGTCCTTTAGTGGTTTTATGCAAATTTTTTTTTATTCCAGACTCAGATTTTCCTGTTAACCATTTCTTTTTTATTTTACTCCTATTGTTTCTCACTTTCTTATCATATAATAAAGGGCTTTCCCACTTCCATATTACAAAAATATCTCCTGCATTTAGTTTAAAATATTTGAACTGTTTATTTATAAAATAAATAAAACAAAACAGATACAATGCATGCATCTCTTTATATCACTTTATTTCTACTTCGAAGCTTCACCCTTAATATACGTGTCCCTTATCATCAAATCCCACTTAATCATCACTTTGTCTAGCTAAGTACATTTCTTTCCTTTCATCTTTGCTCAAAGCCAATCCTTCATTCTCATAAATTCCTTATCTGAATTTCACCCAATTTACCTAATTGGTCCCTCTCTATCCTTCTAAGGCTTAAGGGAGCAAGCATGCTTTTTCAAGTGCAGATTCATTAGTTACATGCAGAGGATGAGTGCTGCCCTTTTCACATAATGCTTTCCTTTCCAACTAAATTAATGGGGCCATGTTCTTGCCCTATCACACAAAAATTCCAATAGGCACTCATGTTTCTATATTTCCCTTATAATGCATCTAGTGTGCTCCAAACTGAAGCACTGTCGCATCTCTACTTTTGTCCTCACCTCAACTGGGTTTGCCCCCTTGACTTTCTTACCTATGTTAATGGCACCTAGTTATCTACAGTAGTAGTGTCCTAGGGCTGCCATAATGAAGTGCCACAAACTAGATGTCTTCAACAACAGAAATTTATTCTCTTAGTTCTGGAGGCCAGGAGTCCAAAATCAGTATGTTGGCAGGGTTAGTTCCTTCTAAGGGCTATGAATAAGAAATCTATTCCATGCTTCTCTCCTAGGTCTAGTGTGTTACTAATGATCTCTGGCATTCCTTGGCTTATGGGAGCAGCACCCTAATTTCTGCCTTTATTTTCATCTGGCTCTCTGTTTGCCACCTATATCCACAACTCCCCTTTTATAAGGATATTGTATTGTTTTAAGGGTCCACCCTACTCCAGTATGACTGCATCTTAACTAGCTACATGTGTAATAACTCTGTTTCCAAAGAAAGTCACATTCTGAGGTATTAAAAGTTTGGACTTCAACATGGAAATTTGGGGGAGAACACAATTCAACCTAAAGCTACATCTTTGTCACTTCCCTTTTCAACCTTCCACTCCTTACCAATATCAGATAGTCCCCCACCCCCAAGTCCTGCACAGGGTCCTATTATCATCCATACTTTGCTATCCCAATGTTTAGGTTCTTGGTACCCAGTCCTGAATGAGTGCAAAAGCCTCTTAATTTCCACCACTCAATTTACACTACACCCTAGAAATATACTGATCATCTTAAGATGCCATTATATAAATGGTATAATTTATAGTATTATAGTATATTTTTAGTATAAATGGTAAAATTTTAGTGACTTTTCATTACCTATAATATAAAATACAAGTTTTAGCTTACCTTGGCATTCCAGTGATTCTTAGCCTTGGCGTCCCTAAAATCAAAGCCTGAGACAGGGATTAGGATTCATGTCATTTAATTTTGGATGAGAGCTTGGACAACATAACTGTGATCTCTCAAGTGTGAAACCAGAAAGGATGAAATGTCAATTCAAGGATGTGTTATTGAGCAGGTTAATTACTTGGTAACCAGGACCTGATCCAGTCCTCTTATGGAATCTCTGAAGCTCCATAGAGAACAGGTCTCAGAAATGCTCATGTGATGGGCAATGCTCTCAATTCTCTACTGTTGGTCCAAGGTTGCACATACTTGTGTCAAAATGGTTAAGCAGGTGTGGCTAAGTTGCACATGGGTGGCTTAGTCAGTTGAGGATCTGACTCTTGGTTTTGGGTCAGGTCATGATCTCAGGGTCCTGGGATTGGGCCCAGCCTCTGGCTCCACATTTAGCATGGAGTCTGCTAGAGATTCTCCCTCTACCCCTCACCCCCCACCACTCACACATGCTCTCTAAAATAAACAAATAAGAAGGAAGAGGGGCAAGATGGTGGAGAAGTAGGATACCCTATTTCAACTGGTCCCCTAAAGTGAACTAATTATCTACCAGTAGACTCTGAACACCCATGAAATCAGCCTGAGTTGTAGAATTATACACTTCTGGAACTCTATGGGGGCAGAAAACACCAGTGGAGAAGTAAAGGAGTGGGAATGATCAGACTGATATTGCAGGATAAACAGAAGGGGGAGGGAGCCACCAGAAGCGACCCATTGGAAAGTTATATCCCAATACAAGAGTGCCCTGTGATTAGGGACCATCATTAACTTGGAGTCTGGTTAAAAGCACTCAAAAAGAGCAAAAGATCTTAAGGGGCAACTGCTGGAATCGGGAGGTCATGGGCACGGGCCTAAGCCCATGGTTCCAAGCCCATGTTCCCAGGAGGGCCACTGCCGGTGGCCACCCATGTCAGAGAGAGTGCGGTGGAACCCCCAGAGTTGTGCGGCTTGCACCACGGATCAGCTGGGCCCACTCCCACCCCCGCATGAGGGAGTCTGGTGACAGTGCCAGCCTGCACTTCCTAGAACTTTTGCGTACTCTGCGACCGGAGTCAGACCTACTCCCTGCCAACCCATGTGGGTACTAGCTAGCAGTCTCTTGAACCGGCTGAGGGTCTGGACTCTCCCACCTGGGGCTTGAAAAAACTCATTGCGCTCTCTGGTCAGGATCCCTCCATGCAACCTGTGCAACTGTGAGGTCTGGACCCTGGGCAGCAGTCCTGGCAAAGGCAGCCACAGAAGCAGACTCCCTGGACCAATATTGCTGTGGTTTTAGTGGCACAGGGGTGCGGAGATTAGCGGGTGCTTTGGGCAACCCCTGAGACTGTGGCTGGAGACATGCACTGCCTGTGGGAGGCTGCACGGCTCAGCGGAGAGAGGAGAGTCTGTGTGTTCTGGACCCAGTGCTTCTCTCTGAGATGGAGGTCTGGGTGCAGTTTGCTTTCCACTAACCCTCCGAAAAGCCGCAAAAAGCCGCCAAAGAAAAACACACCTCCAGAGAACAAAAGCTTGAAAAACCAGTTTCCACAGAGTCCAGTCCCTTGATAGGGAACAGGAGGACTCAACCCAAACACAACTGACTGAAAAACGATGCCACAGTCCCCTTCCCCAGAAATCCAGTCAAAAGAAGGAGAGGACAACCATCACGGGGTCCTCATAAAACTGTAAAACTTCAATATCAAGGAAAAACAATATTTTAAGCTCCCAGCATTGCCCTAAAACCTGTATATTTCATAGATACAACTTTTACTTTTAATTTGTTCTCACTATTCTTGTTCTTTTTGATTTTTTTAACCTACTTACCATTACAACTAGAGGTTTAATACAACATATTCCATAATAACTTTTTTTTTTAAAGATTTTATTTTTATTTGTCAGAGAGAGAGACAGAGAGCGAGCATAGGCAGACAGAGTGGTAGGCAGAGACAGAGGGAGAAGCAGGCTCCCTGCCGAGCAAGGAGCCCGATGTGGGACTCGATCCCAGGATGCTGGGATCATGACCTGAGCCGAAGGCAGCTGCTTAACCAACTGAGCCACCCAGGTGCCCCCCATAATAACCTTTTAACTTGAAGTTTTTTCATACATATACCTCTGTTTTTCTTTTTGTTTTCTATTTTTCTAATATACATATAGATATAATCTTCAAGATAATCCTCTTATCCTAATCAATACTATCCCTAAATAAAAACCAGTTTTATTCTCCTTTTATCTCGGAAAATTGAGTCCTTTAGCAAAGATATCAAGACACACCAAGGAAGAATCAAAATAACCTTCCTTGACCACATCGAGGTTTTATAACCACCCTGCCATCTTTTTCTTCTGTCAGTATTTCTGTGTATTGGTTTTGTTCTGGCATTATATAAATCCTATCCTTGGGGTTCCTTTTGGCTGGGTTCTTTATTTTTTTCTTGTCATTTACTTTTGTCAGTCTTTTTGTTTATCCGTTTTTGTTTGTTTACCTTATAAATCTTAACTTTGGGGCCCATCCTGCTTGGATCATCTCTTTTTTTCCTCACTCTTTCTCCTTCTCTCTTTCTTTTTTCTTTCTTTTTGGTGGTGACTTTTGATTGCTCAGAAGCATTCCAGGGTGCACCTTGCCTGGATTACAATTGATATATTCAGCTATACATCCTCTCAACCACCTCTCACCAAAATGATTAGGAGGAGGAACACTCAACAGAGGAAAAATTCAGAGTCTGTGCCCTCTCCATCAGAACTATTGGATAGGGACATAAACAGTATGTCAGAAAGGGAATTCAGGGTAACAATTATCTAGGCAATGGCTATGCTGGGGAAAACCATTAGTGACAACATAGAATCTCTAAGGACAGAAGTGAAAGCCAGCTGGGAAGAAGTTAAAAATGCTATCAATGAGATCCAATCTAATCTAAATACTCTGACAGCTAGGGTAAGGAGGCAGAAGATAGAATTAGTGATCTAGAGGACAAATTGATAGAGAAAAAGGGTCAGGAAGAGGCATGGAAGAAACAGCTTAGAAACCATAAAAACAGAATTAGGGAAATAAATAACACCATGAAACATTCCAGCATCAGAATTATTGATATCCCTGAGGAGATGAAGAAAGAGAGAAGACTGAGGGGTCTGGGTGGCTCAGTGGGTTAAAGCCTCTGCCTTTGGCTCGGGTCATGGTCTCAGGGTCCTGGGATCGAGCCCTTCATTGGGCTCTCTGCTCAGCAGGGAGCCTGCTTCCTCCCTTTCTCTCTGCCTGCCTCTCTACCTACTTGTGATCTCTGTATGTCAAATAAATAAATAAAATCTTAAAAAGAGAGAGAGAAAGAGAGAGAAAGTGAGAAGACTAGAAGATATAGTTAAACAAATTCTGGCTGAAAATTTTCCCAATCTGGCAAATGGAAACAGCATTCGTGTCCTAGAGGTAGAGAGAACACCCACCTCCCCCTCAAGAACAACAAATTTAGAAAGACCTCAAGGCACTTGATTGTGAGACTGACAAATCATAATTTTAGACAAGAGCTTTTGAGAGCAGCTGGGGGAAGAGACTCCTTACATACAGAGGAAGCTCCATCAGAATAACATCAGACTTGTCCCCAGAAATCTTGCAAGACAGAAAGAGCTGGCAAGACATATTCAGGGCACTAAATGAGAAGAACATGAAGCCAAGAATAGTTTATCCAGCAAGGCTGACATTCAAAATGGATGGAGAGATAAAGAGTTTCCAGGACTGGCAAGATTTAAAGAGTATGTGACCACCAAGTCATCACTACAAGAAATATTAAGGTGGGGGGGTTCTATAAAAGAAGAAAGAACCCAAGAGTGACATAGAAGAGAAATTTATGGAGACAACCTGTAGAAACAAGAATTTCACAGGCAACATGATGTCAATAAAAATGTATCTTTCAATAATCACTCTCAATGTAAACAGCCTAAACACTCCCTAAAACAGCACAGGATTGTAGATTGGATAAAATGACAGGACCCATCCATATGTTGTCTACAAGAGACCCATTTGAAACCTAAGGATACATCCAGACTGAAAGTGAAGTGCTGGAGAGAAACATCTTTCATGCCAATGTGCCTCAAAAGAAAGCTGGGGTAGCAATTCTCATATCAGATAAATTAGATTTTAAACCAAAGACCATAGTCAAAGATAAAGAAGGACACTACATCATTCTTAAAGGGTCTATCCACCAAGAAGATCTAACAATTGTAATTATTTATGCCCCCAATATGGGAGCAGTCAACTACATAAGAAAACTGTTAATCAAGATAAAGAATCATATTGATATGAATACATTAATAGTAGGGGATCTTAACATGCCACTCTCAGTAATAACAGATCATCCAAACAGAAAATCAATAAAGAAATGAGAGCATTGAATGATACATTGGACCAGATGGACCTCATAGGTATATACAGAACATTCCATCCTAAAACAACAGAATACTTATTCTTCTAGAAGCACACATGGAACTTTTTCCAGAATAGACCACATACTGGGTCACAAATCAAGGCTCAACTAATATCAAAATATTGATATTAGTCCCTGCATATTCTCAGACCACAATTCTTTGAAACTGGAACTCAACCCAAGAAAAAGTCTGGAAGGAATCCAGACTCTTGGAACCTAAAGACCACCTTGCTTAAGAATGTTTGGATCAACCAGGAAATCAAAGAAGAACTTAAACAATTCATGGAAACCAATGAAAATGAAGAAACTTCAGTCCAAAACCTATGGGATATGGCAAAGTCAGTCCTAAGGGGGAAATACATAGTCATCCTAGCCTCTCTCAAAAAAACTGAACAATCCAGAATATACCAGCTCTCTTTATACCTTAAAGAACTGGAGAATCAACAACAAATTAAGCCAACCCCACATATAAGAAGGGAAATAATCAAGATTAGAGCAGAGATCAATAAGATAGAGACTAGAGATACAGTAGAACACAACAAAACTAGAAGCTGGGTTTTTGAAAGAATCAATAAGATCGATAAACCATTGGCCAAACTAATCCAAAGAAAAGAAAGAGGACCCAAATTAATAAAATTATGAATGGAAAGGGAGAGACCACCAAGGAAGTGGAATCATCATAAATTATTATCAGCAGTTATATGCCAATAAGTTAAGCAACATAGACGAAATGGATGCATTCCTGGAAACCTATAAACTTCCAAAACTGAATCAGGAAGAAATTGACAACCTGAGTAGACCAATATCTAGTAACGATATTGAAGCAGGGATCAAAAACATCCCAAAAAACAAGAGTCCAGGACCTGACAGATTGCCTGGAGACAGATTCCCTGGAGAATTCTACCAAACATTCAAAGAAGAAATAATACCCATTTCTCCTGAAGGTGTTTCAAAAAATAGAAATAGAAGGAAAACTTCCAGCATTAATCTGATTTCAAAACCAGGCAAAGACCCTGCCAAAAAGGAGAATTTCAGACCAATATCCCTGATGAATATGGATGCCATTCTCAACAAGATCCTAGCTAATAGGATCCAAATGTAAATTAAAAGATTATCCACCATGACCAGGTGGGATTTATCCATGGGATGCAAGGGTGGTTCAACATTCACAAATCAATCAATGTGATAGAACAAGTTAATAAGAGAAGAGAGAAGAACCACATGGTCCTCTCAATTGATGCAGAAAAAGCATTTGACAAGAAACACCAGCCATTCCTAATTAAAACTTTTCAAAGTATAGGGACAGAGGGAACATTCCTCAACTTAATAAAACCTCCCTATGAAAAACCCACAGTGAATATCATTCTCAATGGGGAAAAGCTGACAGCCTTTCCTTTGAGACCAGGAACACGACAAGGATGCCCACTCTCACCACTGTTGTTCAACATAGTACTAGAAGTCCTAGCACAGCGATCAGACAACAAAAAGAAATAAAAGGTATTCAAATTGGCAAAGAAGAAGTCAAACTCTCTCTACACAGATGACATGATACTTTATATGGAAAACTCAAAAGACTCCACCCCCAAACTACTAGAACTCATACAGCAATTCAGTAATGTGGCAGGATACAAAAATCAATGTACAGAAATCAGTTGCTTTCTTATATACTAACAATGAAACTATAATGAAACTATTGAAAGGGAAATTAGAGAATCAATTCCATTTCCTATAGCACCAAGAACCATAAGATACCTTGGAATAAACGTAACCAAAGGGGTAAAGGATCTGTACTTGAGGAACTACAAAACACTCATGAAAGAAATTGAAGAAGACACAAAAAGATGGAAAAGCATTCCATGCTCATGGTTTGGAAGAATAAACATTGTTAAAATGTCTATATTGGCTAGAGCAATCTATAATTTCAATACCATCCCAATCAAAATTCCACTGGAATTTTTCAAAGTGCTGAAACAAAGAATCCTAAAATTTATATGGAACCAGAAGAGACCCCAAATCACTAAGGAAATGTTGAAAAAGAAAAAAAAAGGGGGGGGGGAACCTGGGGACATCACATTGACAGACTTCAACTTTAACTACAAAGCTGTGATCACCAAGACAGGATGATACTGGCACAAAAACAGACCCATAAACCAGCGGAACAAAGTAAAGGGCCCAGATATGGACCCTCAACTCTGTGGTCAAATAATCTTCAACAAAGCAGGAAAAATATACAGTGGAAAAAAAGACAGTCTGTTCAATAAATGATGCTGGGAAAATTGAACAGCCATGTATAGAAGAATGAAACTTGACCATTCTCTCACACCATACACAAAGATAAACTCAAAATGGAGCTGTGTACCAGAGACAGAGATGCTTGGTCACAGGCTGGGTAAGCTCAGAGCGCGGACAGAGGCCAGGAAGATAGGAGTGATTGAACGCTTTTCTCTGAGGGCACACTGAAGTGTGGGAACCCGAGCTCTCGGCTCCTCTGGGCTGGAGATTGGGAGGCTGCCATTTTCATTCCCGTCCTCCAGAACTCTATGGAAAGCATTCAGAGAATAAAAGTGAACAGGAGCAGATTACTTAGCCTGGCCCCTGGTAAGGGCAGTGCAATTCCGCCTCAGGCAAAGACACTTGAGAATCACTACAACAGGTCCCTCCCCCAGAAGATCAACAAGAAATCCAGCCAAGACCATGTTCATTTTCCAAAGAGAGCAGTGGAATTCCAAAGGAGGAGAAAGCAAAGCATGGAATTCATGGATTTCTCCCCATGATTCTTCAGTCTTGCAGTTAATTAATTTTTTTTAATGTTATTTTTTTCTTCTGCTAATTTTTTTAACTTTTACCCTTTCCTCTTTTAATGTTTTTTAACTAGTTTATCTTAACAATACCTTTCATTAAAAAAAAATCTTTTGAACCTTCATTATTATAGTCATGTTTTATCCTTCATTGTACCTAACTTTATTTTTTGTGTACACATAGGGTTTTTTCCTTCTAAAAAATGTGGGATACAACTTCTTCTAATAGATCAAAATATACCCTAATCTAGCTTCAGGCTTGTTCTAGTCTCCAGCCTGAGCAAATTCACTCGACTTTCTTTTCCTTTATTCTCCCAACCAACTGACTTTATCAACTCCTTTTTTAGAAATTAAAAAAAAATATTTTGTTCATATTCATAGGCATATTCCATCCCTTCATTGTGTTTACCCTTATATATTTTTTTCATTCTTTAAAATTTTGATAGGTAGTTTCTTCTAAGAGACCAAAATACTTCCAAAATTAAGTAATTAAGTGGGTGACCCTATTCTAGTCACCAGTCGAATATATATATATATTTTTTCTTTTTTTATATTTTTTCTTTATTTGTTTTCTTTTTCAAACTTTTTTTTCTGAACTTCTTTTTATCCCCTTTCTCCCCCCCATGATTTGTGGTCTCTTCTGATTTGGTTAAAGTACATTTTCCTGAGGTCTTTACCACCCTTTTAGTATTTTATTTGCTCCTTCATATATTCCTATCTGGACAAATGACAAGGTGGAAAAACTCACCACAATAAGAAGAACAAAAGGCAGTACCAAAGGCTAGGGACCTAATCAATACGGACACTGGTAATATGTCAGATCTAGAGTTCAGAATAGAATGATGATTCTCAAGGTTCTAGCCAGGCTCAAAAAGGCATGCAAGATATTAGAGAAACCCTCTCCGGAGAGATAAAAGCCGTTTCTGGAGAAATGAAAGAACTAAAATCTAACCAAGTTGAAATCAAAAAAGGTATTAATGAGTTTCAATAAAAAATGAAGGCTCTTACTGCTAGGATAAATGAGGCAAAAGATAGAATTAGTGATATAGAAGACCAAATGACAGAGAATAAAGAAGCTGAGCAAAAGAGAGAGAAACAAATACTGGACCATGAGGGGAGAATTCGAGAGATAAGTGACACCATAAGACGAAACATTAGAATAATTGGGATTCCAGAAGGAGAAGAAAGAGAGAGGGGAGGAGAAGGTATATTGGAGAGAATTATTGGAGAGAATTTCCCTAGTATGGCAAAGGGAACAAGTATCAAAATCCAGGAGTTGCAGAGAACCCCCCTCAAAATCAATAAGAATAGGTTCACACTCCGTCACCTGATAGTAAAATTTACAAGTCTTAGCCACAAAGAGAAAATCCTGAAAGCAGCCCGGGAAAAGAAATCTGTAACATACAATGGTAAAAACATTAGATTGGCAGCAGACTTATCCATAGAGACCTGGCAGGCCAGAAAGAACTGGCATGATATATTCAGAGCAGTAATGAGAAAAGCATGCAGCCAAGAATACTATATCCAGCTAGGCTATCACTGAAAATACAAGAAGAGATAAAAATCTTCCAGGACAAACAAAAACTGAATTTGCAAACACCTAAGCAACTCTATAGGAAATATTGAAAGGGGTCCTGTAAGCAAAGAGAGACCCTAAAAGTAGTAGATTAGAAAGGAACAGAGGCAATAAACAATAACAGTCACCTTACAGGCAATACAATGGCACTAAATTCATATATCTCAATAGTTACCCTGAATGAAAATGGGCTAAATGCCCCAATCAAAAGACACAGGCTGTCAGAATGGATAAAAAAAAAACAAGACCCATCAATATGCTATCTGCAAGAAACTCATTTTAGACCTAAAGACACCTCCAGATTTAAAGTGAGGGGGTGGAAAAGAATTTACCATGCTAATGGACATCAGAAGAAAGCTGGGGTGACAATCCTTATATCAGGTTATTTAGGTTTTAAGCCAAAGACTATACTATGAGATGTGGAAAGACACTATATCATACTCAAAGGGTCTATCCAACAAGAGGCTATAACAATTTTAAATATTTATGCCCCTAACATGGGAACAGCCAACTATATATAAACCAATTAATAACAAAATCAAAGAAACACATTGACAATAATACGATAATGGTAGGGGACTTTAACACTCCCCTCACTGAAATGGACAGATCATCCAAGCAAAAGATCAACAAGGAAGTAAAGGCCTTAAATGATACACTGGACCGGATGGACATCACAGGTATATTCAGAACATTCCATGCCAAAGCAACAGAATACACATTCTTCTCTAGTGCACATGGAACATTCTCCAGAATAGATCAAATCCTGGGTCACAAATCAGGTCTCAATCGGTATCAAAAGATTGGGATCATTCCCTGCACATTTTCAGACCACAGTGCTCTGAAGCTAGAACTCAATCACAAGAGGAAATTTGGAAAGAACCCAAATACATGGAGACTAAAGAGCATCCTTCTAAAGAACGAATGGGTCAACCAGAAAATTAAAGAAGAATTGAAAAAATTCATGGAAACAAATGATAATGCAAACACAACTGTTCAAAATCTGTGGGACACAGCAAAGGCAGTCCTGAGAGGAAAATACATAGTGATACAAGTCTTTCTCAAGAAACAAGAAAGGTCTCAAATACACAACCTAACCCTACACCTAAAGGAGTTGGAGAAAGAACAAAGAAAACCTAAACTCAGCAGGAGAAGAGAAATAAAGATCAGAGCAGAAATCAATTAAATAGAAACCACAGAAACACTAGAACAAATCAATGAAACTAGGAGCTGGTTCTTTGAAAGAATTAATAAGATCGATAGCCCCCTAGCCAGACTTATCAAAAAGAAAAGAGAAAGGATCCAAATAAATAAAATCATGAATGAAAGAGGAGAGATCACAACCAACACCAAAGAAATACAAACGATTATAAGAACAAACTATGAGCAACTCTACACCAACAAATTTGACAATCTGGAAGAAATGGATGCATTCCTAGAGACATATAAACTACCACAACTGAACCAGGAAGAAATAGAAAACCTGAACAGACCCATAACTAGTAAGGGGATTGAAACTGTCATCAAAAATCTCCAAACAAACAAAAGCCCAGGGCCAGACAGCTTCCTGGGGGAATTCCACCAAACATTTAAAGAAGAACTAATTCCTATTCTCCTGAAACTGTTCCAAAAAATAGAAATGGAAGGAAAACTTCCAAACTCATGTTATGAGGCCAGCATCACCTTAATCCCAAAACCAGAGAAGGATCCCATCAAAAAAGAGAATTACAGACCAATATTATTGATGAACACAGATGCAAAAATTCTTACCAAAATACTAGCCAATAGGATCCAATAGTACATTAAAAGGATTATTCACCACAAACAAGTGGGATTTATTCCAGAGCTGCAAGGTTGGTCCCATATCCGCAAATCAATCAATGGGATACAATACATTAATAAAAGAAAGAACAAGACCCATGCGATACTCTCAATAGATGCTGAAAAAGCATTTGACAAAGTACAGCATCCCTTCCTGATCAAAACTCTTCAAAGTGTAGGGATAGAGGGCACATACCTCAATATTATCAAAGCCATCTATGAAAAACCCATTGCAAATATCATTCTCAATGGAGAAAAACTGAAAGCTTTTCTGCTAAGGTCAGGAAA